>NC_142136.1:37984375-38299531 GCF_024610735.1 Ursus americanus | reverse complement strand
CTTCTTAACTAACACAGAATTGCTGGAGGAAAGAGGGATGATGCTGACTAAATAGCTTGGCATTTTTATCAAACAACAGTCATTCTTTACCTTTTAAGTGATTCACGAACACACAAGAGAGACATTACATACTGCATGTTTACGACAGCACAAATGATACTGTAGACTAATATCCCTGATTTCCCTACTACAGCTTGTTTGATTAGCCCCTTGACACTCTTCTCAATTGAGGGAAAGCAAAAGTAATTCATGACATTTTCAGAAATTTGGCTAATCTACTTTCACAAGCTTTTCAGCTGGTTTCAAGCTCAGGGTGACTTGGCAGTTAATTTTTTTTTTTTTTAATTTCTCCTTTTCTAAGAGAAGCAGAACTTTTCTATTAACAAATCCTTCCCTTTATGTTGGCCAACAGTGTCTTTTCCTTGACTTGATGTGAAACCTCCCTAAAATGACCTTGGAACTAAGATCCCAAAGGACCATATTCAATTTAAGCCCTCTCTGCCAAAAGGAGACTAACTGGTTATTTTTTACAGCGACCGACTTGAAGCACAATGCATCTCGCTGCAGAAAAGAGAGAGAATATGATTCACAGCATCACAGCAGCCATATGATTCATAGCATTCATAGCTCACCAACTTTGGGAAAGGCACCTGGAACCACATGCCCTTCTCTTGTTCCTTGGCTTTTTCCCTATTGGAAAGAATTAAATTAGAAAGAATGACAAAGAAGGTGGCAACACAGAAAACTGGGAGGGAGGAGGTAACAGGAAATGAAAGAGTTCTAGAACTCATGTCAAATTTAAGGCAAACTCATCATGACAGCTAACCAATTTTTAAAAATTCTCCATGTTCTCTGGTACCCACCTGAGAGTGTAACATAAACAATGATGCCCTAATGATAGAGAAGAATGAAGTTCTTTAGTAAAGGGTGGTGTTGAGTAGAAACAAAGTTTGGTTAATTTAAACTCCAAGGCTATGATTAACTATTGATGTGTATTTTTCATTTTTTTGCACTGAAAATAGTGTGGAATGATTATCTACCTTAAAAAGGTGGAGCAGAAACATGTATCATACAATATAGGATGCAATTTCAGCAGCCAAATAATCTACATTTGCTTTATTCAGTTTTGATGGGGAAAAAAACCATTTTGTGTGGGGATTTTTTCCTAATCAGGGAAGTGTCTGATTTTTCTATTACCTATTGCTAAATTTTAAATGTAAAATGAACCCATTTATAAACAGGCCAAACACAAAGAATACTAATGCAAATTGTCTTATAGTTGTCAGTCCCCAACAAAGTTCTTCCTCCAGTCCACCAAAGATGAGCCCCCAGGTTCCTTGTTTACTATGCAAGTTAGCCCTGCCCACTTTCCACCCAATCTGGTTCAAGGCAGATTATTATCCCTATCACGCCAAATATCTGATTTTCGTTGAAATTTCCTGATACTGATTTCTAGATTTTAGTTTATTCCCCTATCTCAGCCTATACTACCTTAGAGTCTGGTTCTGCGGAGTTTCACAGCCAGAGATTCTCTGAGCTATTTTCCTGTGTTCCCTAGCCTCAATATTTGCCTGTCTGAATGTTTACTTCCTTCCTCCATTCTTTAATGCTAGGCCGCCTCTTTCTTTGGGCATCATTGAATTCCACCTTGGACTTTTAGCACAGATGTGTGTAAGACCAAAATTTGGATGGTGTCATTCCCTCTCAGGTATCAGCGGGGCCTAATCCCAATAACTTCTGACATATTTACTAAGTCCAGTGCCAGAGCTTGATGCCTATCCCAACTCCCTTTGTGTTATTGAGATGGTCAGTCTTATGGCTAATTCAGTTCTACAAACAATGTTGAGAACCTACAGAGTTCCAGGCACTGGATTAAAATTAATAAGATATCGATTGTATCTTCGGGAAAATCATACATACAAAACCCAACATAATGTGTTCACTATGTTGGTCATTGGCCCAGAGATTTAATAATATGAAATAGCTAAAAGAAGAAAGATGGGCATCTGTACTGGTCAAAAGGAAGTCTAGTTATAAAACAAAATCACTCAACTAATTAGGAAGAAATTTAAAGAAAAGACCAACATAATAGCAGAATGTTCCTTGTGTATCCTTCTATCCCCAATGCCTAAAATATAGCCTAGTACACTGTAAAAATGCATTAAATAGTTGTTGAATGGATTACTGATGGGATGAATAAATGATCATTCTTACTGCAAATTAAGCTTGTATAAGTTAAATAGATTAACGTGAAATTCTCACTGATGTCAATCTGTAACTCAAATACACATGTCATATGTACTAAATTGTAACACATAAAGCTGATTCATAAGGTGGCTTTATACATTACTTCAATCAGGACAAAAACTGCCCAAAAAGAGAGAGCAGACTTCTGTAGGAGATTGAAGAGTTAAGTTGGTTACCTGTGCTGAGAAGGTATGCAAGGGAAAAAAGATCCAACTCCCAACAGAAATGTCATTTGGGCAAATGCCAGGTGCCTACACAAACAATTTTGAGTTCAATCACTTGAAAATTAGTGAAGGGTTCAAGAGGTATCTCTTAATAATACAAAGTTTCTCCTGTAAGTAAAAAATACATATGCAATGGAGATGTTTTATTTCCTCTGCCATTTGATAATATCCCCATTTTTACACATTTTGGAGCCATTTCTATTGGAGTTTATGCTGCTTCTATGGGGGTTTCCGAGCAATCTCCCTTTTAAATGCTGAAATAGTCTTTAGTTCTAAAGTGCTCCTTATATCAAAGCTCCTGAGATGCATAAGCTATGTCAAAAGGACATTTCAGACAAAGGAATGGTTAGTCCAAGACAGAATGGGGAGAACACAATCTTGTTTATAACACTCTGTTCTGTATTTTAAGACCTTAATAACCCTTCTACAGAATCTGAGCCAATTGCTAATCAATAGTAATTACTTTTTTTCTAACCACCTAAAAAGTACTCTTTAACCCTTAGAAGTGAGTTTTTAGAATGCCACACATTTATTTTCTAGACATTAAATATGTAGCTATAACTTGAGTTTTGGTATTTATAATGTATTCTGTTGCAACTTTATAGTAGGACCATTTTCAGCAACTGAAAGTGAAATAAGATCTTTTCCAAGAAGGTAGTTGTAAAAGTTATAATTTTTTAAAAGATTAAGGCAGTAAAACATTTCCAATCAACCTCAAATTTTACTGCATAAGGGCATATAGATATTAAATGGATAGCTAGACATATAAACATACTATGAAGTGTTTCTTCTGAACTCAAATAAACTAATAGCTGAAATCCATGTAGTTTATATCCAAAAAGTGAAGCCTGACAAATAAAATGCAGTTGGACATTTTTTGTTGGCTTGCAGAAAAACCGCTTAGGTGTCAGATTTTATTGAATAGGTGCAGGATATCATCATTAGCAAGGTTAATACAAAATTAGGAAAATCTAGAGCAGCTACTAAAGATTAACAAGAAATTTGGAGAAAAACAAACAACATGCTAGCAAATTAATGGTTAAGATTAATGATGGCCTAGAAGAACGTCGACTGAAGAATAGAATAATGTACAACATGAGGTAGTTCTGCATGTCCATTTTTTTTTTAAAGATTTTATTTATTTATTTAACACAGATAGAGACAGCCAGCGAGAGAGGGAACACAAGCAGGGGGAGTGGGAGAGGAAGAAGCAGGCTCATAGCAGAGGAGCCTGATGCGGGGCTCGATCCCATAACGCCAGGATCACGCCCTGAGCCAAAGGCAGACCCTTAACTGCTGTGCCACCCAGGCGCCCCTGCATGTCCATTTTAAAATGTGCCCCTTGGGGCGCCTGGGTGGCACAGCGGTTAAGCGTCTGCCTTCAGCTCAGGGCGTGATCCCAGCGTTCTGGGATCGAGTCCCACATCAGGCTCCTCCGTTATGAGCCTGCTTCTTCCTCTCCCACTCCCCCTGCTTGTGTTCCCTCTCTCGCTGGCTGTCTCTGTCAAATAAATAAATAAAATCTTTAAAAAAAAAAAAATAAAATGTGCCCCTTTTATTCCAACTCTGTGCTGGGCCACATGCTTGCATTGGAGATACAAGAGTTATTGCACAGAAACAAAAAGGTACTTCCTCTCAAACGGTTTTTATTTGTTTTTACAGATTCTCTAATATAATTAATGGAATTACTGGGTCATTTATAGTAGAAACACAGGTAGGAATTTTAAACTTCTTTGTTCCTTTTATCATCCAAATGCTGGCCAAATTCAGAAAAAAATTATCTGCAAAACATATTTTTCATTTTTTCCTTGCCATTGTTACTCCCTATTTCACATTTGCATTATTTCTTTTAATCTTCTCTCCTGAAACTATCTGAAGTTCTTTTTGCATATTAAAGTACTCAATTAGTTGTAATATTATAACAGTTATAATAACCAACTTGTACTTGGAGTTTTCCATTTACACATCGATGTTCTCCATTACACTGGTAAATCTGGAGGGTAAAGGTCCATGACATACTCATTTCTTTAGCCTCTATCATCTAAAACAGTATATGAGTGGAATAAAATTAGTTTTTAGACTCTTACTCTGAGCATAGACTACCAATGCTAAGCTCTGAATTCAATATAAAACTCATTCAAAATTGTGCAGAGTCCTACAGCAGCAGTTTAATTAACAAGAGATAGTCTTAAAATACAACGTTCAATTTTTTTTTAAAGATTTTATTTATTTATGTATTTGACAGAGATAGAGACAGCCAGCGAGAGAGGGAACACAAGCAGGGGAAGTGGGAGAGGAAGAAGCAGGCTCCTAGCAGAGAAGCCTGATGTGAGGCTCGATCCCAGAACGCTGGGATCACGCCCTGAGCCGAAGGCAGACACTTAAGGACTGCACCACCCAGGCGGCCCCATCGTTCAATTTTTAAAAATTTGTAGGCAATGGAGACTTTAACTTTGTTATGTATATAATATGATCTTATGTATTTTATGTATATAATATATAAAAATACATATATATTGTGTGTTTGTTTCTGCTAGAGCCTAAAAACAAGATGTGGGTACTGGGGAAAACTGGCTACTATAATATAAGTAGTTTGCTGCTCAAGCATTAAGGTGTAAACTCTATTTTTCTGTATGTAAAAGGGTGATTTACTTTTGAGTGGATTTTCTTCAAAGAAACATAGGTAATTTCTGTTTCCATATATGGAATATGTCACAGCATTCAAAAAATAAAAGGAACTCAATTTTTTTTTTCACTGGTAGTTAAACATTTCAGAACTTTAAAAGCAGAATTAGATTCTTAGATAAATCAATGTGATAAGATCAAAAGTTTTATCACATTGTATGTGAATTTCCATGAAAGTGCAATAAAATATCAACAGTTCTTAGTAGATTCCAAGGTGGTTTTTAATATAAAATTTGAGCCTGAGATAGTTAGATGCAAATTACATATAATTCAGTGAAAACAAATCACATTTTGAACATCCTTTGAAGCTATTTGACAACTGAACCTGAGAAAGTAACATAAAAATAATCTAGTAGGCCTTTTAAATAAGTTAAAAACTGTCTTCTTCAAGAAACTGGCCTATAGTGTCTTCAAAAACTCTAGAGACGCTCTGTCTGCCCTTGAATCTTCTCTGGTAAGATGAATTACAGCGAGCACAATTCTTTCTGTTAAAGAACAATTTCACTCTTTTCTGGTTTCTCACTCACTCTTATTCTTGACTCGTAAGAGGCTGAATGGAATAATAAGAAACTCCCCAATTTAACATAGAGAATATTATTATAATGAGATTTTTCTGGAAGTTATGCGGTGGATTTTCATGGGACATATCATGGTAGGTGATGACATGATAATTTCTACTCATGACATTTTATTATCCAGGACAGGCTACATGATGATGTAATAACAAAGTAACTGTGAATATCTGCTATCCTAAAACAAAAGTTTATTTCTTGCTAATTTTACATCACCTTTGCAGGTGGTTCTTTACAGAGCCACTCAGAGACCAGACTACTGACTCACCATCCTCATCAGGAACATGCAGCCTTCTCAGTCATCTCAGCTGAAAAAGAGAGACTTGAGAACAGTGCTCTTCTTTAGCCTGGAAATGATATACTTCATCCCACTGGCCAAAACAAGGGAGATGAATCTGCTAGCTGCAAAGGAGTTGGGAAGTACAGGGAAGCAGATGGAATATTTTTGGAGAGGGTGACTCTTTCCATCACAATAATAAATAGTCTATATGTTGTAAATGGTACTGTAATATGCTGATCAAATTGTACTAGTAAATTATTTTTATAATGTTTGTCGGAAGCATGTAATTTAATCATGAATATTTTGTAGTAAAACGGAGGAAAACATCCTCAATTATAGTTTTACATCATTTTACTAAGGTCTCTATTGTGGCCAACACTCAAACTACAGTTGTTTGTTAGGAAAGAAACAAGTCTACAACACTCCTTTGAAATAGAAGAGGGTATTATTTCATAACAAAAAGGGCAACCATTAAGCAGAAAGAACAAAACCCAGGAACCTACGTGTGTGACAGGCAAAACTAGATCAGCAGCTATGTTTTGTTATTTAAAATCAATACTTAAGAGCCTTTCCCTCTTCACAAAGATAAAGGAGTTATCAGAGCTAATGGTTGATGTGAATGCTTAGCACTGTTTTAACAGATTACAGGTCGATTTTAATTTTGCTTTACAAATTACAAAGGAGCCCATCAATAAGATTATGGACGAGAAACACCCAAATACTGCTGAGGAAGTAGTCCATCCTTTCAAGTTCAAATGGATTAGAGAAAAACATAAAGGGAAAAAAACTGCCAGCAGTAATGGAAAAGGAAGGTATTTTTTGTTTGTGCATAAACCATGCAAAAATCTTACAGACAAAATTACATTATAAAAGAAGCTGATAATTATTTATCATAAAGACTTGGTTAGAAGTTTAGAAGAAATCCCTTGGTGAATCCAAAAACATGACTGTAAATTCTTTAAATATACAAAATCATCACTAAAAAACAATGTATTCATTGAGACTTTGAATATGTAATACTAAATGCAGTCTATTTTACAAACGTAGATTTTAGAATGATTTTTTTATTAAGGAGATTCCTTTCACAAAAAATTGAAAACTTCAGAGAAACATATGCTTCTCATCTGCTAATAAATATAGATATCACCATGTACACGATTATATAATGATTTATATTGCTTTCCCTTTACTGTATAAGAGCCATCATTTCCCTCTGCACCAATTATAATAGAATTCCCTGATAAATTTGATAAGTATTTTTAAAAACGGAGGGAAAAGCTAAAGCAAAAAAATCTAGTCTGTTACAATATGATAAATGTTCATAAGTTTATATAAAATCCTGTTATATTCTAAGAGTATGATCAGTATGTGATAGACAAGATATTCAAAGAAAAGCATCATATATACGTGTGTATATATCTATAAATAAATATATATATATGATATATGATGAGATGATGAGTATACACATCTGGACTAAAATATGTAGAATTTTATAAAAAGGTCAGTATCGGAAGTATGACCAAATTATTGACAAAGCACAGAAGCGAATGATAATAAGTCAGCCATGCCACAATTTCTTTTATTACTTAATAGCGCCATTATTACATGCAAGTCCATTTTAAGTAAAAAGACTCTGCTTTTGGAAATCGTTTTACATAGCTTCACACAAAATTGGACTTGAAAAAAAGCCTTTTATGACATGATGATTCTAGCATAGTCAAAAGAGAGGTGGAAAGTGCTGTCCTGCAGCTGCCCTGCAAGGGGGTCAGGGGGAGACAACAGGAGTCTATGACTGCGCTTGATTCCTGGCTACGCTTTGCTGCAGTCGTTTCAGAGGGCCTCTGGTGAGATTCCATTCTCAGCAAAGTACACAGAAAGATGTTTCACAAGGGGAGAGTTAAAGAGTTGCTGAGGAAGAAAATACCCCAAAGCCCTCTTTGGCACCGACTGGAAAAAAAAAACAAACAAACAACAAACACCTTCTTCCCTCCCTGAAACTTGAAGAAAGTGCCCTAGCACACAGTGAGCTCCTCTGGAGTCAGCGCCTCAAGCAGAGAGGGCCAGCACTAACAGTGAAAGAACGCGGTGATGCAAAGTATGGGCTTAGTCTGGAAAATGCTGGATTCCCTTCAGACCACTCTGGATGCAGTCAGCCAGAAGCTGAAATTTGGTTCTCAAGACTCCTTAGGGCAAAGGTTCAAATGGCTTATTCTATAAGTTGTTCCTAGGATTGTTTTTAGTTGTAATTAAGGGAACTGAAATTCTGTAAGCCGAATGGAAGACTGTCAATGAAGTGAGACATAATTACCTGGTGGTAGTGGAAAGTTCTTAATTTGTTCTTCAATGACAAAGCTGACAAGCACAGAGTTTTGAAGACTTGAGAAGTGGGGTCAGAAGGAATCATTAAGAGGCTAGGGGTGGAAACTTTGCACTTAGTTTCTTCTGTGCAGTGAATTTGAAACCTGTTGTTTCTGTCAGTAAGATTTACCTTTGATCACAACCAGAAAATTGTCAGGAGAGTAAAGTAAAACATCTAACCCTCTGACTACTTACATCCTGTTCAAACTATCGATTGTTCACTTTCCTAGTACCAGGTAATCTTGGTGATCTTGAACACATCTGTTCCCACGGAATAGGAAAGTTTGCCTTCTGACTTTGTGTTTTAGAAAACACTGTGCGCTTGCTATCTGAACAATATTTTATTATATGTTGCTTCATTTAACCTGACAAATCTCTTGAGGCAGACACTATCTCTACTTTCACTATTATGAAAGTGGACTTCCTAGAAGTTAAGTAACTAACTGAAAGGGCGAATTGGGATTCAAATGGAGGTCAACCTGAGGCAAAGCCCGCTTTCTCACATTGCCATGCTGCACCTTCAGAGCCTTGAACATGCAGAGCTAGGAGCATCACAGTTTTACACATAGGAGAGCAACAGAAATTCAAAAACAGAAACATTGAGTTTATTGAGTCTCAAAATAATTGTTTCTCAGTGCAGGGAAAGGTAGTCTCATGCATAGTCTTTGAACCCTCACTGGACCGCACAAGAACAAGCCTGGAGTCTCAAGAGCCCTCACAGTCCATGCCGGCCTCACTTGGGAGTATCTTTCTCTGTTCTAGGCCTGATGTGTACTCCTTTATTCTGTTTAAGCACAGGAGTCAATGGTCCTCAGGCACACCCTCAGCTTCCTGTATTCAGACTCCCAAGGTGGAGGGGGTGGGGACCCCCCAGGACAGTGCGAAGTGGGGGTGTGCAGCTCCCTCGCCTGCCCAGGCTGCAGGGTGGGGCTCCTGGCCCTTAGGGACCCATAGAATCGCAAGCCGCTGGTCTCGCGCACTCTCCCCTTTCTCACTGTACGTTTTCTGTTCTTAGCAACACTGAATCATAATCTGGTCTCCTCCCTGGGTGGCACTTATCTGCCTTTTAATCTTGACTGCACAGCCTGGCCTCCCAGTGAACGGTGAAAACACTCAGCTCTGGTTGTCATAGTAGGTAATTATGTGAATTCAAATAAATGGTCAATTAATAAAATTGGCTGCAAGCTACTCTTGAATTGCAAAGTTGAAAGGGAAAATTTAACTCCAGACATCTTTGTCTCCAGGCCATAACTTAAAATATCTTCTTAATTTAAAGCTACTTATCTAACTTGTACTTGGTGTTGATCCCCCCACGGCCTCTGCCAGTTCTGCCACTGCCCAGGCCCCTCTACACTTACCTACAGAAACGAGATCCAGCATCAGCCCAGAAGCCAGGGACTGTGCAGTTGTAGAATTTCTTGAACTATATGAAGCACAACTTCCATATAAAAATGTATTTAAAAGAAAAAAAAGGAAATATTCAAACATAGCAAAATGTATATCTATTATCACCAATGACATCATCACCCTGATATATTTTTTTCTGCCCAGCATGTAGGCTGCTGTGTTTTACACATCATTAAACCTTTAAAAAGCTCCTAGTTTTGGACACAAATAGATCCCAGTAAAGCAGATACACTAAATGCATGAGTGATCCAAGCAAAGCCATCTCCCCTGAGTAAGTCAATGGAGAGTTGTGAGAGGGAGTCACAAGAACTCCCAGAGCCACCCAGATGAGACGGAATAAAGCACCACTAGCAGATCACGGTCACACTCCTCATCTGTATTAAAACTGCAGGTATATAGGTCTGTGGAATGGTGTATCTGAAGTATATACACTGTGTGCTTGTATATACACTGTGTACTGTAATACTCTAAAGGGCATTCAATTTAACATGTCCTCTAACACCTTTCTTCCCTGGTTGAACTCATTGACTTGTGTGGGGTTTATTTAACATTCATGGGTTTGCCTGGACATCACTCGGGCTTGGGGAATTAGATACCAGAGACTGATGTCTCGACTTTGCTGTCTTCTATGTTCCTCTATCTTTACTTATTCTAAGTAGAGTTCCAGCGATTCTTCCCCCACTCCCCACCCCTGCTCCCCCTACTGTGTAAACCTATTCCTGCCTCATTTCCATATCCTAATTCTCATAACAGCATCACTATCTACCCAGTCATGACGCAGAAAGCCCAGGAGGCCATCCTCCTCTCTTCCACAGATAAATCCAATCTATTAGCAAGTCCTGTTAGTTACACCTTCAGAACAGATCCTGCGCATGCACTTGGCTTCTGTCTCTTGACCCCCTACTACTTTAGCCAAAACCACCACCTCTTGCCTGGGAGCCTGCTGCACACTCCAAACTACTCTCCCTTCCTCTCTAGGGTGCTCCTGAAAATCCACCTCACTCAAGCCAGAGCAACCCAGCAAAACTATAAACGAGAGCTCCTCGTTCCCCTGCTTTAAACATCACACTGTATTCTCCTTGTGCTTAAAATACAACCTGAACTCATTTTCAGAATAACGTGTTGCGTGATCTGACTGTTGCCTGTTGCTGTCATCACCCACCACACTCAACCTTACTTACAAGGCTCCACCTTCAGTGGTCTTTCTTCTGTTTTTCAAAAGAAAAGCCCATTTAAATGTCAAGACATTTACATGGCCCTCTTTGCCAAAACCATTGTCCTACCCCTGACATCTTTGTGTCTTCAAGTTTGGGTTTAAATGTTGTTACCTCTTAGATGGTGAGTCCTTATCTAGCCATGCTAGATTAGCAGCCTAACTGCCCCACCCATTCCTCTTTTGGAATCACATTATCCACTTTTATTTTCATCAAAGCACTTTTTGCAACTGAAATACTACGTTTTTTTTTTTTTTTTTAATTTATTAGTTCCCTCACCACAGCTCTTTGTAAAAGCCATTGACTGTCATTGCCCATTATATTCCCAGGGGCTAAGATGTGTCTGCCATGAAGTCCATGCTTCAGAAATAATCATGGGACAGAAATGAAAGGGCTTTGTTGCTGACAATAGACCAGAAGAATTCAATCTTAAAAGCTGGCAGACCCCAAAGGAACACTGACATTGACATCCTGTTTCAATATTTGTATGAGAAATTTTGATATTCTTTTACCAATGGCTTGGCAAAGATTTTAAAAATGGTTTTTAAATATGGCAAAAAAAATTGATGAAGGAGAAGTAGAAGGATCACTACATGTGATGTCACTAAAATGACAATATCTTCGAAAATGCAAGACCATTTTAAAACAGGGAGAACAATGTGTTGTTTCTCCTTCTCCCTTCTTCTTCCTTCTCCTCATCCTCCTCCTCTTCTTCTTCTTCCTCTTCCTCCCCCCTCCTTCTTCTTCTTCTTTGAATTCTCCTCTCATAAATTAGTGTATTTAGTCATAAAAATATTCCATCTAGTTGCTGAAATACCAACACATTTTACTTTTTTCCTGATGCACAGTCAATAGGGAATTCTCTCTCACAAGTGATTTTTTTCTACATCTTTCATCCATCTCGAAATGCAAATAAAAATTAAACTCACTCAGATACATTCTGCACATAATGTAGGGTGTTTTTTTTTTTTTAATTTTGATACCCTGAGGATTTTTTGTTGTTTTCATAAATCAATGGAAGGGTTATACGCATCCACACAGATGTAACCTCTTTTCTCTGTGCTAGACATCATGTGGAGAATATTCTTCCCTTAGGAAGCTATACAAGTATAATACAATATCATAAAATTTGTACATATTCTTTTAACTGTTTCAGATCAATAAATGTACGTTTTGAATACCATATACTCACTCATGTTTGATCGGTGCTAAAATGCTATGTATATCATTTTTGTTGGTAAATTGCTATGTCTTGAAATTGTAAACTCAAATTGATCCTAATGCTGATATACAAAGTTTTCACTTTTGTATCGAGAACATAACAGGATGCAAAGAAATAGTGATAACAACTTAAGTGCAGAGGAATCATTATCTAGTTTTGTGATAAAGATTGTTGTTTGGTTTTCATGAATGGATATGCCCTCAAGATTCACAGGATATGATGAAGTAAAGCTACATGGGAAGCCTAGAAAGTGTAGTGAAACAAATTCCTGAAATGAACTTTCTCAGTCTTGGGCTCATAGCAACTGGGGAGAGTTGCAGATTTTGACAGAACAGCTGCTAAAGCTAGTACAGAGAAAGCTTCCAATTTATCTCCATCTTAGATTTCATGCTCTGCTTTACACCTCTCATGTGGTTAGTGATCTCATCTTCAGGCTTTTCTATCATTGAACATTTTCACACTCAATTATAAGATTTCTTTTTGTGCTAAAAATGTTATTTTATGAAAGCAAGAAAATACACAGACATTCATATACGGTCTGTATATTTAAATGCATTCCTTCTAGAACACTGGTCTATCAGAAAATAAATATAAAGTGGTAATCTAGTCATTGTTTTAACATCTGGTGCTCATATTTCCTCTGCTTGGGAGAGACTCTACGACTTCAAAAAATGGTGGCAAGAGCCTAAGCAAACATGGAGAATCCCTCTCCTGCTTGCTTGGAAAAAGAAATCCTTGGTTTTTATGTTAGCCGTTTTGTTCCAGGAGGGAGGAGGGAGTGAGAACAGCAGAGAAGGAGGGCATTTAGAGAAGAGACAAGGAAAGAGTATGAGAATCCGGCTTCAGTGTGGAGCTGGGTTTGGGAGACATTCAAGGTGGCAGAGTCCCTCAAAGGATTTTTAAAAACATAAAAGCTTAATGTTAAATTTGAAGTTATTTGACCTTTGATGTAACTCATCAGATTTCCCCTCATCCTAGAATAGTAAGAAAAAAAATGTTCACTACATTGAAAAATACTTCCCAGGAGTGTGTGTTTTTGTTAATACTACTACTACTACTACTACTAACAATAATAGTGCTTCATCTTCGGGGCAGCAGAATGCAGACAAAGAATAAACCTTCTGGAGGTAAACCAGCCATAGGAATGCAAGTCCACTGTAGATGTCCATAAAATATAAAGAGAGCTTTGGATTTCCACAAGGTAACCAGGGCTAACAATGATCCATTTTTACCTCCATATCAAGAAGCAGGGTGTCTTCAGATGATTTCTCTTTTCTATATATATGTGCCTTATCTAATAAAGAAGTAGCAACAAGTAGCCTATTCCTCTCTTCATACCAAGCCAAAAGGTAAGAGAGTATATAACATAAAATTCAAAGAAAGTAGAATGACTATACCAAAAGTGCTATCACACGCATTTATTTTATTAACAGTAGGATTGCTTGTCAGGGATATAATAGTTGATATATCAAAGTGATTTGGCCTGTTATTACTTGTTCTGAAGTGGAGTTGTCTTTCATGTCTTAGAAACCAAATTAATGGCTAGTCTCGATAGTCAATTAGGTCATAATTTTAACATCTAGTTATAATTTTGTTAGCATCTTGTAAAAAATCATGCTCAAATTTTTGATGCATTCATTTAATTATATACCAAAAGTAAAGCATAGTGTCTTAAACGTTAATGGAGACTATTTTGACATCTCACAGTTATATAAACAAACTGCAATTAGTAAACTGTGGAAGGGGATGATAGGATCACAGCAAATCCATTGGGATTATGTGGAAAATGTAGGTAAAATAAAAATGGTACATGACTGGAAGAAAATAGGGAGGGGAAAAGTCCCCATCCTTACGTTTAAAATTAAAAAACCTTTAGGATTCAATTGTTTCCTGGACCTTCAGCCAGTCCTAAGGGAAAAGTCTGATCAATTCAGTGTTGTTCAATTTAAGTCAATTCCATTCCGAAAGTGCATTAAGTGTTTCTCTGGGAACAACACTGTGCTGGTGATACTCAGGATATGATGGAATCTACATCTCTGCTTCTTTCTCAAGGAATTCATTTTCTAGTTACAGAGGAAACGTTTACATAGATGACATTACCGGACTAGATTTGAATAAAAATGCATGGCATGGGTTATGTAGTTTTAAGGGTTGTTTTACATTGGTTTTTAAATCTGCTCCCCTTTCCCCTGACACTTGTCTTCTTTCTCCCTTTCCCATCCATTACACCAAAATGCCAATCACTGACTGACCTTCAATTACTATTTCGATTTCTTTCATTTTTACAACACTGAATAAATCCATCCTTCAGCTAATAAATCAATAGTCTTGACCTCAATAAATGATATTACAATGCAAATTCATGATCCCAACAAAGCAATGCATAAACCTCTTAAGCCCTTTCACTTCTTTCTTTTGCATAATAGGTCAAGAGGACATGTCTGGAGCAGTATTTAGTGAAACACAACTTACTACCAATATCAACAACTCAACAGAAAGTTTTCTTTAAAACTGTCAGAAGTACCATTTTAAAATACAAAAGCAAATATAATTGACATTACATTCAGTGACTTTTCATTATCAAATTATGTAAGCAGTAAGAAATTATCCTTATAAACTCAGAAAAACTGTAGTGTTTTTAGAGTTTCTTCTGTGAAATTTTAATTCTTATTATATAAAGCACATATGATCACATCCATGCTAACCCAATTTAGAACTACATTTTAGTTGAAACATATGTTTTTCTGTTGGTTTACAGCCAAAGCCTAAAGGATTGCTTAATAAGCAAGCCTACTGTGTGTTATTCTGTGTGCTATGGATTGAGTGTGTTTCCCTTCTCCCCAAAAATTCATATAATGAAGTTCTAACCCCCAGTGTGACTGTATTTAGAGATAGGGCCTATGAGGAAGTGATAAAGATTGGATGCGGTCATAAGGGTGAGGCCCTAAAAATGAAAGTGCTGGTGCTCTCATGAGAAGAAGCAAAGACACAGGAGCTTTGTGTCTCTTCCGCCACGTAAGGACACGTTGAGAAATTGGCCATCCACAAGACAGGAAAAGAGTTCTCACCAGGAACTGAACTGGCTGGCAGCCTGATCTTGGACTTCTCAGACTCCAGAACTATGAGAAAATGAATTTCTGTTGCTTAAGCTACCCAGTCTGTGTTAATTTGTGATGCCAGCCCAAGCAGACTAAGACACTGCCCAACTAAGACCTGGGGATATTTATACACATGGATACACACACACACATACACACACATGGTGGTTTATAAGGAACATGTAAAGTATATTAGGGAGAAGTGACAAGAGAAATCCAAGTGTCCCTTTACCATTTAATGGAAGTCAAAGAGAACAACAGCAAAATATATTCATGAAACTGCACAGGTACATCCATAGCAACATTCTAAAGGGAAAGAGGGAAATAAGTTTGCAAATGGAAGGTGAAAATTAATGGAATTTCTGAAAAGGAGAGGGTTTCTTTACAGCACTTGGATATGAGAGATGGGTCTTGATGTACAAATACTAAGTAGTATGTAATATGAAATGTTGGTATGTTTGGAGTTTTTATTAACTGTTTCTTTTCTCTATAAATTGTAATTTAAAAAATTACAAGTTGCAGATTAATAAAAATAAATTATAGAGTCACCAATAATGCTACTACTCAAAGTTAAACATAATAAAACATTTTGATCTTCTCCAGATGTAATGTACAAACACATACAATAATGTAAGTTTTTTCCATTTAACATTATGTATGTTTTTCAATGTCATTATATACCATTGTCATCCTATAGGTATATTATCTTTTTCAAAGATTTTATTTTTAAATAATCTCTACACCCAACGTGGGACTGGAACTCACAACCTCCAGATCAAGAGTCGTACACTCTACTGACTGAGCCAGCCAGGCAGCCCTGTAAATCCATTATTTTTGAGGTTACCACAAAGTCCACTCCATACTCAAAAATTTGTGCAGTCAGTCACCATCTATGGGCTTTTTGTTTGTTTATTGGCTGGGGGATGCTTGTATTTATGAAGAACATTCTGAGAATTTTAAGGTTTATTTGGCAAAAGATAGAGTGATCAAAACCTAATCGAAGACGACACCAAATGTTAGTGAGGGTGCGGAGGCAGTGGCTCACACTGGATTCACAACTGGATGCATTGCTGTAAGAATGTAAAATGGTACAGCCTTTCTGGAAACTAAGACTTATCAAGTCTTATGAAATCACATCTGCAATTACTGTACAACATGTCTTTGGTCATTTATCACATAGAAATAGAAATGTATGTTTACACAAAAACCTGTGTGTGACCTTGTGCAGCTATATTCTTAGTAGGCAAATCTGGAGCCCTACACAAATCTGGATATCCCAGATATCCTTCAATTAATGAATGATTCACCACACTGATCTGATCATGGAATACTACTCAGCAAAAAAAAAAAAAAAAAGAGGGGATCTAATTAATGATACATGCAAACACTTGGACAAATCTTCAGGAAATTATGTTGAAAAAACTCTGCTGATATCAAAAGGTTACATATTGTATGATTTCATTAATATAACATTTGTGAAGTGACAAAACTTAAGAAACGGGGGACAGGGGCAGCTGGGTGGCTTAGTCAGTTAAGCGTCTGCCTTCTGCTCCAGTCATGGTCTCAGGGTTCTGGGATCGAGCCCTGAGTCTGGTTCTCTGCTTAGTGGGGAGTCTGTTTCTCCCTCTCCCTCTGCCCCTGCCACCCCCCACTCATCCTCTCTCTCTCTCAAATAAATAAATAAAATCTTAAAAAAGGAAGAAAGAAAGAAAGAAAGAAAGAAAGAAAGAAAGAAAGAAAGAAAGAAAGAGAAAGAAAGAAAGAACAGATGAGTGGTTACCAGGGGTTAGGAATGGGCTGGGGAGAGGAAAGGATAATGGGAAGGAGGTATGTATGGTTATAAAAGAGCAATAGGAGAGATATTTATAGTTTGGGAACAATTCAGTATCTTGACTGCTATGGTGGATATATGAACCTACCTAGGATATAAAATTGTATAGAAGTAATTACAACACACACACACACATACACACACACACAAATGAGTATCAATAAAACTGGTGAAATTTGGATAAGATGGATAGATTGTACAAATGTCAGTACCCTGATTGTGATTTTGTACTATAGTTTTGCAAAATGTTATCATTTGATAAACTGGGCAAAGTAGACTCAGGATCTCTCTGTGTCATTTCTTAAGGCTGCAAGTGAATCAATTACCTCAACCAACATTTTAATAAAAAATCAACTGGAAAGGAAGATTCAGAGGGGAAAAAAGTAAGGACAAATGAGATTTTAGAAAAGGAAATGGTTAATTTCACAAAGTGGTTAGATTTAGGCAATGTATTTTGTTTTTTTGTTTGTTTTTGTTTTTGTTTTTGTTTTTTAAAGATTTTATTTATTTATTCGACAGAAATAGAGACAGCCAGCGAGAGAGGGAACACAAGCAGGGGAGTGGGAGAGGAAGAAGCAGGCTCACAGCAGAGGAGCCTGATGTGGGGCTCGATCCCATAACGCTGGGATCACGCCCTGAGCCAAAGGCAGATGCTTAACCGCTGTGCCACCCAGGTGCCCCTAGGCAATGTATTTTGAATACAGAATTGTTACTGTTGAAGACTACAGAATCCATATATGACAGATATAAGACATAAAATAAGATATTTATTTCATTTGTGAATTAAAGATATATTTAAATAAATGGCTATCAAAAATAGAGGAAAATTAGTAAGTCTAGAATATATATTTTAATAATTTCAGTACTTATATGATTGAGCATTGTGTATCAAAAAAAGAAGATGAAATTGCCAGGATGTATTAACAACTATATTAATAAACTCTTCAATAATGGAAACATATCATGTTTTATATTATAAATAATATTTTTAACATTATCAGGCACAAAATAATCAAATTTTACCACAGGTTTGAGGTATCTTTTTCAAGAGCTTTTGCTTTATCAAAGAATATTAGATGAAGCCTAATAAAATTTGAAGTATGTTTCCTATGAGAATATGTTCAGTGTGATATGGTAGTTATCCTACCTAAATAGGATACGCACATATAATATCAGATACTCTGTTCTAATTCTGGTCCTCCCAGGCATTTACTGTGAATTGCTATGGCTTAATTCAAACAATATTCCAATACATTTGGAAGCCTCTTCATAAGCAATAACTATATGTAATTTAAAAACATTGACCCTTGCCTTGCTATTTGTAGATCTATCAGAATGATTTGCTCACCTAACTGTATATGAAAAATTATAATAGCCAGAGATTGAGTGCTATGGATAAATAGAAGGGCATTATCAAAGTCTTAGCAAGCTCTATTTAGGCTAGAAATAGCAATTAAATGGCATTGATGTTCTTTTTTACCTTGTTGCCATGAGAAATAATTGTCCTCTTCTGCCCTACATACCAGTCCTACTCCCAGCTAACATCCTCATTATCACTTGACAGTTCAACTGCTAAAAGATTGCTGTTTTTATATAATTATTCTTATTAGCCATATTTCATAAAAAGCTTGTGAAATAGACTAATAAGTCTATTGCATATGCAGTTACAAATGAGAAAGCTCAACACTGAGTGGGCAAGTAATTCCGCTGAGTTCATAGAATAGTCAAATGTTTGAGTATAAAAATAATTTCCCCCCTTTTTTAGTCTCTTAATCTGACACTTTATTCCTATCTTGGCTGGGTCTTGGAAACAAATATGTCATTGTATATGCCTGAATTAATATGAATGTCTGATTACATATCAAAAATGTACAATTCCCTCTAGTTGCTCTTGAAGAAAATTGGTGGTGACATTAACTTTTAAATACATGTGATTTTGCAGACTATATTTCCAAATACAGAAAACAAAGTAATAGAATTTATATTCAGTAGAGTTGGATTCTACTTCAACTTCTGACTTTTTGATCATATAAATTTGGGTAAATCTCTTAAACCCTCTGAATTTCCCTGTTCTCAATTAGGATCCAATTCAGTGATCACCTTCTTTCTGTAATTTTGTATGACTCCTAAACAGAATTCCCCACTGCCTTATGTGAGTTTCTTGAAGGCAAGGATCCCATCTTGTTCACCTTGTATCACTGGATTCTAGCACAGTAGCTGAGTAGATATTATCTTGATGTAGCAGGTTGAGATAATGTATGTTCAATGCTTTATGAACTGAAAAGTGATTTACAGATTTACATCTTTATAATTAGTGCTATTAAATAGTAGTCACACAATTAAGGGTATTTAGTTGAGTGATGATTTTTTTGTGGGGTAGTACAAAACCAGCTGAAATATGATGCAACTAATCATTCAACATGACCTGCATAAGGACCCAGGCATCCTGAACAATTCCACTACAGTTCCTTTTACCTTGTAGTTACTCTCCAGTTATAATTTCCTCCTTTGCTTTCCTTCTCCCCATTAGTCTATTCCAAATTTAATTTTCTCCCCTGCTTTTCATTTTAAAATTCTATAGTCTATTAATAAATTCCCTCTACTCAATAGCCAACCTGCCCTATGGCTCAGGGCAAGACCACTGAGGTAAACACTGCTTCTAGGTAAATTCATTTCTGCTTTCTTCCATCTCTACACCCAAGTTGTTCACCATTGCAGGAGAAAAACCACATTACATAACCAGAATGGGTCAGCAACATATTTGGGATCACCAGTCTTTGGTAAAAGATGAACATTGCATGGAAACAACTGTGTTGGTTCTCTGGTCAATCTGTAGTACTCTCCGCAACCACTTTTTCCAGCCAGTTGTGGTCTCTCCAAACCTGTGGTCTGCCTTCATCCTTTCACAGTCTCCTTTCTCTTTCTCCTTTTCTTTCCTGAACCAGTCTTAACTCCCATACAAATGATCTACCTACTGATATGGAGAGAAAATAGAAGTCTTCATACAAGAATAACCTTAAGTTGATGATGTACGAGCTACCAACAGATCCTCTTTTCACATGCTTCTCTTACAATACAATGTGTGTTAATTAATTTTTACTTCTGGGTTCTAAGTCCCAATCTCTCTAGCCTTCTCAGTACTTTATTGCTGTTAAATCCATCTCTTTGGTATCTTCATACTCTTACTATCTTATGGGTCTTTCAAACAGATTAAGTCATATTCATCTTCAGAAATAATTTCCCCAAGCCAATGTGTCTAGCTACCACTTTACATTTCTTACTTTCCAACAAAGATTCCTGAAAAAAATCATATCCTTCACCATTTCCAACCTGTGATTCTTCACTCTTCAACAAACTCCAGTGACGGATTGTGCCCTTGCCTGTTTCATAGAAGCCGGCCTTGCTCCACTGACCGATGATTCCACTGTCCCTAAATGCCTTAGATGGAGAAATAAGGAGTGGTCTAGCAACAACACAGATATTTATGTTTGAAAATACCTAGGTTTACATAGTCAGTCCTAGCTCTTTCCTGGTTCCCCCAAAAAATATCCAGTTGAATTTCTCACAAGCATTTATCATTCCTCCAGTGGTCGGTTCCTACTTCAGGGCAGCACCATAATTCAGCTGGTGGCTTAAGCCAGAAATCTGAATGTCTTTACTGATACGTCCTTTGACTCCTCCTCACATTCAGTCCCTGCAGCATTTACTGAGAATCTGGCAATGGTTCTCTGCTGCTTTAGGAATAATGTTGAAAAGCTTTACATGGTCCACAAGCCCTTGTATGATATCCCTCTTTTTTTCAGTGAGAATCTACCACTCTCTTTTTCAATGATGAGTGTGATCCAAACCAGGGCCTCATTTCATTCCTTAAAGATATATGGACTTGTTCTTAATTCCCTCCAGGTCTTAAGCACTCCCTATTCTCACAATGTAGTATCCTCCTCCTCCAACCACACCCTTCCATTCTTTGGGTCTTAGCTGAGATGTCATTTCTTTAGAGACATTCCTTGACCATTTCCAACCAATTATACCAAGTTTCTCTTTAACTAACTTGCAAAATATCCTGTAATTTTTCTTAATTTATTGTAGTTTTTACAAATCAGTTAATGTTTTTTTGTTTTTCTTTGTTTGGGGGAGTTTTTAAAAGATTTATTTATTTATTTATTTATTTTAGAGAAAGAGAGAGTGAGTGGGAGGAGGGGCTGAGGGGGAGAGACAGAGAGAGAATCCTCAAGCTGACTCCCCAGTGAGGGTGGAGCCTGACGCAGGGTTTGATCCCAGGACCCTGACATCATGACCCAAGCCAAAATCAAGAGTTGGTCACTTAGACTGAGTCACCCAGGTGCCCCCAATTAATTATATGTTATTTCCTCACTAGACAAGTCTAATGAGAGAAGAAATCATATACATAGATACAGATATAGATCATAGCTGATAATATAGGTATAATATATATATATAATATATATAGATAGATAGATATTAATATATGATATAACATTATAATATAATATAGGTACCTAATATAATATAATATAGGTACCTAAGTACCTAATACTTAGCATGGTCTTGTAAATTGTGGCTGCTCAATAAATACATTAATTACACCTTTTTTGTACTTAAAATTAACACATGGGTATAGTACAAAATATAATCCGATTGGAGTATGTAAGCTAAACACCTTAAATTATTTTTAACCTAAGTAAAAACAACAATTAGGATAAAACATCACAACAGAGAAAAAAAACAAAAACAAAAGAAAATTCTTCAACAGTCCAAAATAGGTAAACTTTACTTTTATAATCAACCTGAGATTACAAGTAATCAACTATTTAAATATAAATATTTTATTGCTTTGATAGTTTCATTCCTTTAGAATTTCAAACTTAATATATTATCCAAAAATGTTCATTGTAAATGAAGTGTGTAGTTCTATGTGATTCAGTGTTATATGATAATACATAAGTTTCTTTACATACAGATACATGCACATTGCTACGTGTACATATATTTCTTTTTATAATGGCCATAATCGTAACAGTCAAATTTAAGGTTGTAGACTCAAACCTTTACAGCTATTATAGAGCCTCTGGAGGAATCCTGCTTAAGATTGTTAAAGATAGCATTCACAGTTAGAGTCCTAACCTTGGTAGATCATTAAATAAGAAACTACTAATGAGACATTCCTTACTTCTAGCCAATGCTTCTTTTTTATTCAGCATGACAGCATCCACACCATAACTGCAAAGTAATCTGTTTTGTTTTGGAATCATAATTACATATTGACAAGTTAAACTGTGAGACCTAAATCAGGGGAATTTAAGCTATTATGGGAGCAGTCTCATGGGAAAAACCTAAAGGGACATCAATTATTTTGCCACAATCTCACTCCTTTTCAATTTTCCATTCTTGCGTGGAATGAAATCCTATGAGAAAAGAAGCTATAGAAAAACTAGATGCAGTACTATGCCATGGGATTGAGAAATAGCTTCTATGGGTAATTAAAATGAGAAAAAGTATATAACTCATCAGTGAATTTATTCAGAGGCATACATTTCTATCAGTACAGTGTATTTTTTCCATGTAAATTTACATTAAAGAGAAATAATATGTATTATATAATTATATTATATATAATATTACATATAACACTCCAGAGCTGACTGATTTTAAAAAGAACAGCACAAAATTTCATGGAATAAGAAACTGACAAGCTATCTCACTGAGAAATAACCTTATATAATATAAATTAACTTCAAAATTCTTTGCAACTGTTACAGAAGATTAGAATTTTTGGTATTCATTTCTTCTGTGAACCAGTCTACTAACAAATAAATTAATATATAGTCAATTAAAATTAGAAATATTATGTATACTCTTTGCCAGTAGTATACAAATTAAGATGGATCTTTACATTAAAAAAAATTTTTTTTTTCTTTTCAGAATTGATTCATCCTAGGGGTAGAATTATTATTTGCAGTAACCAAACTATCCTGGATTTTAGGAACTGGAGGTACCAGGTAAATAATAGAAACAAAAATGGATAATGGAGGAATTTTTTTAATTTAAATTTTGTTTCACTAATGACATTTTAGAATAATATGTATATTATCAATATTATACAAATTCTACATTTGGAGCACAAAATACTTATACTGCCAGAAAACTTGGCATGCTCGGACTCCTATTTCAGAATTTAGTCCTTTTCCCTAATTGGTAGCCCTGAAACACGCTGCATAGAATGTACCGTTCCTATTTATATTTTTACTACTTTTGTATCTTCAAGGAAATTGAAATAGAAGTAGCCCGGTTCACTGATAGGGGATTGCTCTCAGATTTTCTTAAGTTTTGCAGTTCCACTTGAGTTGAAGAGCATTCCTTACTGGTTAAAACAGGGTTTTCAGAGCTATGGATTTTGGCACTTTGTTGACTGAGGATTCTTATGCTCAGCAAACCCGGCTAAAACCTAGAATATGACAGAGGCATGGAAAGTGGAAAAATAGGACACACAACTGTAAGCTCAGCTGATAAACTTCTGCCGCCGATTTACTATTTCTTAAAGTGCTGATACCAAGGTAAAGGTGGGAAAGCTGTGATCACAAACTCTTTTCTGGCACTTTCTTCTTATCACAACTGGCAATTAGATCGAGGTCAAAGTTAATATTTGTCTCTCTGTAAAAGGTGTACTGTATAGCTATCTAGAAGATTATATAAATTATCTAAAGTTTGAGATGTTAAATATTTCCCTAATGTATTAGCATGCATCATGAAGACACAGGAAGCGAGTACAGAAACAATTACTAAAATCCATACAAACATGCACTCTTTGAGATAATTTGTTAAAAATATTTTTTAGCTTCAAGGAAAACATCACACTACCTGGGCTCATATTTTCTTATCTGAATGTGGTGTCTCTCTATCCAGGGAGGAGTATCTGTAGTGAGGCTTCTCAACCTGACTTTGAATTGAACGGTTTTAGTTGTCTGACTTTGAACAAATTACATAAGTTTAATGAGCTACAGATTTTTTTATCGTTAAAGTGTGGGTAAGAACTATTCACTCTGCGGGTGATGAGGAACAAAATGCTTGTAGTTAGTTTGCTATAGGGCCTGGGTAAGGAAGTGCTCAGTCTGTCTACTGAGAGGTTGCAGGTTTGCCTCATGGGGACAGAAAAATTAGCTTGCTGACAATATCCAACTTCTTTTTTTTTTTTTTAAGATTTTATTTATCTATTCGAGATAGAGCAAGAGCAAGCAAGAGAGCATGAGCGTTGGGGAGGGGCAGAGGGAAAGGGGAAACAGACTTTCCACTGAGCAGGGAGCCTAACATGAGGCTCAATCCCAGGACCCCGGGATCATGACCTGAGCCTAAGGCAGATGCTCAACCGACTGAGCCATCCAGGCGCCCCACAGTATCCAGCTTTTAAAACCCGGATCTCCAATGTTTCAATCTTAGACAAACACATTTCACAAGAAAGAAACTAAAGTCCAGAACTAGGAAATACACTGAAATTTCCAACAGTCCATCAGTTAAGTAGAAGAAAAGGAAAACTGTGTTTGAATGATCCATTGAAAACCCATTTCCTGCATTTAATCTGTAAAAATAATACTAAAAACCACAGCAATGGTAATACCATAATGACACATCATATGAGGTAATGCAATAAATTTAGTAAGCATTGAGAATATCAGTGGAGTTCATACTGTTCTCTGCCAACTAGCCACAAACCCGTCCTCCCCTGAATTTCCAGTCAGTTTTTAAGCTTCTTTAATCTTTGCAGATATGAGTGCTGCTTAACTATGTCTGCAAGGCAAGGCAACTTGTAATTCTATCATTGATCCCCACTGGAGACACTCAATATGGGCCTTTGTCTTCCTGCCAGTGTAGGTTGAGACTTAGTGATCAACAAGTAGGGGCTGGAGCCCCTAAAATAAACTTCCTCCCATTTTTTATAACCACGGAAACTGCATATTTAATAGAAGCCCCTCCATTCTACAGGTACATGGTCTCTTAATTGTTTTGTCTGTAGTTTTGGCATGCATAATAAATAGGGAGCTCTTTCTTCGAAATTGATGCTCCTATTAGTTTCATTCTGCAGTAGCCATTAACCACAACTAAAATATAAATATATAAATCATAATAAGTGTTCCATAATGGAGATCATAAAATCTACTACATAAAATGGCTTCATATAAATATACTGAAGTATATCAGCAGCCAAAATGCTAAACTTCGAACCGGAAAAATATTGCAACAGGGACAAGCGCTGTTAAATCACCACCAAACAAAATATTGCCACATTCATTTACTGAAGGTCAAAAACATGAATGAGAAAATGACTGTTATGAGATATATAGGCCAGGGATGGAAAGCAGATTCTCTTTGCAGAAAATTTTGCCATGAACCTGGACATTTGATGTCTTGGTGTGGTGGGGAGATAGGAGGTAAGGGAAAGTTATCAAGCAACAATATTTTTACAATAAAAAGTACAGTGAGGGCACCTAAGTGTGTTCAGTCGGTTAAGCAGCCAACTCTTGATTTCAGCTCAGGTCCTGATCTTCCCGTTCTGGGATCGAGCCCTGCATCGAACTCCATGCTCAACATGGAGTCTACTTGAGGATTCTCTCTCTCTTCCTCTGCACCTCCCCCTGCTCACTCTTTCTCTAAAATAAATAAATAAATCTTAAAAAAAAATTAAAAATGCGATGAAAAATGGGGGTGTCGATCAGTTAGACTGGACTTACTTGATTTTACCCACTTGATTCCAAAAACGGTTTGAATAGTCTGTCAAACATTAAAGCAAAATAATACCTGGCACATAAATACTGAAATATCTCAAATATTTGAGAAGAAAAAGAAGGTAGAAAGAAAAAAAAAAACAGTGATAAAGGTAGAATTTTAGATCTGACAAAAGTGGTATTCTCAACTATAAACTTAGAAAAAAAACAATAGTCTTCAAAGAGCCCTCATTGGAACATGTTAAGTGATTTGATTGTGGACATAATTAAACACCCAGGTACTATACTATCTCCAGAGTCTAAATTCGATCTAAGACATAAAAAAAAAAAAAAAAGTTGAAGGTTTTCAAATATCTTTCTTTAAAATGTATCTTTGAACTTTCAAGTTTCCAGTATCAACAGAATCTATATATCTCAAAAGACTATGGATTCAGGCTTGTCATAAACTATGTCAGTCAGTATCATATGAAATGAATGTTTTAATTAAAAAATAATAAATAATTTCCTACAGTATATGTATATAAACTTTGTATTTTCCCGATCCCAGATAAATTGTAACTGAAATCTTCCTCTGAGATTACATATCAATTTAAAACATCTTTGTTGAAATATTTCTCTCATTTTTCTAAAAATACAGGCATGCATGACTTTATTTTTTACTAGATTACTTTTTTGCCAGGCTGCTTGAGGCCTGGACCCAGTGTTATATTCATCCTTCCATCCTACTTATCATGCTGTCTGACACCTGGGAGATACTCAATAAAATGCTTGTTAAACAAGTATATCTCTGATATCACCATAATGCATGTGTGGAAAAGGTCATTAAGCTTTGCATGAAGTGCTAAATATTGTCAAATACTAATAAGGCATGCAGGGTACTGGTGGTAGGAAGTGACTACTAATGGATACGGGTTTCTTTTTGGGGTGATGAAAATATTCTATAATTGAGAGTGTTGATGATAAACACAACTCTGTTAACATCCTAAACATCACAGAAATGTACACTTTGCATGAGTGCATTTTGTAGTATGCAAATGGTATTTCAATATAGCTGTTAAAATTCAATAAGCTCAATAATTGTCACGTCAATTTTGACAATTTTTCTTCTATATCCTCAAGTTGATGTTGAAAATAATTGAGAGGAATCAGAATAGGATGAGAGGACATAAGTGGAAATAGGAGAGGATTACAGAAAGTGGGGGGTTTACTCAATTAGTACTGGAAGTGGCTGGAGTTCCGACCACACAGAGGTGGTCAGTGAGGGTGGTCTCTTGGCTGCAGCCTTGCCAATCTTCAGTTCCACAGATATTCCTACATTTATGAAGCCCTAATTCATAGATTAAATCCCTTTATTGCCAATTTTAAAAATGCTATGAGAGCTACTAAACTTTACCATAAAATATGTAATGCTTCACATTTGCTGTGAATAGAAACCATGAAGTCGTAATTTTTGAATTCCAGACAGTGAAAATTTGTAAATAGATTATGTCTGGAAAATGGCTTTGCTTTCTAGAACAAATTTCAAAACACGAATCAAAGTCTTAAGACTTTATTGCCACTGGCAAGTCAGTATCATTCCATGGATGGGATAAAATAAGCATCGAGATAGCATGATTATTAAGCCAGGCTATATTTTGTTACGTGAAGGTTTCCTGCAATACTGGGTGGTGAATAATAAGGAGATTAACATTAAATACACCATCTGTTGTGGGGTTTCTGTCTCAAAGAAGATGCAGAGCAAAAGTGAATTCCCTGAAGTACAATGTTATCAGAGATGCTTTTAATTGTAGTATTTATTCCTACTCCTCATGACAACAAACTTACATAGGAAGGAAACATGCAAATAAGACTACTAAAAGGAAATAACACCACTACAAACTTAAAAACAAAAAGTTCTCTTCATGAAGCAGAATCATTTAATTACCCTAACATTTCCTCAAAAGATTTAGATTTCATCCACAGAAATTGAATTATAGTCCATGTGTGCCCAAGAAGTGAAGAGTGCCAGGTGCTGCTATGAAAACCAGCCACTCAATGGCCTTCCTACATTTTTGCTTCAGTCTCTTTGATTTCAAATGCCTACTTTTTGAAGCTCTGCCTCAGAGATCTACATAATAATACAAAATTTACACCATCCACCAGTCATCCTATTTGGATCTTGAAAAAATGTACCTCATCTAGTCAGCATAATAACTATTCATATGGGTATGCAACACATGATCAACGAATCCATTTCTCTTCATGCCCTTTATCAGTCAGTCTCAAACTTAAATCTTCCTCTTGAAAGCCAGTGAGAATCTTATGCTCACTGAGTCATTCTGGGTAATGTGTTGAGACCAAAGAACATATCATTACACACCTAACCTATTGAGAGATAGAAAACTACTCTTACTTTTTAATAGAAGTACAAAATATTGTGTCTGTTCTCTTTTAAAAAATTGGCTTACCTTTGCCATTTCACAGTTATGTTCCATATTAGAAGATAAGATTTCTTTACCTAGATGGCACCTATTCCAAAAACAATCTGTATAAATTAAAATGCTCTTAAGCTATTTCAATAATCATCCTGAGAGTTCACTCATCTCAGGGAACTATTTATCTCATATTAAGGATAAAATATTAAATTGATTGATAATTGTCACTTTTAGAGAGCCTTGTTGTTTTAACATTTCTTAATGTACTAACAGACATGCCTTGTATAATTTCTCACATTTAGTACAATCAGCTAAAAGTGTGTTTCATAAAAATTTCGAATGCTGGTAATACTATTAAGTCCAATAAACTGCAAAACTACTATTCTGTGGTCAAAACTAACTAACTAGTACAGAGGCATAAATAGACAACCAGATTTGAAATCATAAATTGTCCTCTCACAGCCCTGGTTTATCACTAGTGGGATCTATTATAAAATCTATTTCTCAGTAAGCACAAGAAATTTACAAAGGCTGAAGCAAGATTTTGGTTCCACCTTAATACTCTTCTGAGGACAGAGATCTACCATCAATTCTTGTTAGTATTTCTTTACATCTCTCAAGCTCTCTTTATGATCCAAACACAAATTCTCCATTTACTCTCTACCAAAACACCTGTGATAATCTCTCGTCTAATTTTTATCCCTCCTTTTTTCTGGGCACCAAGTTTACTGTTTTATAAGCCCTTATTTTCATTATGTTAGACTGCTTTTTTTTTAAATTTGTCTTCCTCTCCTTTAGTCTCATTTTTATAGTCTGCTAAACAAGATCCATAGATGAGTTTAAGACTGTTCTTGAAATTGTATGCAAAATTGAGTTTATGTGCATATGTATTTTTTCTTTTAGTGGTTCATTTTGGTGTCACGAATCACTCTGGGGACAATCTGATTAAAGAAATGGATATCCTCTCCAGAAAAATAAATGCATATATGTACTAGCCTATGACATCTGGATTATTTTTATTTACTTGAGAGTACTTTCTTACCATTTGATTACCTAATTGATATTTAGAATTAAAACTTTTCAAAAGAGTTTATCATTCCATGTTCTATTTAATCACTTTATATGTCAAGAAAGAAACTATGCTATTTCATGGAAAAGCCTAAGAAAGTTGCCTCTCAAAGAAATCCTAATAAAATATACACTTGATCCTTGAACAACACTGGTTTTAATTGTGTGGGTTTACTTACAGGTAGATTTTTCACAGTGTAGTACTATGAGTGCTTTTTTCTCTTCCTTAGGATTTTCTTAGTAACATCTCTTTTTAGCTTACTTTATGGTAAGAATACAGTATATAATACATATAGCATATAAAATATGTGTTAGTCGATTGTTTATGTTACTGGTAAGGCTTCAGGTCAACAGTAGGCTGTTAGTAGTTACACTTTTGAGGAGTCGAAAGTTAACACACAGATTTCTGTTGCGTGGGGATTGGCGCTCCTAACTCCCACATTGTTCAAGGGTCAACTGTGTACTCAACAAGGTTGTTTTGAGTAGAGCATTAATGATGATTTCTAGACTCAAATTAAAGCCCACAAATCCTAGATTGCAACCAAATATTACTGCTCCAAACAACCTAGGTATCTCCATTTGATCATTGCAAGATTCAAGGTACCAAATCATTGACCAAAGTGGAGAACCACTGGCGAATATGACCATGCAATTCTTGAATGATAAAAGTTTTATTTACTTCAGGTTCACATGATTCAAATGAGGCCAATATAATATTCACTTTAATCCCTATACTTCCTTGATCTCTGTACCATCTCTAACTCCACAAAAACAATCCTGAACATTTTTCCTAATTACCTTCTTTATTTCAAATGCTGCCAAGAAAGTATCATTAAATTCCGTTCAAACAGCATTCATTTAACTCCAAACATGTACAAGGCATAATAGTTGATAAAGGGAGGAATGAAATGTTGTCCTTGACTTCTAGAGGCTCATAACTGAACGAGGCAGTTTATAAATGCTAAAAGTTGTAACACCTGTCTTAAGAAAATGGGGGAAACTGTTTTATTCCAACTAGAAATAAGCTAAAAGCATTTCAAAGAGAAGGTAGTATTTAAATTAAAGATAAGTAAAGCTCTGTTACGTAATGAAAAGTGGTAAGGTCACTTCAGTTAGGGAGGTAGTTTACACGAAGGCATATAATTAGGAAAGCACATGAATTAGTAATTTGGGGAGACTGGAATATGGGGGTGCATGTTGGGAGAATGTATAATATAAATGTATAATAAAGAACACAAAATTGCCTTTGTACTGTGTAAAATTTTGATTATCAGTGAGTAGTCAAAACCAATTAGGTAGTATAACCAGTACTTCTACTAACCATTACATAAATATCAAGTGCAACCAATTAAAATTAATTTAAATGTGTATCTCTTTTCTCTATATTTAACAGATCCTTACATCTGCCTTCCTGACAGACCTTCCTAAGTGAGATTGTGTAAGGCTGCTTTTTCTCTTATCAATTTTTTAAAATGAAATAAGTCACCTAGACTATCTTATCCATTCATTTAAGAACTCAAAAATTATTTCAGAAGCCAAATCCTTTAAAATACTCCCTATTATTCATTATTTTCTCTTAAAAATTAATTGCATGTGTCATGGAAACAAAGCGCTAGTGACTGGCACGAGGCAGGGGACTTGAAGACCTCACTCATTCTATCAGAGGACCTACAAAGTGCCCTGTCATGCCACTGGCCCTTTTTTTTTTTTTTAACTTTTAAAGGACTGACAATTACTTTGAACTGTATTGCAGTGCGTGGAGGTGAACCAATGATCCTATAACATGAATATATGACCAACAGATTCAGTTTCAATTTTGACCTAAGACAAAGGAACTAAAAGAGGTCTTCTGTTTCTTTTGTGGCCAATACTCTGCGTTTCAAGCCGAGACTCTGAAATGAGTGATGTGTATTGGGTCAACTCTACTGGGTTAGCACACTCCACCTTTGTGATACAAGCCTGCTCCGTTTCAAACCACATCAAACACAGACCTCTTATTATAAAAGTCCATCTGTGGGATAGGAAGGAGCCAGAGAAAGCATGCGCATCTGAGTGTCAGCTCATACGCGTGTTAAACGTACTGGAGAGAATGCACTGATTATTTAGATTCTCTAATAGACTCAGGGAGAAATAAATATAATGAACTAAGAGTAGTTAAAGTACTAGCAGAATGACAGATTAGACTTTAGGCAGATCTATGCCAGTACATTTAAAAAAATGAAAACCACCAGAGAGCCAAAAAAATAATAATAATTTGTCATAGACGCAAAAAAGAAACACATTAGGTAAGACTCAGAGATTAAATTTCAGATTTTTTTTAACCGATTCTAATTTTCAATTCAAGCAATGCCTTTTAGAAGAAAGTCATCACCGTGACATTGTAAACATTTCTGAGGAAAGCAGATATAAAGCTGTTAGCCTTTGCTGCAAGTCCTCTGGCAGACCGGCTGAGGTCTGGGCTCACCTGGGAGGCTGGCCCAAGCGTGTTTGTCTGGAAGTCTCAGGGTTCCCAGCAGCAAAACACAGCAAACTCCAACAAGCCTCCACTTTCCCACCTCTTAATGGGAAGACTTGCAAAACAGCGTGGCTTTTTAAAGAAAATCTACTATAAAATTAATATACAATATGCTCGGGGCTGGAATTTTTCAGTGGCAAATCTCAAAATAAATTCAAAGTTTTTGGCTAGCATTATCTGTTATTTCCAAAAACAGATTAAAAAACAAAACAAAACACCTCTACTCATCACGGCATCAACATTTTTTCCCCATTTTTAAAGTAAACTGATCATATTGATCAAACTATATTATTAATTCCCTGACCAGATAAATATAACTTATTTAATGAAAAGCTGAAAATAGAATGAAAATATAGTGCTTAGAATACAGTATAAATCAAGATGCGTTACAAGCATACGAACAAAAAATACAAATATGCAAATAAAATGAGCACCGTATTAAATCTAAAAAATAATTGCAGATACCACCTGCGTTGGCTACCAACTTTGGGGCTATTTAAGGAAAATCTAAGAGTAATGTTAAGTTAGCACTCCAGAGGTAAACCCACCTCAGTACTGGGGAAATTTATGTAACTGCTGTCATCACTACACACTTCCAGCTTGGGAGTATATCGATGTCTTCTCCCAGAGCTCTGAATCGGAGGGTATTTCTCAGAGTCGGCAAGTGGATGGCCTAGTGCTGAGTGAAAGTAGCTGTCTCAAAACACAGTCCTCTGTCTGTGTATGTGGTGCTTAGGTTTCTAATAGGGTCAGAGATAAAATTCCTGAATTAGCTCTTACCACCTTCTCAAGTGAAAGCATGTTGCAGCAACACAGCAGAAGAAAGAAACAGTCCTGGAGATTTTTTTAACCACCCATAAAACGAACTTTCAAACCAAATAAAACACCGCCGAAACAATCAAGGATGCTAAACAGCTGGAGTATAATAATTCTTCAATTTTACATCTTTACTTGCCCTCACATTTTTCGTTGAATGCCACTGAGTGATCCACTCACCTCCAAAATCTTTCTCTCTCCCCTCTGACAACTATCTTGTTCTCCCATATTCTGGAAGAATGGGCAAAAATGGGAAGAAATGGTCACAACCTCTTCACTTTTTCTCTACAATAACTTTGTAAAAAAAAAAAAATCATTTCTTGCTTGACAGAATTTCCCTATGGCATTGGGCCACCTTCACATAGCCATCTATAATTTTTCTCCTGCTTGAAACAATTTCCCACATGCCACTCTTGTTAATGACTGAGATACCCCCTGATGGTGCTTAACATTTAATAGTGCTAGAGCTCCACATTTGCCCAAACAACCTTTTCCATTTACCTTACCTCAAAGGCCTTCTAATTTTTCTTCAGAGACAGAAATCCTTTAAGCCCATTGTATCCTTAGGCTACAAATTTACTGAGATTTAGGTTTCCAATAAGAGCGTTGAGATGAATGCCACCATCTCATTTATGAATCAATTTTTGCCCATCGGCTTTTTACTGTTATTACTTTTTATTTTATTTTTCACTCAAAGGAGAGAACCTTTATTACATGTGTATGTGTTTATGTGTGTGTTTGTATGTGTGTGCATATATACACGCACACATATATATATTCATGTGTTTCATGTTTATTAAACTGTTGAAAAGTTAAAGAAAATTAAAGTCTAGTCACATGAAAGTTTCTATATAAATTTCTTGTCCTAAAATCTGTCATACTTTGTCCACAGGAGAAAGATATACAGGATAAAATTCCTGAGGATTATACTTAAAGCTGATGAAACAAGTTATTTTCTTGAATATAATTCATGGAAACTCAGTAAGCTAACAGCATAACACATTTTATATAATTATATGGTTTGGGGTTCTAATACAGATAGTACTTTGAAATGGAGAAATAAGAGAAAAAAAAACCCACTAGTTTTCCAGGGAAATTACAAATCTATTATTATAAAAACATTTTTTAAAACTTTCCACTGTTTCACAAATAAAGAACAGGAGCAAAGTTTAATTTTTAAATTACTAATAATCAATAGTTCTGAAATGTTTCCCATACTTCTTTTTTTGCTTTTGTTCTCTTTTAATATGGATGTTACATTAAATGTTCGCTTTTACCTAAACCAAAAAAAAAAAAAAAATGCTGTGTTAGTGGTTAGCTATTGCTCATCCAGTTCCAAAAAAAGGTTTGAATATGTTTTATTTTTTAAATCTAATTAATTGAATAATTACTGCATGATTTTGTAAATAAAGTTAGTCTGTGCCTAGCTGTCTTCAATTTTACTGATACGTACAGATTACGTGCAGCCAGTGTGCTTGAAATAAACTCTGATACGCTCACAGTTGTGAGTTCAAGGCCCTCAGTGGTCTCTACACTGGGGATGGAGCCTACTTAAAAAAAACAAAACAAAACAAACAAACAAACAAAAAACCCTATCCAGTACGAAATCTAAAAGTTGAAGTGTACTTTAACTCTCTAGATTAAAAATTTTACTTTCTTTATATATAGTTCTAGATCTTTTTTAAAGATTTTATTTATTTGAGAGAGAGAGAGAGCACGAGCGGGGTTGAGGGACAGAAGAGGGAAAAGCAGACTCCCTGCTGAGCAGGGAGCCCGATATGGGGTTCCCCATCCCAGGACCCTGAGATCATGACCTAAGCTGACAGCAGCCACTTAACCAACTAGGCCACCCAGATGCCCCAATAGTTCTATATTTTGAATTCTTTCCTTATATTGCTGTATCATCTCTTTTCATTTAATATATAACCTAAATATAATAATATATACAATTTAACATAAGGGTATTTTTTAATATGTAGGTATCCAAATTAACCCCCCAAAATGTATCAAATTCTGTCAAACCATGATTTTGAAAATGCAAAATTACATTAATTACTACAAGCAATCTTTATTTGATGTTAAAAAGTAGTAAGTACCTCAGTTGCTCTTTATTATTTAATGTTACAAGTTAATGTTAATCTATGATAAAAATTTGTTATCTATACTTATTTCATATAAAAAATTCTATAGAAATTCTATGTCAATGTCCCACAGAAGGCACTGACATCAATCCATCATCCATTTCTCTGTTTCCTATTTATTTTGATATTAGATTTAGTTTGTTGTTTTGCATCTAATATAAAGCAACTGTGATATGTTGGTTTTTCCAGAATATCATATGCTTTATGCAGCTCTTTTATGTCAATATTTTGTAAATAATGTATTTGACCTAAAATATATTTTTCATTTAAATCTAGATTTTGCTAACATTGCATTTACCTTGAGATGAATCACATTAAGAAAAATAGTTGTATGAAAACTAAGCCAGTATGAGCCAAACTTTTACCCACAGATGGTAACTATCTTAAAAGAAAAACTAAAAGCAAAATCCTACTTTTGGAATCTTGTCAAGTAGTTTGATCTACTGCAATAAAGAAAGAAGCCAAATTAAACAGAAATCAATTAGCATGTAACAAGTAATGATCAGCTATGATTTAAGCTTCAAGGGAAGAAGAGTTGACTCAGACAGAATTACAAGAGGCTTAGAACATATTTTAATTTGTAATTATCTAACAACAACGAATTTTGAGTAAGCCAGAAAAAAGATCTGTAACGGCTATAGGTTTGATAATACCGAAATAGTATAAAATTTTGATGATTTACTTATCTTAATGCAAAGCAATGGGAGAGAGTCACATTGGAAGGAAAATAAAACCATAAAATAATTTTAAATATTGAAGAAAATATCTGTACTATTTTAAATGTTAAATAGTAACATTTACAAATAAACAAAATGTGTTTTCATGACAATCTTGATTGAAAAGTACCTACTGAAAACATAACAATAAAAAGAGAAAATTGAAAACATCTGCAGCTTGTGAGAAGGTCAACTATTTAATGAATTGTACATTATCCAGAGAGACTTTCAGAGAGTATCAATTTGGTGTGAGCCTCTTTGCAGAAGTGACTCTCAATACATACAGTACAAATAAGCACAATAAGGGAGAGGCTTTATTTATATCCTAAGTGTGACGGACCAAACTCACTCACCTCTAAGAAAGGCAAGATTCAATCAACCAAACAGTGCTGTATATTTCACAAGACACAAAAAAGTAGAACACACCCCAGTTAACTAGAATGATGGGCATGAATCATGATGCACCTAATGTCCTTGTTAACTCAGAGATCAGTATTAAGTTTTTAGTAAGAAAGAAAGGGGGCAGAGAGAGAGAGAGAGAAAGGAGGGAAGGAAGAACTTAAAATAGTCTATGTAATGTTTTCCTACCTCAATATTTGATAGTAATTTAATTGATAGTTCAGACCTTCTCAGAATGCAAAGCTACTAAAATATGATATATCAATGGCTCAAGATATTAAAAGCAAAAGAAACTAATTGAATCTACATTGATACCAGGAACATAGAGTGCTTTTCTAAAACACTGTAATTTCCCTTTGTCTTCTGTGATTTTCCTCTTTCTCCTAAAGTCAAATGTAGGAAAAAAAAAGTTCCAGTGAATTGAAGATTTTATATTGCTTTATTCCAGTTATACATATTTTTACTGTAACTAGTTTGTTTAAATTTTTTCTCATTTTATTTATTTTGTTTGTTGTGAGGCAAATATAGCTTAATTTTCTGTAATGTTATTTTAGGGAAATGACTAAGAAAAATTTCAAAAGAAATAGAACGAGGAGACAATGACCAGAATAAAATGTTATAATAATAGTTGATTATTAAAGGGTTAAGACTACTTTATACGAACACATGGCTAGATATAATAATTAATGTAAGAGAGGAAAAATAAAAATGAGGATAGAAAAAAACAATATTTCAATGTAGTCGGTTTCCTATTTTTTACTTACAAATAAGCATTATTTGGACGTTTATTTTCCACTGTACCTACCTTGAGGTTAAAGGTTATGGCAATATTAACAGAGGCCCAAGGAAAGATAACATTTCAAGGATACAACAGACTGTGAATCTTTAAAACTGGTTCTGAGATCTCTTCTAAATTTGGAAGTATTTATCAAGAACTATTAAAATTACACGGGACATTTTTGGTGTCTTATTAAATACAGTGCTTACAGGAACTCAATGTGCACATGCAGACTTGGTGTTAAAGATCATTTTCTTAGAGCATTTCTTCTTGTCATCGTAAAAGGTAATTTTAAGGATGTTGTATTAACCAGAGCGAGATTTTCATGTGATGTAGTAGAAAGGAATTCTAATGATACCCCAGGAAGATACAGAATGCAGTAAGTTAATATATGAAACTGTAAAAAACAAATTCAGGAAAACAGGATATGGGATAGAATTCTTAAGATGCCTTCCTCCACTAGAAAGTGGTTCTGATGTAGATCCAGTGGTCTACGACAAAATACAAGGATGGCACTCTATCTGTGAGGGATATCACTTTATGACCGAATTTGTTTTATTCTGTGCATATAAAAAATCATTTATAACACAGAAAACATTAAAATACATGGTGGTTTTCTTACTTGACTATGGTTATAGAGCCAGAAAAATGATTTTCCTAATACCCTAAAAGCATTAGTCAATAGTCTAATTATAAATAACCATGGCTGGAATTCTTTTTTTTAACTCCAAGTTTTGATTTGAAAACAAAGGAAAAGGAATACTCTTTCCAAGGACGAAATAGGTTTGTAATTTGTTTTACTTCTCAAGGATAGCACCTTGGGAAGTTGCTCATTTGTCCCTGGGTATTTCACGTGGACACATGAGATACAAAATGGTAATAAACTCTGTTGTGTTGTGTTTTCTTCATGATAATCTGTCTTTTATTACAGGAGTCTCAGCCAAAAATTCAGAAGGGTAGAGGGAAAATTATTTTTCCTTCTCTACACTCTTTAAAAGTAGTTTTATTTTAAATGACATCAAATTCTTCTATACATCAGTACACTGCTCATCAGGGCTTGGAACAGGGTGGAATTAATATTATTATATATAAAATATTTTTATAGAGTTTTTAAGCATGAATTTTTTTCAAGGATATTAGTGTTTGGGGTAACAGATGGTATGACATAACTGAAGCAATTATGTTTTATTAATAACTATGGAACTACACAAAACATCCACTTGGAAACAGGGCTTTGCTAAATTTAAGTTAATTTAGAAGTAATGAATCAAGGCAAAATATTTTCTGAAGTCAGAATAATATGACTAAGAGACGTGTGATATGAGGGAAGAGAGAAACAATATGCCCATTATATTTTCATGAACAGTATTCTACTTAGCATGTCACAACATCTGAGTATAATCTTCTGAATCAAAGACTAGGAACAAAAAAACCTCCAACCCTGGTTCTCTGAGAAAAACATCTGTGTGATAATTTATACGAAAGCAATGTGCAGCTACTATATCAATTCCTTATTTTAAGGAAAATAAATAAAATTCTTGTAAGGAACAATATTGTTGGACACAGACCACATAGCTAGCTAAAATAGCCAAGATTAAGGTAACATCAGGTTAGTTTAGATTAAACAATTACAGTTTTAAGGGTACAAGTACAAAGGAAAGTTAAAAATAAAAGGTTTAATTCTGTTGGTTGATAATAAAGGAAGATATTACCATCCCTTCCTTTTTCTTAAAACATTTACTTTATAAAACTTAAAATTGTAAGTACTCTCATTTGTCTGAAATCTATGTAAGTCTTTTTGAAAACTAGAGAGGTCTTTTGTCATTTTAGACTCCAGGAATATTTCTCAAGAACCCGGGAGCCATCTCTTTGAATCTTACATGTCAAGGTAGATAACACCCCATCTCCTAGTTTCTGTGGAAGGGTAGGAACCTAACTTCAGTGCTACAGGTTGCAAAATTACGTCTAGTCATAAAGATATGAGACACCAATGAGCAAATGGTCACCCTTATAACCAGGTAAAGTTGGTTGCACTATATGTGACAATTAGTGCCATGAAGTCCTGTCACTTGAGGACTGATAACTGTTTATCTTGAAAACATGTCTGTAATGGGTTGTATCTGCTCGTCACACAAGGGGGCGAGATTCCTTTCTGTCTTTGAAATCTCTCAGGATTGCCAATGACACTCATCACATTGTGGCTCAACACTTACTCAATAATGAAAGTGATTTCTTTCTCTCCTACATTTGTAGAAAGGATCTCTGGGTTTATAGAAAATTTTGTTTTTAATTATAATTGCCCAACAATGGCAAAAATTGGTCCAAAACAAAGAATTCAGAATATATGCACCACAGGGAAAATATATGTCAACATTTTAGTATTAGTGACATAAATAAGTTTATGCGCAGTTATTGATAAGCACCTTTTCTAAATACAATGTACTGACATCTAGGAATTATTCCTTTTTTCAGTAATGATATAAAAGAGTGTGAGACTCTTCTCTTAGCACACAAACACCATTGTTAATTAAGCGAACAAGAAAAACTGACCTTACAAGGTAAAAGTAAAATTTGGCATAATCCTCTAGCAGAATAGGATTTTAAAAATGCATTGGATTGGATAGCATATTAAATGCACGAGGTCATAGGCTGTGCTGACAAACATTAAAAAATAATTATTTTTAATCAATAAGATCATGAAACAATGATATGCAATAATTTACTACAAACAAAACAAATATATATTGTATTCCCATGATTCAAATGAAGGTCACATTGTTTTGATCCAATATTGAAGGTATCTAAGAAATGCAAATTTTAACTCCACATGGTGCAGAGATTCCTTTTATTTCACACACATGAAAAAATGACTAGTACTACCTACCCCCTATCCAGGCAGAGGAAAAATTGTTGTATGAAGCCTTCATTAAATCTGTGTACTGTCTGTCCCTTTTCCCAACAAACGATTCTTTAATGCATACATTAACAAACTGAACATTGTCTATTTTTTTCTAGAAAAATTTTTTAATTGAAAAATTTAGTGCAAAGATAATTAGTTTTAGGCATATATCTATGTATATACCTAGATTTATATATGCATATTCACACAAATATATAGGTTTATAGATATGTACCTATGTATACATCCACATATATGTAAACATGAGGCAGATACAATGTATTTTCATTTCTTCTATATGTAATACCTATAGGTATTTGCTATTTGCAATCTTCCTTTTAGGAATTTTACACATGACATGTTGAATAAGCGGATGAGTCAAAGACTTTATAAGATGTGGACGTAATGTTCTCCCTCACTGCATCATTGGTTTGCCTTAACTATAGTCTGTCAAACGATTAAAAACTCAACAGGGGCGCCTGGGTGGTGCAGTGGTTAAGCGTCTGCCTTCGGCTCAGGGTGTGATCCCAGCGTTCTGGGATCAAGCTCCACATCAGGCTCCTCCTCCGCTAGGAGCCTGCTTCTTCCTCTCCCACCCCCCTGCTTGTGTTCCCTCTCTCGCTGGCTGTCTCTGTCAAATAAATAAATAAAATCTTTAAAAAAGCAAACAAACAAACAAAAAAAACTCCACAGAAATATTTGAAATCTTTTTGAAAGAACTCCCATATACACTATGTAATGGTTCATTATGAGAAAAAAATATTTTGCTTTGATTCATTTTTTTTTTTTTGCCAAGTAACCACTTCTATAAAACTCAAAAAAAAAAAAAAAGGCAGAGGGAGCAATTTAAAATGTTAAGGGTAGGGTTTGTACTGGAACAAAAACATGTCTATTCAAAAGAAACTAATTTTTTTCTTGTTTTTTATTCCTTTAGTTATCTTTACATTAAATGAAAAATTAAATACAGAGGACAATATAGAGGATATATAGAAACAATATACAAGTTGAGAGAAAATTTTTCAAATACTGTAATGATTTATATTCAAAATTATGCTCAAGAAATTAATACGTATTTATCTTTTTTTAAACTAATGAAGTATTTGAGCCAGGAAGGTTAAAAATGGCTCAGGGAACAGCCATGCTAAGTAAATGTTTTAAGGCCTTGATTTATGCAACAAGTTCAGTTTAATAATGAGCAAAACTGCTAATCAGTGCCCACAGATATTAGATAATAAATTCAACAGGGCCAAATGGATATTTGCAGCATAGCAACTACTGGCTTAATGATTTAATTAATCTAAACATGCAAGATTTTGTGCTTGCTTAAATTTGTTTAGCACATGACACATTAATGGAGATTAAAAACTAAGGGTGTATTCATAAATTTTAAAAGTGTTTTAGGGGAAAAGGGACAATTACCAGATCTTACATAAATGCCTCATAAGAACCGTATCAGGAACTTGAGGGAATGAGTTCATATATTTGGCCTTGTAATTATTTACCTTATATTGTGAAACTGAAACAGCTTTGATTAGTACAGTGTATCTATAAAACTGCTCTAAAGGAAAGACAGTGATAATCAAAGTAGAATATAATTAGAATACTAGCTTTCTTTAGAGCTTCCCTGTTGTAACAATTACTTCAAGTGAACAATTTAAAATCATGTAATTTATTTTTCTTGTTACATCTGGAATCTTAAAATGGTTTCCTTTGCAAAACCATCTTTTGATCATTCAAAAACATTTTAATTTCAAGCTGTTTCGATATGTAGTGATATATATATCAAAACTATATATATAGATAGATATAGTTGTTGTTGTTTTGCTGTAAGTGGTAGAAAAAATTTTCTCAGACTTAATGATAAGTATAAAATAGAAGATGAAATAATTAGGGTCCTCACAGTATCTTCTCTTTGTTCACTGGTTTTTTCATCTGTTTTTTTAACTTTTTATTTAAATTCCAGTTAACATACAGTGTAATATTAATTTCAGGTGTACAATAGAGTGATTCAACACTTCATCACAAGTGTACCCCTTAATCCCCATCCCCCATTTCACCCACTCCCCCACCCACCTCCCCTCTGGTAACCATCAGTTTTTCTCTATAGTTAAGAATCTGTTTCTTGGTTTGCCTCTCTCTCTCTTTTTTACCCCTTTGCTTATTTGTTTTGTTCCTTAAATTCCACATATGAGTGAAATCATATGGTATTTGTCTTTCTCTGACTGACTTACTTCACTTAGCATAATATTCTCTGTTCCATCCATGTCGTTGCAAATGGCAAGATTTCATTCTTTTTTATGGCTGAGTAATATTCATATATATATATATATATACACACACACACATATATATACATACATTCTATATATATAAACATATACATACATTTTATATATATATATATATATATATATATATAAAGTGTTCATCAGTCGATGGACATTTGGGCTGCTTTCATAATTTGGCTATTGCAGATAACGCTGCTATAAACATCAGGGCACACATATTCCTTTGAATTAGTATTTTTCTGTTCTTTGGGTAAATACCTAGTAGTGCAATTGCTGGATCATACGGTAGTTCTATTTTTAACTTTTTCATTTAGCAATATTTCCATTAACTGTCCATAACATGAATTGGGCTCTATCTTTTACTACTTGATAGATTTATGACATAGATCCTTTAAAAACAAAACTTTTTTTTTTCTTCTGGGAATTCAATAAGTATTTGTTTTGATTGAGGGTTTTTTTAAATTTTAAAAAACCATAAATATTTAAAATCCCTATTCAGAAATATTTAAATACCTAAGGTCTTAGTATATTACTCAGTGGGTTACTTTTCTAGTGTTTTCCGACTATTAGAAGTTATTAAATTAAATGTTAATATTTTGTTTATGTATGTAACTGCTTTTACTTCTTGAAAAACACTTAACTATACTATATATTATTAACAATTTTCATTCTATGCATAATCATTGTAATTATTTTAATGTTATCAATTTAATTATGCAAATGCTCTACATATATAAAAGAGAAAAAAATGCCAGAAACAAACTTTAGTATTTCAACTTTTTGTGATAAATTTTGTTCCTAATATATATTTTCTCAAAATTATTAAAGAAGGATTTCAAATTTGGGTTTCAATTTCAATATTTAACAATAACCTTCCTGACTGATATGATGTGATACTTACAAATGCCCCATTACCTCAATTATAACAGCTTTTAAACTGAGATCATATCTCATTTATATTTCCTTTCCCAGTTACATATAAACACCCAGTAAATTTTAAATTAATGAAAGCACAAAAAATGATTGGAATATGCATTCCAGAAATGGAATTAAACTAGATCCCCTCCATCTAAGTACTTTCAATGAGTTTATTAGATCAATAGCCCAAGAAAGAACTATTAAATATACTGTTCAGGTTTCAAAAGTGATTTGAATTCCAGAATGTGCACATCAACTGTAAAAATGCATGATCGGAACCATGGCTTTAGCATTCACTTGAGTCAATTCAAAGACAAATTATTTTAGTACCACGGAGTCTACTGAGGAACGGTCTGGCAGCTGATATTATTGATTGTCAATTATGTCTTTTTGTAGAAAACAAAAAATCATATTTTGTTCTGCTGATACGATTTCTCGTGACTGGTTTTCTTATGTTTCTAATAAGCTGACAAAAGATAAATACGAACTAAAAGTACTTCAAGCAATTCTGTAATTACACATTTTTCTTCTATCATTTTGTATAAGTGCATGATAAAATCCTATACTAGCAATTAGCAGTTGGTCCTGTTACATATTCTGAAGAAGTAGAATATTATATTGTCATATGTGTTTTGTGCTTCACATTTTATGAACACTAATTATATATATTGGTATAGGTATTAACATTGGAGTTTATGTCTGAACTCCTTATCTTTTCAAGAAAACACGTGTATAATATTTTAGACAAACAAAAGTGTGCGTGATTTTTTAAAGGCGCTTTGTACCACGTTATAATTTTTTTCTCTCTCTCTAGATTTATGCATTGACTGAAATTACACACAAATCCCAGGGAGCACTCTAATTTACTTGAAAACAGCCTTAAGATTTTTTTTTCATATTTCTTTTCTTAATTACTATAAAATTCCAAGGAGAGAGAAAGAGAGAAAGAGAGGGAATGAATATAATTCCATTTTCCATGGTTTTCATAAATAAATTAAACAAATCGTTTCCAGGGACATACCTGGGATTCATTTGTACACTTCGATGTACTCACATTGTAAGAAAATACTGCTTTAAATTTTAACTGTCTTTTAAAATCAGGTTACACTATTTTGTTCATGAAACATGTATGTCACATAGAGAATCATACTCTTTAGTTGATAACTCTGGGCTGTGTCTCACAAATTCTGGATTTTACTTCCAAATGATAGGAGTTTTGAGAGGTATCCCTTGCAAAAGGTATGGGCGCCTTTTGTCTGTCTTTAAAAAATAGGTAACTTTTCTCAATGTCTTATACAAATCTTAAAATGTATTTTGGTCTATTATTTAAAACACAGATACCCCCCCACACATGCACATAAGCACACACACCACTCAGGAGAATTTTTGCTAGAGAATGATATTGCCGATTAACATTTAGTACAAGCGCAATTAATTTATTTGTTAGTTTGACTAAGGCACATATTAAAAACATATTAGTTTTACGAGGTAACTGTGAAATTGGCTTCATTTGGTGAGAGTGAGGGAAGGGTTAAATAATCAGCCCACCAACCTATTAAAACTGTGATTGACTTAATTGTGATAGTACATCCTCTCTCATGATTGTCATCAACAGTATTACGATTAAATCAAGTCAAATAGTTCAATATAAAAAACATGTTATTTGTATTGACATTTTATCAAAACGTTGTATTAACAGAAATATTCCAAGAGCATATTCAAAAAATAAATTATATGAGTTCAGAAAGGTAAGTAGAGTTAAAAAGTTTTCTTCAGACCAATACTTAACACGCTATCGATGACTATGCGGAGATTAACTATTAAACATGTACAAATCCAGCAGAGCATAGATCATTTAGAGAGAAATTAGTTGCCTTTTAACTTGGAAATTGTGGCTGTGATAAACACGACAATGGATTTTTTCACTGAAATTAATTTGAATTTAAGAAAGCATAATTTCTTGTATGTATTCAGCATAATTTTCCCAAAATTCTAAATATTCTCACATGTACTATCAAAGAGATGTCTTCCATGTACAAGGTAGTAATACATTAGTCACTGAGAAATTGTTCAATGTATTTAATTTACATCCCAGAAATTTCATAGAAATATATGACTGAATATGCATTTACAAGTTATACACTGAAATTCATACATAGAGCATTAAAAACTATTTGAGCTTTTTTTTTTTTTAAAGATTTTATTTATTTATTTGACAGAGAGAGAGACAGCCAGCAAGAGAGGGAACACAAGCAGGGGGAGTGAGAGAGGAAGAAGCAAGCTCCCAGTGGAGCAGGGAGCCCGATGTGGGGCTCGATCCCAGGACTTTGGGATCATGCCCTGAGCCAACGGCAGAGGCTTAACAACTGAGCCACCCAGGTGCCCCAAAAACTATCTGAGCTTTAATCAATGTGTTCTCTTTATTATAAATGCCTCTTTTTTATCACTTTTATATTCCACGTTTAGGTTGTGACACTTATTTATGTAAGTGTAGGGTTTAAAAAAAAAAAAGTATGACATATTTCTGGTGTCCCTACAGAATTCCTCCCATTATTTAAAACTTTGTTCTCTAACTAAGCAGTTAAAAATCAGTTGAAAAATACAAGATATTACCAAACAAATCACAAGTACAAGGACATAAAATATAGTATACATCTGTTCAACTGAACTTTGGTGTAGTTTTTCATTTACTGACTTTCCCTAGTAAAATTCTCTTTAATTAAATATGGCTGTTTAACAATGCATTTTCTTTTCATGTATGATAGATATTTTGACTCCTCTTTATAAATATAAATACTACTTTTTATAATGTATATTTTAGTTTGCACTCAACCTTGGCCCCATTCTTCCTCACCTTCTGACTTCCCTGTCTCTGGTACTTTGTTATTTAATGCTTTCTTTGACTCTGTCAGCAACTCTCTCAGCAGCTCAGAGTTCTTCTGCTTGCCTCAAAGACAGATTCTTTTTCAGGTTGAAACCAATGTTTTTCCAGTGCACTTGACTCAACAGATGATTTTTCATACTGTAATCTTCCTTTGCAGAACAGAATATTCTAAAAAGAATTTAAATGTGTATATAGATAGATAAAAGTTATGTATGTACACATTTATGTTCATCAATTCATTGTGATAATGGGACAAGTAATAGTTTTTATTCAACCTAACTATTTTTTTCTGCTGACCTAAATATAAAAAAGGAATCTCTATTATTTCAGGTAAATTATTATATATTACTAATTATACATTTATTCCATCCAAAATTAACATCTCTCTCTCAATGAATATGAACATAACAAATTTTAATGGCCAAATGGGTAATTAATTTATTCTAACATGGTTACCAAAAATAATTTAAAAAATTATTAACAAGAGCTATGTTCCTTAATGAGAAATGAACATAGGCCTGAAATACATACTTAATATACATAGAAAAAATAGAACAAATGATAAATTCCTTCTTCCATCATTCAATGGACACTATCCATGATCAGTATGTTTTTCAAGTATCTTCTATGTAGTTTTCCCCAAAAACATCTCTGCTGGGGGAACTACAACTGCATCACTTTCTATAGTATCTCCTTCTGATCTAACACTTGGTTTTAAGTAAGGCTGAAAAGTTCCAACTAGATGAGGTAATCACATCCTGATCAAACTCTGACATTTTCTAGGTTTCTGGGTGTTGGATGATAAGGGAGGCATAAGAATCCTTGAGATTTATATTTTAGCATACTATTACTTCTGACATTTCCTATATTAGTGCAATAATATTAATTTCTGGAATATTTATGGCATATCAAATGTAACTTCTAGCCAAATTTACCACAACTGGCATACACATGTATCTATAAACTGGAGTTGTAGATTCGTCTGTATTTTCTACAGACTGGACCAAACACTTGACCAAAATAATGTTTGTACTAAAACTGACCCAATTTATGCTATCTGAGGACAAAATCACTGGATTTATGCAGAAATTGCATTTTGGTAGGAACAAAAATCAACAAGTAATACATGTGTAACTTTGTGGTATATGGGACTCATTGTATGTACTTCCTCTGATATTTTACACTGTCGAATACAAAGGTTAAAAATTAAAGTTCTGAAAGAAAAGACACAAAAGAACAAAGGAGAAAATGCCAAAGGACGATACGTGACTTTTACAAGCAGCTCTTACAAATATTGAACTGTAGGCTTAATAATAAAGCCTCATCTATATTTAAAAGTTATTGTCTACTTGGCTCTGGTCTGTCGTGTTCAGCCTTCAGCTAAACAGTAAATGAAGTGTCCGCATGACAGACTATTCAGCAGAACTGGCACTCTGATTACTTATTTAACAGTTTTTATTTATTTATCAGTTTTGCCAGATGAATAAACATGTTTTCCGTACATTATCTTAATAGACTTGATGATGCAAAGACAATATTATACAATATCATGTGTGTCTCAAATGACTGCATTTTTTCTTCTATAATTCTCAGTGTGGGGTAGAAATATTCATTCATCATGTGCTAGAGCCATTTTTTTCCAATAGCAACATTTGGCTGAGTTCATTTTTTCAAGTACAATTCATTATTCTGGATAACAGGGGCATCCACCTCCTTGAGGGTCTGCCAAGATTTGCAGGATCTAAAATGCAGTTTGGTGGAGTGAAATGGAAATCAAAAGGCTGCCTTCAGCATTCATGCAGCTCTTTAAACTGCAGGCAGCCCTTTCATCTGTCAATGGTCCTTGGAATTAGAGCTTACAGAGGAACAAGGCTCACCCACTCACTTATTTTTCCCACACATAATCAGAATTAGGAGGACAGGCAGTGAGAACAAATGGCTGGTTCACTGCCTCTGGCACAGAGGGTCACCTCAACATTTTTTGTGCTTCTATCTGTGGTAAGAAAAATGTACACATTTCCCTCCTTACTGTGTGTCGAATACCCAATATGACTGCAGACTGCAGTGAGCGCTTTTTGTATTCATTCATTGCTTTTTTAACACATTGATTAAGTGCCCCCTGTGTGGTAGGCATCATTCTAGGCACTGGGGATACAGCACTGAGCAAAACTTCTCATGGAGCTTCCATTCTAATGCAAGCTCATAAATAAGTTAGATGGCAACAAGTGCTTGGCAAAATATGCTGACAGGAAGAGCACTGGAATTCTGGAGTAAAATCTGCTTGCCCCTGTAGGAAGGAAGATGAAGTAAGAGGTCTTTCTGCTTTCATTGTAATGGTGATCCAGATATTGGATAGTAAAATTTCCTAATAAATATTCATCTAAGTCATAATTAAAATGACTGAGGAAATCTTCCAGTTAAGGAGTTGATCATTTTTGAGACAGTTTCGTAATTTATTTAATTATTATTACGTGACTACATATTTTATACATAATCCTCTTTTTCATAGAAAGTGTGAATAAAATGAGCATTACTTAAGCAGACAAAAGCAAATGAACAATAGCACATTTTAAAAATGTGCTTCTTCAAACATCCTGCAATAGAAATAAGTATTCAGTAAAAATTTTCCAAGTGTGTGAATAAAAAATGAAATTTTTGCAATAAATAATTTTTGAAATACATGAAAAATGTTTGAATAAAAGAATGAGCCAATGAATAAGGCATATAGGGAAGAAATCTGCTTCTTTGGGGACAATCTGGATCAGAGGGTATTTCATAACTGTGTATTTTGTGGTATATTTGTCCTTCAAAACATAAACAGATAGATAAAAGCTAATAAAAAATTTCAGCAAAACTATAAGTTAGATGTCTATGATAATTGATTATAGAGTTTACAGAGTATCATTAAGTTTAAGATTAAACTTTCAATTTATTGTGTAATTCCATAAGCTGCTCTTATTGCCTGGGGAAAACATGCTAAAGTCTAAAACTTCAAGGACACCATACTGATTTTTTAATAATTACAAAGTCTCACATATTTACGATCTCACACATTTCTTCTGAATAAACATTGGAGGGGGAAAAACAATTTTAATATTTAAAAAGGCCCTTCATTTTGCTTTACTAGTACAGAGAGGCAGCATTATAGTTAACGTTTCGTTCCAGCTGCTTGCAATAAGAGGACAAGTCACATTGTTCACTCAAACCTCCAATTCCCTGAACTAATAGTGCTAGGAAAGAGGCGAAGGGAATAGACAGAGTTTGAACCTCACCCTAAAGGCTAATAGAAGAAAGTTCTGTCAAACTCCTCCAAGCAGGAGATACCCTAAGCTACACTCAGGCCCAGAATCAAACCGAGGGACTCTTTAGGCATGTTGCTCCATTTGACCTCCATGTCACCGTAGGACAAGAGAGAAAGTAACAGTTCCTAAAATAGTGGGGAAATAGATTAAAATGTTGTAGGGAAAAATTAGCACCTTGAATTGTGAGAGGAGGAAAAATATAACTGTCAGTAAGGAAAACAGAAAGAAGATGATCTCTACTGAACATAACCTTGAATAGTAGCAAAGGAAATTACTAAAGGCCCTCTCAAAGTCTCCCCTTACTTTTGCCTTTCCCCTCCATGGAGACCTCCAGCTGGGTGTGGTGTGTACTAAGTGAGGTCTCTGGGTATGTGTCAGTAATGTTGCAAGTGTGTGATCACACTGTAGCTAATACCGAAGAGGAAGGGAATGCTTAGCATGGAGAAAGGAAACACTATCCCAGGTGCTCATACAATTCAGGGAAAAGGAGAAAATCCATGCCAGGTATCAGGCTTTCTAACAATGAATCAGAACGTCTGCCCCCAATTCATTCGGGGCCCAAATAATTTAACAATTCAAAGATATAAGGAAAATAGAAACACACTCCAAATGAAATAGAAAATTTGATTTCTGTATCAATTGCTTTTGAGTGTAATATATAAATTATTACCAAGATACCATTTTTGTTACATAAAAATATACATCATAAAAGCAAGTTTTATTTTGTCCTTATCTCTTCTACAGTAATTTTATTTCACTACAGGTTATTATTACTAATTCAAGTATCTATTAGTGTAATCTAAATCGATAATTTATGTATTTTTATTTTGTGAAGGTAAGTGTAACAGAAGACAGAGTGGATTTTCAGTTTTAAAAACTTTTATGGGGGCGCCTGGGTGGCTCAGTCGTTAAGCGTCTGCCTTCGGCTCAGAGCGTGATCCCAGTGTTCTGGGATTGAGCCCCATGTCGGGCTTCTCCACTGGGAGCCTGCTTCTTCCTCTCCCACTCCCCCTGCTTGTGTTCCCTCCCTTACTGGCTGTCTCTCTCTTTCTGTCAAACAAATAAATAAAATCTTAAAAAAAAAAAAACAAACCTCTTTATGAAAATTTATACTTTCCATATACATTTGGCAGATTATCGTGAATAGTTGACCGTTTGAGAATTTTAAAATATTCAGTAACCTCCTAAGCTATCAAAATTATGCATCTTGCCTTTCCTCTGATTTTATATTTGAAAAAAAATCATTAAAAATAATTCTTTTTGAAAACTATGAAATAGATAAAAATGCTGTCTGAACAGTCAAAATACAGTTCCCTGTGTTCATAAAAATGCTGGCACATAGCACATGATTCATGGAAATACCCTACAGGTTTTTCCTCATTTATTCACTCAAATTATCTCTTCAGTTTGTTAACTCAAGTTGATTAGAAACATCATATTGTTAGGACTATGTGTGAAGAGAGAGAGCATTTCTCATTTAATAACAATATTACTGACAGTTTTGAGCTCTTATTACATCTGCCAGACCTTATTCAGGACACTTTGCTTAAATTATTTCTAATACTTTAATAGTTACATTATTATCTTAAGAGAGGGAGATCAAGACAGCAAGACTGAAAGAGCAAGAGAGATAAACAGAGAGAGAACAAGATTGAGAAACAGAAAGGGGGACAGAGAGAGAGTGAGACAGAGACACTGAGACTTCACAGCATCACGAGAAAGTACAGGGCGGCTGTCAACCTCGATTTTCCTTACGCCAAAGCACATGTTCCTAGGGCCCTGCAGATCATAAAATACCTTCGTACTTGAAACCTTTTTTGAACAACAAACAAACTAAAGCACTAAAAAGCCTTCCGACTGTGCTAGCATCATGTAAAATTGATAGACTATAGGCCAATTTCTCTTCTCTCTTCTGCTGCTTGTCGCTATGTCAAGACTTTACTGCATGTGGAGTATTGGTATTTCTGGCTCAAAATACCTGAACTTCTTATTTTAAAACATAATCTACTGCACAACAGTTCTGACTTAGGAGAGATTACCAAAGAGTTACTGTTAGATATTCTATAGCCATTTCTTAAGGAGCTTAAATCAGAACTCAACATTCTCTTCTGAATGAAGAACCCTCTTTCACTTCTTTTCAAAAACATATTTCCAGAATAAAGAGAGGCCTTGAGAAAATATTCCAATGAGGCACCACTCTTCCTATGATAGGATGGCACCTTCCCTAAGACTCGTGTGTTGGTTCGTGGGGCCCCTGCATCTACTTTTGGTCCTTAGACACAGTTTCATAATTGTCAAAGAGGGCTTAGCATCTTAAAAAAATACAACATAATGTACACCCTTCCTTAACTAAAGCAATTTTTTTTCCTTTGGAATATTTTAAAAAGCAGTTCAAGTTTTCTTATTTTATGCCAGTGTGACAGAGTTTTTCATCTGAATACTGAGGAGTGATAAAATAGCTGTTCATATCAAAACACAAAAACATGAAAAAAAATCAATGAAACCAGTGCCTGCACTGTAGGAAGTTTATGGTTTAATTCTTTCTATCCAATGAGCATTTAAATTAAAATTGTTATTATGTTATTTTTAACTGCACTGTTGATTTGCAGAGATTAAATGGCAAATTTGCCCAAAGTACAGTATATTGCCTGTTTGCAGATCTGACTATATGAGTTAGGTTATTACTAATTGCAAAGAAATAAAGAGTTTTCTGGCCAATTAGGAATAAAACTGTAAAGGTCCAAAATTCAAGTAAAGATAAGGATTTTGGAATATCATAAGATTTTCATTAATATTCCTCATATATAACTAAGTGTTTATCAGTTAAATCTATTTGTAGGTGCTTGGGTTGATCTTAGAGAAATGCCAAATTCCCTCCATGTTATTTATTATTCAAAAGCTCTTTCTCTCTTTTATTAATCTATGTAACATTTCACACTGGTGTTAAATCACAATTTTTAAACACAACAGTTTCTATATATGCAAGTAAAGTAAAATGCGGAGCTAAGACATTATATTGATGATTCAAGATATGCTAAAAAAACAATACCTATCTTTTCTCAACTGGTCAGAAAGAAATTGGAATTTAGGGAAGATGGGTTTCATGTTTCTTTCCTTGTGTATTAGCTGTGAGGAAAGAGTTGAAGCCAAAGAGTTTGCTTACAAAACGGTTTAAGTTCAACTTTAATTTTTACACTGACAGCTAACATAATTGAAAACTTACCATGGAGCTAGAACTATTTTAAATGAGTTACATGTGTTAACCCATTGCAATCTGTACAGTAAGTCTATAGGGAAGACGTCTGGCGCTCATCCCATGTGACAGATGTCACTGGGGCAGAGTAACCTGCCAAAGTCTTTTGGCTGCCCTGGTTTGTGCTCAGTCTGTCTAGCTCCACAGCAATTGACCAGTACACACATTTCCTCTCAGTGTCTTTCTTTCGAGGTCTTTAAAATGTATTTTGTGTTTTTTAGATGGATATATTTTCTAGGATATGTAAGCAAAGCCTTAAAATTTCAGAAACAAACTTAACACTGTCTCTCCCCTTTTCCCTCTCTCTCCACCGCTTCTTCCCATGTTGACAAAGGTTCTCTCTTGGAAGTGGTAAGATCCTAAAATCTATAGATTAGATACTGAAAGCAAAAAAAAAAAAAAAAAAGTAAAAGTCAATGAAAACATAGAGTCCTAAAATATGATATATCAAAAGAAACATCAAACCAAAAATTAAAAAAAAAAAACATGAATTAAAAACTTTAACCAGAAATTCTGTTTGCAGCAACAGTAAAAGACCAACAGGGAAATCAGCATTCAATGATTGAACAATGCATTTATAGTGTTGAATGTAAACACAAGCTGAACTTCTAATGTAGATATATAAATATTTTCTGGACACAGAAATAACTATACCAGAAACTGATGTGCTTTTTTTAAGTAAAGAAATAATGTTTTTACATGGGGCAGGGTTATATGTCTAATTTTAATATAAGGTCAACTAATCACTGCTCTGAATTTTATTTAAAATTAAATATACAGTAAGGATAGATTTCCTCATAATATTTGAATTATATGATCTAATTCACTTAATGCCATTTTACCAAAATAGCGCATCATTACAATAAAGTCACCAGATTTAGAAAAAATAAACAGTTAAATTTTAATATCAGTTATCATAATAGTAATAATAAATAATATTTTTAGGCTATGTAAGTCCTAAATATTACAAGGTACATTGCAATATTGCTATTGTTGGGACATACATAGATTTCCCCCCCCCCACAATGTCATTGTTTATATGAAATTCAAATTTAACTGGTCATCATATATTTTATTTGGCAAACTTACTTTAGGGTTAGGGTTATTAAAATTTGGGCATCTATGTATTTGTTAGTCACACTAATCAGAATAATCTCACTGGCAGAAATGTGCACCAAACAGTGTTAAGGTAAACTGGGGACATTTTAGACAAACATTTATCATTTTGTCAAAAATTTCAAATTGTTTTAAAACTTCATGGACAATTTCTTTATTTCTTTATTTTTATATATAAGATGAAATAAGATATTAGTTTGATTTTACGAGTATATGTCCTTTATAGTAATTATTTCCAACTTTTCCTGTGAGATAGTTTTATTTTGAGCTTTAAAAAAAACCTTAATTTTATGTTTCTAAGAGTTACTGAAATCAGTAAGCTTCTTATTTTTAGATATGACTACTGATTTGCTTATGTATCTATCATTCTACCACTCTCAAAATATTATAAACACTGACATACAAATAATAGTTATTTCACCTCTAAGGCATAACACATGTCCAAGGTTAAGTACTGCCATTTCTCTTTATGGATCCTTAAAGAATGAATCACGTGACAGCATACAGCTATGGAAATATGATTCCATCCCTACACCAATGAAAGTTGACATTACCCTTACTTTACTCTAGGAGGCATATTGTTACTACAGATTTTTTTCTATTATACTACTAAACACTTTGTGACCTGGTTTAAAAAGCTCAAATGAAAGAGAATATCACTAAAACCTTTTAAGTGTTTATAATAAATGAGTACTCAAAGCTAATTATTTTGGGGAATTAAAGTTACACTTTAAATTGATGAGAACTAAAACTTTCCAGCAGAGAAAGCTTGTGTCCCTGCCTGTTTTACAGCTATCTTTAAACTACATTAGATAATATTTTAAAAAGTCATTTCATTGTACCTTTAAAAAAATGGTAATAAAACAGAAACTGTATTGTGAGTAATTAATAATAAATACTTTAAGATAGTAAAGTGAAAGTAAGTATTTTAAAGTAAAACAATGGAGATATTGGAGCATAAATACGCTTTACTATATAATTTTTATCAGTCTTTAGCAAATGGTGATGTTTTGAGATCACCCCTCAGATATGATAAATATGAAAAGTCACATGAAAAGAATTTAAAGCATAAAGTTTTTAGAATTTGAAACTAACGTGTTTTTTTTTAGAATTTTATTTCTTTCTTCAAATGTGTAACAATTTTACATTTCAAAATTCACTGTGGTAATTTTTAAAACTTGATAGGAAACTTTGTTAAATAATCAGATACATGTTTAGTTTGTTCTACACTTTTTCACTATTTATTGATAACAATAATAACAATAAAATATAATGATACCTGTAAACCGAGCCTATGTTAAGTGCCAATAGCCCTGTGGCCCCAAGGTCAGTGAATTAGGTCATAGGTTATTTTGATTTCACAGTCTGTGTTTTTAATAACCATCCCACATTGCTTTCCCAAAAAAGTCATTAACTATGTATAGGACTCAAATCTCCCCAGGCTTTCAAATATTTTTACTCCACTCCACCTTCACCTTTGCCTGCCTTAAATGTTAAGGTTTGTCATGATTTCTTTTTGGGTTTCTTCTCTCTCGTAATTATCATATTTGCTCAAAGAATTTCATTCATCTTCTATTTTGTTAGTTTCCAATTTCCAATGCAGAATTGTATTCCTACCTCTTAGATTATCTTATCCAGCAGCTCAAACTTTAAAATTAAAGAAAAGTTATTAATTCCTCATCTGAGTTTTTCTTTTATATTTTCTAATTTATTGAATTGCATAATTCTCCAATGTTTCACAAACTAAAATCTTGAAAGGCCCCTCAAGTTTTTCTTTTTCCTTATCTGCTATATCCTATCCTTCCCATCATTCAAAATCTGGTCCCAACCTATTTCTCAATCCAGTTTCATTTATTGTCACATACTCGAATAATTTAATATCAACCATTTATTGAGTATCTAATATGCTTCAGGTTCTGTACTAGGTGAATAGCTATATCAAATAACTATAACTTTTATGGCCATATTTTTATAGATTATTAATAGTCCCATTCTGGAGGTTAGGAATCTAAGCCCAAGTAGTGTAGCTAATCATATCTGCATGTGCTCCGAAGATAATGAACTACTCATTGCTTGCCCAAGCATGCACTTTCATAGCACCATGACCTTTCATAGCACCAAGAAACCCCAACTGGTGAGAGTGTTAGCACATATGCACACACACACCCATGCACAAACATTTCACTAAACAATTTCTATTCATCCAATGTCACTTCTTGAAAGTATCACTTTATCTGGGCACCTGGGTGGTGTAGCTGGTTGAGCGTCCAACTCTTGGTTTTGATCTCAGGGTCCTGGGATCAAGCTCCATGTCAAGCTCCATGCTTAGCATGGAGTCTGCTTAAAATTCTCTCTCCCTTGCCCTCCGCCCCTCCTCCCTGCTCCTGCACATGTGCACACACTCTCTCTTTCTGGGATTAAAAAAAAAAAAATGTCCGAGGTACCTAAAAAGAAGTGTTAAAAAATAATAAAGTATCACTTTTATCAAAAGAATCTTTATTGACTACTTATTTAAGACAGTCTATGCTAAAACCCACTTATTTATACACTTACCATTAGCATTTATTATAGCTCACTAATGTGACTGGTATCCAGTATCTTCTAAAAAAATCAGTGTTTCTTTTCCTTTTTCTTCCCCCTTTTTTTTTTTTTTGATCTTCTTACATTCTATAAAATGCTCATGGCATACCCTTCATAGAAAAGAAAATTGCAAAACAATTTCAGGAACTTCATAGATTCCAAAAAACCTACTCATAGGCTTCTACTCCTTCTCTGACTAAGGAATTCTAGATTAAGAACTCTTGCTCTCCCAGTTTGGTAACAGAGAGTTTTTGTAAGTTTAGGAAGTTTGGTTTTAACGTCTCTTCCTAGAACCTAGCGTAGTACTTGGCACCACAGTAGCCTCTACGTGAGTATTTACAGAATGAATGGATAAATTAATAAATAAGCAAATCACGGAAAAGTCAAGTGAATAAAGGATCTTAAGCAAAATCTTTTGAATATGAAGATACATCAGGATGATTTATATAGATTGTGGCAGACATACTTCAGGGTGGCCCCTCGAGGTCCCCCCTCCTGTATTCACAACTATGTGTATCCCCTTCCCTTGAGTGTTGGCAGGACCTGAGACTGGCTTCTAACCAACAGAATATGGCAATGGTGATAAAATGTCACTTCCGTGATTAAGTTAAGTTCTATAAAACATTATGCAGCTATAAACTCACTCTAGAGACTCTGTCTCTCTAACTGGCTTTAAAGAAGTAAGTAGATATGTTGAGAGGCATGTGTAGCTGGCAGCTGAGGGTGGCCTCTAGGAGCTGAGAGCAATCTCCAGCTGACAACCAGAAAGATGCTGGGGTGCTCAGTCCTACAAATGCAAGGAAATAAATTCTGCTAACAGTATGAAAAATCTTACTAAATTCTTCCGTGGTTTGCCTGCAGATGAGAATGTAACTTGGCCAATATCTTGATTGCCGGCTTTTGAAACCCTACACAGAGGACATAGCCAAACCATGTTCAGACTCTTGACTTAGAGATACTGTGAGATTACGAATGTGGGCTGCTATAAGGCACTAAGTGTTATAATTAGCAATAGAACACAGATGGTAGGTAGACAAAGGGGAAATGGGCAGATATATATTTGGTTTATAACCTAGATGATTCTATTCCAGAAAACTTTCTGCCTACTCTGATTTTGAGGTGAAAGCAGGTAACAATAGGTAAGTTTTGAAGTTAGATTTAGAAAAATATATTTAATAAAGCACAAAATTAAAGTCTCCTAGGATAAAAATGGTTATCAAATTATTATTACTATTTTTTTAGTTGCTGGTTTTTGGCACATTTTTCCCCCTTTAAACTGAAATCACAGTAGGATTGATTTCTCTTTCTCTATACTATTCTGTAAGGAACTCTACATTCATTAACTCAGGGTCCACTATTGTAGGATCACATGAACTGATTATGAAAATCCCATGGGGAAATGAAACACAGCAGGTGACAATATAAAACTTCTGAACAATTTTCTTTGAGTCTGTATAATTAGCTCAACCCAGGCTACTTAGAAAAATTATAAACACAGTTCATAAAATTATTTAATACAATACTGTGCCAAAATATCAGATTCATGTTTAATTCTCAAAACATACTATGGTCAATGATTGTTTTCTCCTGCAGGTTAGTATTAGCACAAATTCTTAGGACTGAAATTTGGATTTACATATTTTTTTCTGAATTTTTTAAAGTCTTTTTTATTTAATTAACTTGGGTTTTTTTCTTCCCAAAGTGACAGTCTGTCTCTCATGCCCAAATATTTTAAATTCTCAATATTTCTTAGCATGTACAACTGACAGGAAGAATATTTTAATGTAAATATTATAATATTAAGAAATGAATTTTTTTCTCAGCTCTGTATCAGGGGTTTTCCATTTATATCACCTCATCACCAAATGAAAATATAATTTTGAATACGTTATTAAAATTGTGGAAAATATAGATAATTTAAAAGGAGAAATCAACGTTCCAAACTGAAGATAGCTATAGTTAACATGGTGTACTTCTCTGTAGCTTTTGTTAGGTCATTCACTTTTATCTTGATAGAACACTATGAATTTGTCTGATCGTGTTTCATAAGTTTTTGAAATATTGATTTATTCAGTCACAAGTACACATTACTGGCCTACTCTATGCCAGGTGCTGTCATGCACAGAGAATAGAAAGGTGAGCAAATAGTCCTTACTGATAATGGGAGAGACAATTGTTAATTAAAAAATCATATAGGTTTTCTTTGAGGAAAAGGTGTAAGAAAAAAAAAGAAGAAAAGGTATAAGGGTCATGAAAAGGCAAAATTATTCCACAGAAAAGAGCGCTAAGCAAGAGGTGGCATATATGAATTTTATTTTTGACTCACAAACTGTGTTACTATAGACAAAGCCTTCCCTTTTAATGCCTCTGTATAAAAATATTTTATACTGTATGGTCTGCAGGGTTCTACTAAGTAGGATGAAATTGCCAGTAACCCAAGGCCAGCAAACAAACAAACAAAATGCAGGAGCAGATCTTTCATAAGTTGTTCATCTTACTAGCAGCCCATTCAACCAACTCATCTTCTTAAGATTCAATTTCTCAAATTTTCTCTTAAAAAATAAGAGTAGTGTTGACAAGAACTCTGCTATGAGAGCTGAAAAGTGAGCCCATTTCCATATGAACCAGATCCTCAAGTCCACCCAGAAGCATAGACAGTTTTCTCCAACAGCCTGAGAAGGAGCAATTTTTGGGGGGGGGGAGGGGCAGAGGGAGAGAGAGAATCTTAAGCAGCCTCCACACCCAGAACAGAGCCTGAAGTGGGGCTTGATCTCACAACCCATGAGATCGTGACCTGAGAGGAAATCAGGAGTCATTCACTTAAACAACTGGGCCACCCAGGCACCATAAGAGCATAAGCTGTGGAGTCAGGGACTCTTAAGTTCATATTCTGCCTCAGCTATCCATTAAGTAGTTTCAGACAAATAACTGAAATTTTCTGAAATTCAGTTGACTCATAATACTATCTAACTTGTAATATTGATGTGGAATCATAAACAATATATTAAAACATTTACTAGCATTCCTGACTTATAAGTAGACCTGAATAAATATTACCCACAGATATCCTCAGGTATCAAAATTATCCTTAGTGAGAAGTTCACCAACTGATTCACATACAGTCCAGGTAGAGGCAGAAGCATAGGAACACACAGGGCTTTAATAAAGTAAATATAATCTGCAATTATGCACATGATTAAACAGCAGAAAATCCTTTAAAATGACATTTAAAAGAAATGCCAGATATAAAAATAACTCTATTCATGATCCTCAATGGGACAAGATTAAGCCTAAATTCTGAATTAGTGGTAATAAGCTGTTCCTGATCTGATCACATAATTGTTTTTGTTTGCTTTTAAGTTAGTGAAATTCTTTCATCAGTCTAGTTACAGTTGTTAAAAATAGCAAACTTCTACTGAAAATCCCCTTAGTATCTTCCTGGAAGTAATGATTTTATTGAATTATATGTGGAGTGTATGATCACATTAATGAGCTAACTTCTTAAAGAAATATGATTTACTCTTCTATTTGAACACAGCCTAAGTCTCCATATGCGGAAAAGGTGACAAAACTTTGGTGCAAGACATTTTGCATGTGTGTTATTTGTGGGGTAGCTGACTAAGTATGCTCTAAGACTCAGATGTGCCTGGAACATAGAAACACCATCTATTTGGTTACCAAAGGATACTTGTCATGCCCTGTCCTTAAACCCCCCGGGTGTCATACACAGAAGGGCTGAGGTTTCTGCTTAATGATTTTATTGCTACATTCTAAAGGGAACTTTTCAAAGACTTTATTTTACTCAAAAGGTCTTTAATGGAAGCAAATACCAATTTACATTTTAGTCTTCCAAATACAAATGTAATTACTGAAAATCTGTTTAATTGCAATTTCACCATTCGAAATACACTTCAATGTATAAAATATGCTTGCTATATACACAACCATCTGGCTATACTTTTGTATAATAAACCATATCTTTGGTTCAAAACAATTAATGGAAAAAGGAAGAACTTGGATATTTCATATCTTGATTCTGAGTTTTATATCAGTCTCCTGCAACATACTTAAAATAAACTTTGCATTTTGAGAATTTTAAAACATAAAAAAAATTAGGAAGAACAGTATAATAAGGCTCTATACATCCATTACCAACCTCAACAACCACTAACATTTCATTGTTTAATTTATTCCCATCATTACCATCACCATTATCATCATTATTAGTACTTTGCTGGAGTACCATTAAAACAAATTCCAAACATTACATTGTTTCTTCTATAAATTCTTCACAATCCATCACTACCACCAATAAAGGATTTTCTCTTAATAAAACTACAATACCATTATCACAGCTAACAAAATAAGTAATTCTTAATATCATTTAAAACCCAACATATTCTCATATAGCCACAACTGTCTTAAAAAAATTTTATGATACTGCAAAAAGAAACAAACTTAATGGTCACCACTGGAAGTTTCTAGGGCACCAGTTCATTTCATAAATTAATATACTAAGCAAGTGTATATCTTGGATTTCCTGTGAGAACTGGAATTCATGTGGTAATCAATGACTAATGGGTTGAAGTTCTTCATCGTAAGTTTTTCAAAACTACTTCATTAAAAAGGAATAATTTCTTTTATCACTTTTATATCCACTCACTGTATAATTAAAAGCATGCTCTGTAATTATTTTAGCAACAAACAGAAATATTATTTTACACAGTTATTTATGAAAATAATTTTGAAGTATTAATATATATATGTATATATATATTTTTCTGCTTGTATATATTCCTTTACCTACCCCAGCCTTTTCAAACAGGTGTTGGCTTTAGATTCATTGCACAGGTGAAGATGAGACAGGGTAGAGAATGGTAAAAAGGCATTCTGTTATTTTTCGAAGTTCTTAACCTACCACGCAGATTATTTTTTCAATTGCTACTAGAGCAAAAAAAAAAAAAAAAAAAAAAAAAAAAAAAACGGTTGGAGGAATTGTGTCTTTGTGGAAAACTATCAAGAAATACAGTGGGGATCTCCAACTCCAGACACAAAAACATTTACTCAGCCCTGCTGGGAAGGAAAAGGATGAAAGAAATAGGAATAGAGGGGAGAGACTCTACATGGTGCTTGTTGGGAAGAACTCAGAGTAACCTAGCAGATTGGGATGACAGAGTCCTGAGGTTAGACTCCATGGCAGAGTCCAGGGAAGGAGGAAGATCCTAGAGTGATAAGCTCACCATGCATCCAGGCACCACGGTCCAGAGCCAGCCATGCACAAGCTCCTTTGCCCACCAGTAGCACGAAGGCAATGGCAGTAGCTATGAAGGAGCCAGAAGGGCTGGGATGAGGGCAGTATCCTTTGAGACACATGTGGACCCAATGAAGCAAGGGGTATCTTACTGGACATGTAAGTGGGCAGATGACCAAGGGATCAGAATATTTCAATTCTTTTTGGCATGACGTAGACCATGTAAACTTGAGAGGGGAGAAAAGTGAAATTTCTGTCACACTAGTGAAATGAGGATTCAAGTTTTTCTTTTAAATGAAAGAAAAAAAGAAAGTTGTATGTCCAGCACATCTAAGTTATTGGCATGAGTCACATCTGATACAGTAAAGACTACTGTAGATTTTACATAATATTATTTACAAAAACCATCAATTATAGCATAATTTGCAAACTTTATTTTTGGGATTGCATGTAAATACATTCATACTTTCCTAATTTTTGTTCAAAATTCATGCATTTGCTAGAATATAAAATTTATGATGCCAATAACCCAGAAGTATAAATTTGGAAGTAAAGAAGAATATTATAGATAAATGCCACTGTGTGTGTGTGTGTGTGTGTGTATAGAAGAAAGACCCTATATTAAAGCCTAATGTTTCCAAAAACTCCCCATAAGATGCTCTTTTTATTAATTTCTCTTTAAAAAGTAAAATGAAAACAGTTACTATGGAATTACTACTAATCTTTAAAGATTTTTTATTGAGAAGCATAATATTTTAAAAAGTAGGAATCTATACAGATTTAATACTTAATAACTTTACAGATAATACTGACATTCATGATTTATATGGATATAGCATGGTTTCTATAAAATCTTGGTTCTTCAAGAATTATCACACCACAGACAGAAAACCCCAATGAAGACAAAGGATACAGTCTAGATCTGAACAGCAAGATTATTACTATTGAAGATTACTGCTTCAATTATGCTATACCTCACTTCACAAATTCCTCAAAGGTAATTACAAAAATGCGACTGTGGAATTTTAAGATAATATATCATAATACTATCCTAATACGAATTACCATTTAGTTATGAATCTCTTAATATTTCTAGGCTATTCTAATTAATTCTGCTCTAGACATTTACAGAGGAGGTTAAAATTTTAAGTCCCGTTAAATGTCAAAAGTATAGTTGGCCTCCAGGACCCCTCACGGCACCTCCTTTTCTTATCTGCCTATTTTCCTTCTTTCTTAATGATGAATAAGGATGCTGTCTCCACTAAGCAGCAGTTTAACACATTTTATTGACCATGATTCTCCTGGGTGAAGTCACTGTGTTGGGTTGAACGGTGGAGTGTGCAAGGGTGTGTCATCCCTTGGGTCTCTTTTTCCATGTGACTAGATGGGTAAAAACTCTGGGGACCTCTTGAAGCTATCTTAAAAGGGCCTCTTTTTTTTTTTTTTTTTTTTTGGCTTTAGAATCTCTTCTAACTTCTTCCATTTGTCAGCTCACTTAGTGTTACTGCCCTGGTCTAAGAAGGCATTGGGGGAGTAGCTACACATTTTGGATAAAGTTCTGGCCTATGGTAACTTAGGTTAACCATACTTATGTGTACTTTTTGCCCCCTTTTTTCCTTTTACTTCTGTAACAAACAAACAAACAAACAATAACAACAACAAAATAGCTTTGGTGAACTGTATAGAGAAGACCTAAAACAATTTTCTTAAAATGGGAGTCTTTCTGTCTCAGTTTTAACTGAAGCCTAAAGATAAGAGAATCCAACCATTGCCATATGCAAAAAGGAGGCCAAGAATCCAGTTTGGTACTCTTAGCTTAATGACAGTAAGAGATTTTTTAAAATTGGAGAGGGGAAAGTTGGAAACCAGGAAATCACTTTAGAGAAAGCTATCCTAACTATCTGACCTCTTCACACAAGTCCAGGAAAGGATGATTCGGTGGAATCACTTAGATTCAATGGTGCTTAGACTAATCAAAACCAAGCAATCTAAAGAGGATAGTGGGCCAGCTCTCCCAAATGCTGTGTAATGAGAAGTCCCTCTTTGCATATCCCTTCTACATATGTGAAGTAAAAAGATGCACTTATGTTTTCTTTCTGAGCTGAAGCTACAGAACCTGAAAGAAAGATCAAGAAGCAGAACTGGTGTGCAAATTACTTAGGTCTTCCTAAAAGATTGGCTGAAGTAGGGAGAAACCTCAGCAGAAAGAAGATGTCAATGTAACTATGCATGCCAATGAGAAGAAAGACATTTATCAGAGAAACATGCAGAAATGGATGCCAGCGTCAGGGAGAGGAGGGACAGATACTATGTACAAAAGATCCCTGACTACAGCCCTGGAAACAAAGAGGCAGTTTAAAATCCTAGAAGTCAGAGAACACCAATTCTGGATTCTCACAACAGGATGAGGTAAGAAAGCCTTCTGTGCTTTTTACCTCCTCTTGGTCTTCTACTGCAACCACAGAATTGCCAGAGGCACATTAATGTCAACAGCAGTAGAAGAGACGTAGTTTAAACATTAGAGAAAACTCACCCTATCCCCGTTTCTCACTGTAGGCGACCAGTTTGATGCAATTCAAGATGAGTTAGAAGACAATTTTAATTTAAATCAAGTAGAAATCACGGTCATTACTCTGGACTGGACATAATTATTGAATTAGACTTTTAACATTTTAATAAAAGTGAACTAGTCAGTGATTTAAAAAAAATTAAAAATAATAGCATCACCAAAAAAGATACAGTACTTGCCCAAAATTTCCTCCAAAGGCAAAGAAAGAAGTACCCTCATAGGGCTCACTTTGAATGGGCCATGATTTCTAAGGTGGGGTGTGGATCTGTACAGAATAAAGACTTTTGCTAACTCCATCTCACTCATTTCACTTGTTCAATACATTAGTTAAAAACATATCCAAAATTGACACAGACAAAAAAGTAAACCCCAAAATCATTATCACCCAACTCCGTACTTATTTTAATCAACAATTTTATCTTTTTTTTTTTCTTTTTGTCGGAGTCTTCATTGGAAAACATCATTCCACTGAACAAGCAGAGTAGACCTGATATGCTTTGAATACGGCAACAAGAAAGCCAGCAAAAACCAACCGAATGTCCATTTACTTGCTCCCCCGAAATCACTGTTAAAACTCCAGTGCACACAACAGAAAACCAGAACTCCAAACGGTCACAATTTTTAAGGGGACTCACCAGAGTTGGGGTCAGAGTTGCCATCTGCTTCGGTCCTCTTGTCCGGAGAAGCCTGGTCGTAGAATTCGTCCTGTGGCTGAACCAGAGGAAGAGGGTGTGAGATCAGGGTGCCACTACCCACCGGCTCGTGGTCTCCTAGACCACTGTCACTGCAGCTTTCCTGGGAGCCATCGGGGAGGTGAAACGTAACGCGGCGCTGCGACTACAAAGAAGACCACAGGACACTCCGATTAACACTCCTCCCAGATAAAAGGGGCGCGGCGGAACACAAAATCAAAACAACTTTCAACACGTGATACAATGTAAAAGCAAAACAAATAAAACTTGGAAAAAAGCTAGGAACGAAATTTAACATTTGCTATTTACTATATAATGTCTAACCTGCAAAACACAAGAAAGAATTTCGGTCTTCTCTAATTGAAGAACAAAAAAGACACTAACGGGAAACCGTTGAAAATTATAGCAAGAAAAGCAAAGAAGAATATACTAGTATTCTGCGTTTAAAAAAAACAAAAATTGAAATAAGCAGAAATATGCAAATATTTGTTCCCTAGATCTGAATAAATACATAGATAATGTGACATTCCATTTCTTTTGAATGAACAGGCATTTTGTTTATTTAATGATTTTAAGGTAGTTTTTGCAAAGAAGTCATTATTGCCCACTGGCTCAGATATTACTACCAGCCATTGGTTATAGAACATCCCAATAGAAAGATGTTTGGAATATTATTTTGGCATCTATTTGTACAATGTCACTATCAGAAGTGACCTAAAATATGTATGTGGGTACTTCAATAAATTTTAGTGTTTTAATAAAACAAAAGTGTACATTCCAGCACAGATTGCTGCCTAGTACTCTTGGTAAATGTTCTTTTAGCTGATGTAATCCAGGAGATAGGAGAATATTTACAGCTGTGTGGGGTAGAGATTTATGACTTATGGAATTATATGAGAGTAGTAAATTTGTGCTATATGTCTGAGTGCACCTAATTTTCATTCTGCTTTAACAGTCAAAAGATCTTTCAATATCATGTCACACGTGACCACTTTTACTCATATTTAAGAAAATTACGAATATATAAATAATAAAGTATATAAAATATAAATGTGTAATGTATAATCACTTTAAAATACCTAAAACTTGCGTGTTTTGCCGAGAGGCAATTTATAGATTGTATCCATTCCAAGGAAAAAAGAATGCAGTTAGACACAAAATGCTATAGATAGATATACTGCCACTCTATAAATGCATTTTTATAGACAACAATAGAACATTGCCTATTTCCTATGAGTCACTGGTTCAAATCCAGCTCAGAGTCATAATGGGGAAGAGCTGATACCACTTTATTGCTGTTCAATGACCTGTGTGAAATGATTTGATAGTTCAGTACATTTTTAATGAACTGATGCCGACATCACATAAACTATAATCATAAATGGTGCTAATTGAGTCTATTGTAGCGCACTTCACCTTCATGCACAACTGTCTCATTCCCCCATCAATCGATTTTGAAACGTGCCTAGGCGAGTGCTCCACAGTATGCAAGCTAAACTTGAATATCTGGATCGTATTTCTCCTCGAAACAGGAAGGAAAATGCTACCATTTTTATTTACTACAGTGTTTCCTCTCTCATGTGAATTTAACCTTTTAGAGAAAAGCAGTAATATAAGTATTTTTTGCTTCTGTTTCAATATGCCCTTAAATCATCCGTATCCTTTTGTGATACGCACAGCATTAAGGTCAATGACCAGGCTGCCCACTATACATGACAGTCAAACATAGCTTTTAAAATGACTGGCCTACTAAAAAGTCTGTAGTTTCAGTGATTAAAGTAACTTCGGTATTATCTCTGGAGGAATACCTCTTAGTTATAACTCAGGTGAGTGAAAAGGAAGTCAAATACAAGAGAAAGACAATGGGACAAATTATTCTTCAGTCTGTACAAAGCATTTCCAGAGGCCTCATAAGCCATTATGAACTATACATTCCGTAGACAGAAGAAAAAAGAAAAATCTGCATCTATGATATTCTGCTAAGCATAATTAATATTGCTTTAATTACCGTATATGTTTTTCTCCTAAGAAACATGAATCCGCAGCCCCAGTAACACTTGAACCCAGCAGTTCTCACACAACAGCCATTAGAACTAGGATTTATTGAGCAGCTACTGCTACATAGCTTGGCACTATGATTTCACTGAGAATAAGAAAAATATTTTTTTCAAAACTATTTCAAATACAACTAATTAGATTCCATCTCACATATATTATACTACGATATTCCTTCACCGCCTTGTAAGTGAGAATATGCAAAGATAGAAAACTGATGTAATTTGTTTGCAGTAAGAGTGTAAATTAGAGTGGCACGATGCTTAAACTATGGTGGTTTGTGGAAATATTTCCTAATTAATTTGACTCAAAGATGTTTAAGTTTTAAGTGGCAAAACTGTGCATAGTTTATCAGTCTAATGGGAGACTGGGGTAGTGGGGCATATGGACTAAGAATTGGAACACGGATATTATGGTATGAAGCAAATTGATCAAGCAAACCAATCTTTATCATTGTAATGACCGATGCAAGTACAACAATGTCTGAAATATCAAGGTACATATAAAGGAAGAATCTGAAGAAATTGAAATGCAGGAAAATGAGGATCCATGAAGTGTTAAGAAACAGCAGTTGCAGGTGTCAGCAAGGATTCAACAGATTTGTTCAGATGTGGCAGAAGAACACCAGGTGAGGCAGCCAGAACCAGATCTCTCGGCTGGGAGCCCTTGCCCTGCAGAGACTGGCCCAGGGCAAGCGACTATCTCTTTGAATGAGTTCCTGGCTTTGTAAAATGGGGAAGATTGTGCCTTCACCAGAGAAGAGTTGTTAAGGCTCAAGCAGATACAATAAGAAGCATTGTTGATGTATTATATTTGACACATAGTAGGTACTCAATAAAAGGTAGTTATCATTCTTTTTTTTTTAAAGATTTTATTTATTTATTTGACAGAGAGAGAGAGACAGCCAGCGAGAGAGGGAACACAAGCAGGGGGAGTGGGAGAGGAAGAAACAGGCTCATAGCGGAGGAGCCTGATGTGGGGCTCGATCCCGCAACGCCGGGATCACGCCCCGAGCCGAAGGCAGACGCTTTAACCGCTGTGCCACCCAGGCGCCCCCAAGGTAGTTATCATTCTTGAAATTTACAGCTGCACATTCTCTTTTATTCTCCAGGGCTATCAGTGTTTAGCTAGTTTTAAGGATGTGAGTCCTGGGACGCCTGGGTGGCTCAGTCCTTTAAGTGTCTGCCATTAGCCAGGGTTATGATCTCAGGGCCCTGCTCAGCAGGGAGCCTGCTTCTCCCTCTCCCTCTGTCATCTCACTCACTCTCACTCTCTCTCAAATAAATAAAATCTTTTAAAAAAAATGTGATTCCTTCACACCAGGAAAAAATATATATACATATATTGTTCTTTTGTAAGGGAACTGCCTGGACCCCATAGTCTTGGCATGTCTCCCAAAGTGCCTGTAGATCATGTCAGCTCAGAGCCTTTCTGAGGGGAAGCTGTTTTGGTGCAAGCAGCAGATGAAGATGGGCAGTTTAGAATACATGATTTCTCCTCTGAGAAAGTGAAGGTTTTCCCATTATCCTTTCAAGAAACCTGTAATTGTTTGCATATTTGAAGAGAGAAAGAGGGATAAGCTTTCTTACTGCCTCTGGGAATGTTGCTTCTGGGTTATCCCCATGGAAATATACCCAATTTGTGTTATAAATACAGTCAAGCCCTGCCTGACTGAATTTGGACAACATATGTTATCATGAGACTACTTCAGACTTTCCAAAGCCTCTGTACTTTTGTTTTCCTAAAATCTCTGTCTTACCCATTCCGTTTTCTCCCGTGGTAAACATTACTATTATTATTGGCTATGTCTTGTTAACGGTTTGAATGTCACATTTGTTTATCTGATTTATCACTAACAAGTTAGCTCGAGGTCCCTGGCTGCCCTGAGAAGGAATGAGATGGGAACCAGTAACTACTAATGCTGCTTCATGTTATTTTATCTCAGGGCTGCTGATATGAATTCTAACCATGCAAAACTTTTCATCAGAAATTCTGTACTCTACACAAGCATAAAAGGCCATGCATACAAATATAGGTTCAGGATGCTGCAAGTCGGGAGATGGCACGCTGGTTTAATTTAAGAAACATTGCCAAACACTTTTACTATATTTTTTCTTGCAGGTTAGTAGAAAGGAAAGAGAGGGAAAATTCAAGAAGCTCAGGGAAGATACACATGTTCCTGCATTGGGCGCTGTTCTTCAAGAGTCACTAAAAGAACTCTGAGTCCCCTAAGAAATCTCAATCATTGCTTGAATGCTTCTTTTGTGTGTTTTTACTGGTACAGAATATTATTCACCAATGAAACACTCACATTCAAGTCTACAATCCCAGTCCCACTAACCTCCAGGGATTCCTATGTGCAAAGATTTGGTGGTCAAGTTCATTGCGTCTTTGCATAAAATATCAAAAAGATAGAAATTGGTATTTAATTAACAAATTATATATCATACAATTGAACAAATCACAATACTTAACATTTTAATAATGTTTACTGATATTGAAAATATAATCTATAGTTAAGTGTATAAATCAGGTTAGTAAAGATTTTACTTAGCTGAATTACATTTGTTAATGTGTTTTTTGTGTGAATATGCATAAGTTAAGATCTGAATATGGATACACTGTTTAAAGTGGTATTGTCTGGTCACAGAATATGGTATTTTAAAATTTCATTATTTTGACCACATCAAAATTTGTATGGACTATCTTGGCAATAGTAAAACACATCCTAATATTTATGTATTCCCCTTCATAGGGAATAGAAAAAGTCTAGTAGATAGGAGGTGGGCTTTCTCTTGAGCTAAGGAATGCCAAACAATCCTACTATCCATGCTCTGCTATTCTAACTTCTATTCTTGACTTTATCTCCCTAGGATTTTTAATCATTGCAGTTAAAAATTCTTGTCTTCTCCTCAAATCACAAAATAACAACATGAATTTGGCACACTAAGCCCATTATTACAAGACAAACAAATTTACTAGTTAATAACTGACACTTAAAATAATTATTCTAAAATTATACATGGATATTGTAGGAAAAAAAGTGCTTTGCAATTATTTAAATATGATTTCATTTGTGCAGAATTCCTTTAATATTTTTTCAAGGAAATAGTCCTAACTCTGATTTAGTTCTTTTAACCACATTTAAGAAATATTGATTTATCATTCATCCCTCTAATCCCTAAACAGTATACATACACACACAAACACAAACTGCCAGAAATTACTTACGATGAAGTAAAAAACAAAAATGGTGCCAAAGTTCCACATGTGAACTTTTTTTGCTTTACCTCAGCATTAAATCCAATGAATATATGCTTTTTGTTTACTTGAAATAATATTTTCCTATTTATCTCCTCTCAAAGTAGCAAAGGAAATCATTCCAAAGAGGGTTAAAGGAAAACTGGAGACTGGAAACTGCAGTTTAATACAAACATTTCTAATAATATTAATTGGAGACATTTTGACCTTTCCTAGTTTTAAGTGAACATATTTTCATTGAGATTTAAAAAATAACAGTTATGAAGATAGTCTTAGGTTGCAAGCTCTGAGAAGAGGAATTTTTAAATGACTGTATGGTACATGCTGGATGGCTGGTTAGTAAAGCATACCCTGCATGCCCCCACTACTCACTATCTTGAAAATGTACAGATCCTGTCCTCCCTTTATATTCCCATCAAGCAGAATATATAGAGAAACATGTTCAGGGTTTGAGGTCAGGGGCCGCTGGGGTCACAACCTGGAGCTTCTGTTTTGTAACAAAGAATGTCCAGATGGCAGGCCTCAATGTCCTTGGAATGTTCTAGCCCTGCAACGATGGAGTGGCTACAGATACTTGCTAGGCTAGCAGCTACAATATAAAGGCTTGCTGCATGCAGACTTCAGCATGGGATGCTTCTTCCTGTTTGCTGCCTCTGGACTCCCTGTATGTAAGTTCCCCCAATCAATCTACAACTTGATTACTATCTCTAGGTCTTCTCCTCAGCCTTACCAGACCATCATCCACCCTTCATTTTGAGTCCGCTACACAATGACAAAAGAACACATTTTCAACTAAAACTACTGACTCAATTCAACAGGAAGTTCCTCAACAGTTTCTTGTCATCTAAAATCAATGCACTTTTATCCTCTTAATAAAATCCAGAATTGAGACTCATGGTAAATTAGAAAGTAAGGTAAACGGGACCCCAAAAGCGATCTGTAATTAGAAGTTTAATTTGCTATGGCTCAATACTTGTAGGCTCAACTAAGGGACACTAATAATAATACACACATGTTCTTTCTCATTCATGTTTGAGAGATGAGGTCCAAAGTGGTAAGTCAAGAAAAGATTTCTAGATTTATGGCTTAGGCAAATTACTAGTAATTATGAGTAAAATGAGCCCATTATCAAAAACAAGGAATAGTTTTGAAGGACAAAATCATAAGGAACTTTTTTGACTGGTGATAAATGAAATGTTTAGAGTACAGAATTATTTTATAATGAGTCATTTTATGATTTGTAACTGGCAAATTGAGTCATTCTCCTCTCCTGTTTATTGGGAGTACATATGACAAAATGGTTCTACTAATGTAGACTTTATTTATCCTAGCTGGAAATTACTTAGAGATTTTCTATCCATTTTAATGTTACTTTTTTTTTTTTTCAGATGAGGAAATAAGGTAAAGTGACTTGTCTATGTAGGTTGCAGTGGAAACCAGAACCCTCATTTTCTGACTTTCAACAGGAAGCACTGCTCATTCTTTCACCCTTCTGTTTAATAAATAATTGTTGAGCACCCACTATATGCTAGACACTATTCTGGCTGCTAAGAATCAGATGGTGAACAAGACAAAAACTATATCCCACAACTTCCCAAAAAGTCAAAATTTCATTAAGCTAGTTTCTATCAGTTCTGATGATGTTTTTGGCCAGCAGCTTTTAAAATGTGATTTCCTTCTAATTCTTGCAAACTCTGCAGACTTAGGCAAGGCCAATGCATGAATGGGAGACCTTCACTAATTAACAATAGCCAAGGGAGAAAAAAAGAGAAGGCAGGGGGGTGCTTTCTGAATTTATGCCAAAATAATCCCTAGATCTGTTGTCACCCTTGGATTGGAATTCATTGCCAATTCATGAAAATAAAAAATAAAAAGGCTAAAAGAGTAACTGAGACTGTTAGAGAAGGCTATTCCTGACTCAAATACAGAATCATTGTTAACTCTGCATATCCTTAAACAATTCCTTTACGTCTCCAGATAGATAGAGAAATGTTAACAACCTCAAATAAGAATTGATGAAATCAAACTCATCAGGTTTTTCTGAGGAACATATACACTTGACATTTTATGAGCTTATAATGCATATTTACTGGATGAAGATGATTTAGCCAGAATTGAACCAGGAACTCTAAAGAGGATGTAGTAGAAATGAAGTATCATGATCCATCTGCCAAAGGTGATTTCCCGTGGGAAAAGTTCTCTGCCTCTCCAGCAAGAAGTTTACTGCCTTATTTTAAAAGTAGCAAAATGAAACACAATAACAATCCACTAACAGTCAGTCTTTTCCTTCTTCCTACCTTCAATATTTACATCTTCAAGTATCTGGAGACAAATGGGTAGGTTCGGCTGGTGTTTGAGAAAGATGTATAACAAATTCCCTGACCATAGGTGATGAATGTAAAGGTGTCAGCAACTTTAAAATGACTTTTTTATTCTGACTGATATCAATGTTATCTATAGATAGGACTAGGGTGTGTATGATTACTGACCATATAAAGTTGAGTAGCATTTTCAGGGGAAATGGTGAGTGTTCATCTATACTCTACCTATTGCTCATTAACTAGTTGGTTACCTGCAGCTAAGCCACTGCTTCATTTCAGGACAGATCTGTCAACTTTTGTTTGACCTTCATTACTCAACTATATATTTAGTTGAGGAAACTTGTTCCAGTGTGCGTGGGAAACCCACATTAACTTCAACTTAGCCTATTTAGTTTGTAATCTTATTATGAAATGACCCTCAAAGTAAGGACCTATGTTTTCTGTGCTTTATAAATAAAGTGCATTGAATAGCCCTTAGAAGCGCCTATGGCTGAAAGACTCATATTAATATAACATGTGGTGAAATTTTTAATATAATTTTATTTTTATTTCCTTTTGATCTCAGTATGATTTGTGAGAAAGGTAGGTCACATTTCTCTTCATGTGCAAAAACAGTTGACAGCTTCAAGAATAAAAGTAAATTCTTTGTACTCTTTTTGGGTGTAAACTTGGTGCTTGAATTTAAATATTAGGAAAAAACATAAAACAGGAATCTCCTCCCTACATCAAAAGGGTTTGAATCAACTTTCCTCTTTGGCTTGGTGACATGACCCCACCCTTAAATTTCCTTTGGGGTCCCAGGCAAGTAGAGAGGATTAAGAATTATCAGCGTTGTTGGTTATTTTGCTTCTTATATTCTTATTTAGTTCCTGCTATCAGAAACAACCTCAACCTATTTCTCACAGTTAAATGTTGCCCAGTAGGAATGCAGCACTTTATCTGAGCATACAAAATATAAAATGACTACATTAAACAGGAGCAGCTGCTCCTGAATCTGCAAGCTGAATTTCTGCATCTATAAATTATATGTACAGAAATAGGGAAGAAACGGCTCAGCAAGAGTCCTTTCCAATTTAGTTTTCAAGTATAAACAAATCCATGTGAGAAAGTAAGTTACCCTTATCACATTTACAAAATCAGCATACATAATAGTTACAGCATTTTAATTAGAAATTACATGAAGCTATCACTGTTATTAAGTAAAAATACAGAACACATTGACACAGCATTGGTCTTTTATAAAAAGTGAGTCTTTCTTGGAATAATAAAAAATCACTAAAAAATAATGTGTCAAATCTGTAGGTACTGATAACAGAAATAGAGTCTGATTTAGTGTCTAAAATTCAAGAATTTATCTTAGGTAATTTTAGCAGAATTAACAAAAGAGATAATGGGCATCTCTCTAGCATTTCTGTTAATAATTCTCAATATAAAATAAGACTTGTAAAACCAAAGTAGGCCATATTTACTTTAAGTAAGTAGTATCTTTTTAGGAGGTAGCCCTAATTTTATAATTAACCTCAGACCATGGGCATTTGTCTCAGAAAAGAGTTTAAGCACACACCCACACCCATACCCCCCCACACACACATAAACACACACTTAATAAACTTCCCTTGTGTATTGCTGAATAGGCACAAGATCATAATTACCTAGTAAGAATAAAAACTAGTAAGTCAAGGCTTTAGAGAACAGATCATGTTATTCTATGTTAGACAAAATAGAGTGGTGGAAGAAACCATCTGTATAAATCCTCCAAGAAATACTATTACTATACAATAAGGTTGCTTAAAAGTCCTCATGGAGGATTGTTAATTTACACCTAAAATGTGGTACAATTTGTTTCAATTGATCTTGTGTTGCACACGGCAGTTTGATTTTATTTATTTCATTTTTTGGTCTTATTTTGTAGGATAATAAGGAAGAATGTTAAAACTCTTTAGAAGCAGTGAAGGAGTAAAAAGTTCTCTGAAGGGTGCACCTGGGTGGGCTCAGTCAGTTAAGCAGCCAAATCTTGATTTCGGCTTAGGTCCTGGTCTCAGGGCTGTGAGATCAAGCCTGCCTCAGACTCCGTGCTAAGCATGCAGCCTGCCTGAGAGTCTGTCCCTCTCCCTCCCTCTGCCCCCTCCCCCTCACGCACGTGTGCACACAGGAGCTCTCTCTCTCTTTCTCAAAAAAAAAAAAAAGTTCTTTGAAGTAGTGCTAACACATGTTATGGATACCTATCACTGGCAGCTCCTGGATTATAATTAACTTTGAGCCATCAATTGTATCTCCTTCAGCAAAAAAAGGAAAATGGCAATGGGAATTATACTTCAGGAAGAGGAGCCTCTTTCTAGTCTATGATTTATATGATTCAAATACGGAGATGGTCATATAACTATTAATTAGCACAGGAGCCACCAAAACAGTCAGTCATGATAAAGAACATGATCCACATAGACAAGTTAATGGCGAGGGGCTGATTTGCATGGAGAAAGTGTATAGTGGAACACAGTCCACAAAACTTGGGTAAATATCCATGTTTCACTTATAAGATATGAAAATGTGTGTACAGGCTTAGAATGTGATGATGATGCTACATGACACGTATTTGAGAAGTGTTTCCCCAAAATGGGGAAGGCAAAAGCAGTACAAATAAGGAAGAGGCTGTCTTTGGCCATACAGAGCACACAAAAAAGAAACAAGCATCTCTGGAATTACAACTGAAATCTTGGACTCATTGGTAAATCATCCAACAGGTGATATATTCATAGATATACTGTCTAGGATGATTATCCTCTAAAACATAATCTGTATTGATTATCAAATTTTTAAAAAATTGGTAAGAACTTCATTTATCCTTTGGAATTGTGAAAAACACTTGCATTGTGAAAGACAAGCATTTTCTAACTTTCCCTTCTTTTGGTTGTCTCAAAGACAACTGTTTGCAGTTGAAACAACAACCAACTGTTTGCAGTTGAAAAATTGTGATTAGGAATGTGTGATATCCAAGTTATATTTTTTTAAGAGTAAGTTAGGAGGAAAATAAGGGTACTTTTAAGAACATAGTACAACATAGATATGAATTTGTCTGTGTATTTATATATGCATACATGATACAAAATCTATGCACAAACTCCACTACAGACAGATGCCTTAGAACATGAAATTTCCCTATTCTTAGACAAGGAAATTGTCAATTTATACCTAAGATCTGTACTTTGTTAATTTTGAAAATGAAATCCAAACTTTATTAATTGAATCTAAGAAAACCTGAATTAATCTAGATAATTTCTGATACCATGAAGTACATACTAGAAACAGTCTCTTTGTAGTTATACTTAGTGCCATATAATATACAGCCTTGCCTGATAACAAAAAATTACTTGTTTAGCAATGTTACTTCATTTAGGGTAGAATTCATCATATAAGATTATGATTATAAGATGAGGAAAAACATTTATTAAATAAACAAAAATTGTACAAAACACCTTTTTAATACTTTCAAGGAGGAGCTACTTAATAATCTAAACACTGCAGTGATAGCACAATATTTTTAAATACTTTGGAGTGTATGGTTTTGAATTGTTATGAGAGCATGACATTATATTGTACAGTCTCAAGGTGCTAGCTCTGCATTTAACGATCTGATTTTACTTTCTGAAACAACTAAAAGCCATCTGTAATGGTGAACAATAGCATTTTAAGAAGGAGAGACTGCAAAATGATAGGCACATTTTCTTCAATGGCTTTAAAACTCTTTGAAGACTGTTATGAAAGAGGAGTTCCAAAATATTTTGAGAAATGATAATACTAAGTGAAGTAGGTAAAAAAGAGGGCAAGTCTGAAGGACAACACTCATCTAAATGCATAATTTCTGTTCCTTGGGATAAAGAACAGTCTTGACTTTATTCTTAGCTTACATGTACAGGAATGTTCTTTTTGGATCATAAATTTAGAAAGTATAGTGAAGGTGGTATAGTACGAGAGAATGAGATGAATGTGATGGACTTCATAGGGGCTTTGAATTACAGAAACCTGAGAAGATGTTTTCAAAACAATTTTGCTACATACGTACAGAGGAGTCCCATTTGGATATGGAAATCATATCAAAATATTTTAAAAAGAATTACTAAGCATTATTCTGTAGAGTGTAAAACAGTGATGTCTTGATAAGCTGGAGGAAAATGTTTTAAGCCTCTATTGCTTTGAAAAATGTCATATGTAACTACCTCCTCTACTCTGCAAGAATCTGAGTCGTATAATGATCTTAAGAAAACAGAGAAACTAACCCAGTTGGAACAAATATGAGCAAGATTTTATATCACTTTTCTCCTAGGTAGAGAAGACTTTGTTCTGAAGTCAAATTGGCTGGACTGTATTTAAAAAAATATATCCACCTATTATTGCAGACAGTCACTGTGACTTTGAGCCTGATATTTGAAACAAAAATCACTCCTCCAACTCATTGATAATCACACTTGCCCTGTGGCTCTTAGTCTTTGTTTTGAAACATTACTGAGTCACCAATCTGTGATTTGTGCATTGGGGATCATTTGTTTTCCCCGAATACAAATATAAAATTCAAACGTATGTCAGGAAATTCTGTATGTCAAAAGCTTCTGTAGATTTAGGTAGCATCTACAAAATAATGTGCTGTACTCAGAAAAAGGTGGCTACTTTTGAAGAGACTAAACTCTCATATATGTTCCAAATGTGAATACACCAATGCAGAAGGTAAAGATCCAAATTCTGAGCGATATTTTTTGAAGAGAAGAAAGTAAACACTTGTAAGTCCACTTGACTCTAAGGTCCAACATATGTGCACAGAAATGCCTTCTAAGCTTTGTCTGGGGCAGAGAGGGAAAGACAGTTTCAAAATGAAACTTTACAAGAGTTCCCCAACAGGGGTAACTTACTATATAGTACCATTTACCCTGTGCGCTAAAAATTTGAGAACAGTAAGACAGCTTGAAATTCAGGAAAAAAAAATATTATATCTCCTAAAGTTTATATTTAGGACCTTGAAATTCAGGAATATATTATTCTATTTACAAAATGTTAAAAATGATGAACAAATTGCTAGTCTAGAATACATTTTTTTTCAAAGAAATATTGTCATCAACAATTATTTATATGTGTGCTTAAAATGGGGGGAAAGGACAATTAAATATTTGAAAGAAAACTTTCTTTATCTAGGATATATCTTTTCCTAGAATCTAGGAAAAGATTAGAACACAAAGAACTAACACATAAACTATGGACTTCAGTTAATAACACATTAATATTGTTCATCCATTGTAACTGGTGTACAAAACTAATGCAGGACATTAATAGGAGAAACTGTTGAGAAAGAGACCATATATGGGAAGTCTGTGTTCTTTGCGCACAGTATTTTGAAAAACCCAAAACTGCTCTAAAAATGGCCTATTTAAAAAAACAAAAATTAGACAGGGAAAGGACATAGGCAAGGATTTCTGTAGTGGAAGTGAAGGGGGTATCAGGCCATTTTCAAGGACTTTAAATGATAGCACTACTCTATTTTACGTTGAATATAAATTATATTGAGTGCGTGTGCGTGTGTGCGTGTGTGTGTGTGTGTGTGTGTGTGTGTGTGTGTGTGTGTGTTGGAGATACAGATACTCATGTACCATTATATTTAGCCCTTACTGGGTGTTTTTAAATCATAAATAAATGAAAGATCCTAATTTATATAACTATCTGCATTTAAAAAAGAATATTTCTATACACAATTTTTACTGTATAAAAGTATCCTTTGTTTCCTTTAAAAATATTTGAAACAGTATACACTTTTAAAGATACTCCATTAAACAGACATTTTAATTCATATTTTATAATGATATAAACCATTCTTGACACTTCTAGGAACATATTTCAGGTTTAACTTCACGAGGATGAAATGAAATGTTCCTCATATCAGAAAATAATTCTGATCTAGTCCAATCCTAGCCTGACAGATGAAAGAAGATAGATGATGGTATTTTGGGAATTAAGGAATTACCTATCCTGGAATAGATCATAGAGTTTAGTGTCTATAGAAGGAATTTTATCTTAGATTTCACAGACTGACAAACCGCATACAGAATGCAGCTCAGATATCTTATTTTATCCCTAACTTTTCCTAGATATGAAAATCTGCTTCAGATGTACAGTTTGGGTGATAACTGATCAAACATGGCAGCCAACCAATTTCAGTTTCTGGAAAACTCTGTTAGAAAAAAGTTTTTTAGTGCAAGGGCATGATCATTTGACTCCCATACATATGTAATCTTTCCTAAGGTCTGTAGGGTAATATCGTTAGACTAAAAAATACAATCATCATGTTCCTGGTGAAAGAAGGAATTAAAAAATCACAACTTGAGATTTAAATTTATTTTAGCAATATATGTTAAATAGATGCTAAATATATTTATAAATAATAAATATATTTATATAGAAATATATGTTAAAAATCTTCCAACTCAATCTGTAATTTCACTACTAGGCCTCAAACTTCATGCAAGAGATATACATACTAGCAAAATAGAGTAAAAGAAAAACTAAATTATGGGTCCTCTTAAAATGGACACCTCTGAAACTACCATTTGAAGAATTTGTAAATGTGGAGAATACATGCTATGATAGAATGGTTTAAGATTTAAGAAATTCCCAAGAGAGTTGTACTTAGCTATTCAACAAACACTGTTAATCACATATGTTCTATCAAGTATTCTTAGATACTGAGGGGAATTTGGTAATCAAGAATGGCACAATCTTTCCATTCCTAAGGCTTACTTATAGTCTAGTAAGTAAAATAGACAGGAATAAGTAATTACAAATGTGTTAGATATTATAAAGGAGAAATTAAGGGTCCAATAGATGTATATAAGAGAAGGGTCCAACACACCCAGGGAAATCTTCTAATAAGAGATATTCTAGCTCACACATGGTCATTTGTCAGACACTGGGAGGCCACAATTCATACTCTTACTAGCTTATAATTCCGTGCAAAAAAAATAAAAATAAAAATAAATAAAAACTCCCCAGGATTAACCTCTTTTCATTTTGTTTTGTTTTGTTTTTTGTTTTCCTTGGTAGAATACAAACTCTAACTCCTAAATAAAAAGAATATTAAAAATTCTAGTTGCTATTGAAGCACATTTCCCAATGTGTATGAGGATCTTTTTTTTTTTTTTACTGATTCCACCTAAATACATTAACATATACATGAATGTAGTAACATTTATCTTTTTGAGATTAAATTATTAGGTCTCAATAATACTGGGCACTTAATAATGGTGCTCTGAAACAGCTTCCATTGTTTCTTTCAGGATTTCTTTGGACAACTGAAATAAATTATCAGCTTATTATCTGAAACCGGGATCAAAATCATAATGAAGAAATTATGACCAATCAGAACTAGAAGGAGGAATTTCTGAAAGGGAGGAACCATATCTTCTTTGACTTGAAATATCTAGCACCTAGTATAGCCCTTAATGTCTGATAGGCACTCCAAATATGTATTGAATGAAAATACATAACAATTTACACAATCATGAAGATTTTTTTTCCCTAACAGTGTCAAAATAAAAGAACTAGCTTGACTGAGTTTTCCTTTAAACACAAAAATAAAGTTAATTGTCCCAAAAATAATACTAAAAAGTTACCTGGGTTGACAGATGGGAAAAAAAGAGGAGATAAGCTCTGCATTTCTTTTAATAATTAAAAAAGCATATGCAAATGCAAATGAATGGACTCTATAGGAGTACTGATTGTCTCAGTGGATTTTTCCACCATTTTAATTCCGAAGGTCATCCAACAGGTTGTATTCCTGCCTGCAATGTCTTCTTCTCTGGGAACTACAAGGGACTCTGCCATGGATGGCCCCTTGGATCATGAAAGAAGACAGAATCACAGTCTGAATCTCATCAATCAAAACCAGCACTTAAACCCATTGAGTATCCCCTTGACAAATGATGCTCAGTTTCTTGATCTCAGGGGAAAAAACAAACAAACAAACAAACAAACAAAGTACAAAACAGCTACACGGAGTAAGAAATAGAAAAGAGACCTTCAAGCATTTCCTTATTCTCATGTGCAGAAAACATTTAAAATGTTAGGTGTGTTCTGAGATACCACCTTATGCCAGTTAGAATGGCAAAAATAGACAAGGCAAGAAATAACAATTGTTGGAGAGAATGTGGAGAAAGGGGATCCCTCCTTCATTGTTGGTGGGAATGCAAGTTGGTACAGCCACTCTGGAAAACAGTGTGGAGGTCCCTTAAAAAGTTAAAAATTGAGCTACCCTATGACCCAGTCATTGCACTACGGGGGGTTTACCCCAAAGATACAGACGTAGTGAAGAGAAGGGCCATATGCACCCCAATGTTCATAGCAGCATTGTCCACAATAGCTAAATCGTGGAAGGAGCTGAGATGCCCTTCAACAGACGACTGGATTAAGAAGTTGTGGTCCATATATACGATGAAATATTAATGGAATATTACTCAGCTATCAGGAAGAACGAATTCTCAACATTTGCAGCAACATGGACGGCACTGAAGGAGATAATGCTAAGTGAAATAAGTCAAGCAGAGAAAGACAAATATCATATGATTTCTCTCATCTATGGAACATAAGAACTAGGATGATCTGTAGGGGAATAAAGGGATAAAGAAAGGGGGGTAATCAGAAGGGGGAATGAAACATGAGAGACTATGGACTATGAGAAACAAACTGAGGGCCTCAGAGGGGAGGGGGATGGGGGAATGGGATAGACCAGTGATGGGTAGTAAGGAGGGCACGTATTGCATGGTGCACTGGGTGTTACATGCAACTAATAAATCATTGAACTTTGCATCAGAAACCGGGGATGTACTGTATGGTGACTAACATAATAAAAAAAATGTTAGGTGTGTTAAATAACAAATTCTAAATTTTAAAGAATATTTTCAATCCTATGAAATGATGGAATAAGAAAATGTTGGCTAGAATTTTTTTTCAAGCAATCTTCTTAATGTGTCTTCTCTTTATGGAAAGTCAATCCTTTAAAAATATTTAGTTTAAATGTTTTAAAAATTACAGTGCAAGAAAATATAAGCCACACTGCCCATAAAATGATTTATCAAGGAAATATGTATTTATGATAAACATAATTAAACAATGCTCAGAAACAACATAAAATCCTCAAATAATTACATTAAAATTTATTTATTACATAGATCTTTTACTTAGGTGAACAATTTGTTTCAATGGCAATTGGTAGATACATTTTGATACAGAAAGAATAATGACCTTTGCTGGAGTCAAAAAAATATCTTAGAATGTATTTACTCCCAATAGAGTTTAATTTCATATTGTGATGATTAATCAGAGTGAATGACTTTATTTTCTGCTGTTTTAACTACAAGAAATGATCTCTTCTGTTTTTATCCTATTATAAGGATCGTTACAAAAATGGGAAACAATTAACACCGGGTTTAATGCCTGAGTGCTACAGAGCTGAAGTAATTGCACTCAAGGTCTGCTAACTTTTTAATCAGGCATTTGGTTGCAAGCTGCTCGCAATTGATTCTGAGAGAACTAACACTATCTAAGGAGGAAAGCAGGTGTGCCAGAAAAGCAGGCATGTTGGCAAAACAAATGAAAGATTTTAAAAGGAAAAGAAAAAAAAAAGCAAAACCAAAGCAAAATGCTTGTCGGCAGGCCATTTGCTCGGCTCAGACTGTTACTGAACAAAGCCAGTTGTGCACACAAGCATGGTGGTAGAAGCCCCACTGACCTATTGCTTTCAAAGGGTAATACTAGAGCTTAGCAGTGAGGAGCCCTGTCCATCTCAATATTAGTGAATTGAGTTAATTAACAGAGAAGACTTGAAATTTCCATATTCAGTAGAGTTGAGACACCATCAGAGGTTTCTGGAATTACATTCTAATTAGAAAAGTTCCCTCTTCTTTGCATCCAGGCTACTCTTTGAAAAACAAATTTGGTTAGGTACTTTGTTCTCTCTTAAAAGACAAAAAAAATCTACAGTTTTCCTCCAAAGCTAATGACATTTTTCTTTTTCTTTCTTTAATAAGTGTCATTCTCCTACTGTGAAAGTGACTCCTTTTAGGCATGTCGCACACATTTAAAGGTGCGTGCCTTGCTTAAGAACGCTGCAGGGTGGGGGTCCTTTAAAAAAAATCCCCTCCTCCATAGTCGCTTGAAAAGGGAGCCTCTAAGAGCTAATACTCCTGTGTTTTCCACTAACAGAATAATCTGACAAGAAGTAGACAAATATTTATAAAATTCTAAGTTTGAAATTTCTTATAATGGTTAGGTACACTGCAGATCTCCCTTTACACAGAGAGAGGAAAACAAATGGCAGACTTGGCCATTTACCTGGTGAATTCCCAGACATTTGCTATTGCTTTCTTGAATCCCCAAAAGAATATTTAAAGAAGTGTATAAAGCAGAACTACCTCTTGCCCCAGAAGAGCAAGTCAGAGTGTGTGTGGGGGGGGGGGAAGGGGGTAAGAAAAGGAAAACAGCAGAAAGGAGCTTCCTAAAACAAAGCCCTACGTGCATTTTAATTTCGTGTGTGTGGCTGGACCAGCAGGCAATCTGCATCAGAATTTGTTAGGATGCCTCAGCATGTAGACATCAATGGATCTAAAACATGATAGCCATTTACATGAGTTTCCACTCCAGCTTCCCACAAGTTATGGAAGCCTCAGCTCATTTGTGTGGATCACTTAACTTCCCATTAGCTCTCCCTTATCCTCCTCTTCTGTAAACAGCTCTCACTGAGTCACCGTAGCATCTGCTGTCTCTAGGTGAATGGCTAATACAAATGAAAGAAAGGCACCTGGCATCAGTCCACCTGCACATAAAGTTTCTTATCATATGGGACTCTCACACGGGTATGAATCCCAGCAGTTCAGGAAGTAGGAGGAGAACAAAGAGACTAACAGGCAAGGAGCCCCTTCGAGGAGGTTCAGGTTACATCATGAAAATGGCTTTTGCCAGATTAACAACTATGTACTTTCTAACTCCAAATGTGACTTTAAACAAAATTTTCATTCTCTGTGCAGCATTTCATTGCAATCTGATAACCAGTATTGAAGTGATTCTTTGGAATTCAATAGATCTGAAGGGTGTGTGTGTGTGTTTCATTTCAAGAATTCATGGAAAGACATTCCATAATATCTCCTCCTGCCAGTGTAGGATGGCAAAATATCCCAAAACCCTGAGCTCATTTGTGAGTGCAAAGTGCCATCACTTATATGGATTAGCTGTCTGTCATGATGTCTATTAGAAGCCTAATGTTAGTCTTCCAGTGTCTCCACATCAAAGAAATCTATCATGAAAACCTTGTCTTTGCTAGACTTTGATGTTTTCTGTTGAGTGGTTTGAGTTTTCTCAAGTTATTTATAACAATCAAATTTGTTTTGGGAAAAAATATTATTGGATAAGTTGGTTGAATAATGCCAATGTCATTCATTATATTCAGAAATAAAACTTTTTCCACTTAAAAAATAGTGAGAAATACTACTATGTTAAATTGTATTTAGTTTTTGAGTATTCTTATATCTATTCTAATTTCCCAAGGAGAAATAAAACAAATCTACTTTAGCTTAAGAGGTACCTATAGTTTTTAAAGACTATTTATTCATTTGTTCCAGTCCATTGCTTAAACTACAGAATAAGCGATTCTTAAGGGTAATAGTTAGTCATGATCCTTTACTGGTTAATTTACTTTTTATTTCCGTGTCCTTCCTTAATACACACATGAATGTGTATACATAGTTATCAATTTTATCTTTTCTCTATATCCATTAACATGAGTTATCTCGAAATTTAAAACACTACCACCATTATGTCTCATGAGCACAATTTAAACACCCATTTCTTAAAACGCATATATGCATTCTAGATTCAGGATGTGTCATATAATCAATGTGCTAAGAAGGTATCATATTGTAATTTGTCAGCATTATTTTCTTAACAGTACATAAAATACTGATATTCTGTACTTTGCAATCTCTAGCTTCTCAGAACTGATGAAATACTATGTTAATAGCCAGGAGAGGAAAAAAAAAATGGAACAAACATTTTTTAGCATCTATTATTTTCTGCTCATTAAGTGCTTTATACTAATGATCATATTCAACAAACTCTGACTTATGAACTAGTATCCTCTTTTGGCAAAGGAGGAGACAGACTTAAAGAGGTCCAGTAACTAACTTGCTCCAGGTCACATTTTTAAGTGCAATTGTCAGGGTCAAATCCCTTGCATGTTATTGGCATGTACTCTCTCCATTTGTACAAACAAAATAAACACAAAAAAAGCAAAAGGAAAATCTAAATTATCCCCAATGATGGGAAAAATAACTAAAATACTTAAAATGTTAAAAATATAGAAAATAATAGGGGCGCCTAGGTGGCTCAGTTGGTTAAGCGTCTGCCTTTGGCTCAGGTCATGGTCCTGGGGTCCTGGAGTCCTGGGGTCGAGCCCCATGAGCAGGAAGCCTGCTTCTCCCTCTCCCTCTGCCTGCAGCTCCCCCTGCTTGTGCTTGCTTGCTCACTCTCTGTCAAATAAATGAACAAAATCTTTAAAAAATATATAGAGAAAATAACCAATGCAATGATAAACCGGCTTAGTTTTCCACTAGTTTATAAGGACCATGAAGATTGGGCCATGTTTGTTTTACTGTCAAATATATCCCTAGCCTTACAGCAGTGTTCAGTAAGTATTGACAGTCATAATATTTCAGTCACGAATGAAGGCTGATTTTGTACATTCCCTATTTATCCAAAAAGAGGTCTAACACCATCAGAATCATAGACTCAATTACAAGTGTCTCTAAGTTTTACATCCTTGGGGAGGATCACTGTTGCAAGTAATTCCAAAATGACTTATGGAAAAATAACTATGCTAAAACAGACCTTGGAACATTTGAAAGCAGATGCAGTCTAATGTGGTTTATCCCTCCACTTAGGGTATATGTTTTGTGGGTTTGACAGAAGAAGCAGAGAAAAGAGTGTTTGCTTATTCTTTAGCAGGTTTTAATTTTCTTCTCCAATTTTAAAGCACATGCATCCTGCTGCATTTTCCCTGAGAGACTTTTTAAACATTTCTTTCTCATTGTTGCTTCTTTCCCCCTACTCTCCCCACTCCCTCCCCTCTCTGCCTTGGTCTCTTCTTTATTTCTTCTTTTGTTCTCATCTTAACTCCACCCATGGAACTATTAAAAATGTGGTTTCACTGCCTGAGAAGGGATAAGTATTTAAATCTTTCCAACATTCAGAGCCATATAAATGCCTAAAGTCTCATTCTTTCCTTCTCTCTCCTTCTCTCTACCGTGTGTATGTGTGTGTGTGTGTGTGTGTGTGTGTGTGTGTGAGAGAGAGAGAGAGAGAGAGAGAGAGAGTTGAAAAATGTTAACATACCACCATACAGCTGAGCAAATCATAGCTTGTTGGGGCATGGGATATGGAAGAATCCTGGAGGAAGAGAAACTTTCCAGGCTGGTAAGTCTTCTTAGGAAAGTGGGATTAGCACATTAGAATGGATGCCTTAGCACCAGCTTCATTCACCTGGAGAAGCAAGAGCTATCCTGGCTACTTCACTACAGACTTGAGGTCTTCATTTCTTCACCCTTTTCTACATTGAGTTTCCTTTTTTGTCTTCATTGCTCTTGTTAATTAGTCATTCGATTGAGCAATAAGTTTCATTTAGACAAGGTGGACTGAGATTATGAAAGAAGAGGTGTGTTCCAATATCGATTACTGACTTTTCCAACTTAAAATAATGACCTATGTGCTCGTATATTTGACTTCAATGCCCAATATATTTACATGTAAAAGCTTTAGTAAAATCAAATGAAGTAAACTCAAATTTGGGTTTTTTTTTAAATTTTCTCTATAATATTCAATTTCAAACTGCAGCAGTTTTAAGGTTACACAGTACAAATATTTAAGTGATGCTTCCTAGAAATACATCTAGCAATTATTAATCATAATATATTATTAGACATTTAGTATGAATAACTGAAATCTAAAACAATTCACATGGAGTATTAAAAGAAAATAATTCTTGAAAATACAAGTGAGGATATCAGTTAAAAAAAAAGCAAAATTTAACTATTTGGCATTTATAAACAAAGTAGTGAAAAACCAAGCCCATGTATGAATCTTTACCATCCCCCTCCTCTTTGAGATGAGGATTTTGATTTGGTGACATGTTGGTTTAGCTGTAGCCATAATTATGCCACCATTTCCTATAATAAGGAAATAAAAATTAAGAACTAAGAATTTCAAGATGAGGAACCTATGTCTTACAGAAAGTTAACTGAGCATTTCCCTTTCCTGTCTGTAACGGTAGAATTGAGGTAACTCTGAAGCCTGACACTTGGATATGAATTCTAGTGCCAGGAGGATGAGTGTCTTTCACTTTGATCTTTACTTCCAGGAAGTAACTTTAAATGACACTTCTCATTACCCCTCACCAGCTCTTCCCCAAGCTCCCTGCCTTTCACAAGTGGTGAATGAGAACTCTGACTGATGGCACCAAGATTGTCTGCTGAATAAGACTGGCTGTTTGAATGTGCAGTTTCAGGATCCTTTACTAATTAAAATTGCTTTACCACTGAGAGGTCCCCTGAGGTTTACCCTTATTTATCTGGGTTAGACCATGAAATCATGGTTAAATCAACCCTGGGACCTTAATTGGTTGCATAATTCAAATGAAAAGTTGAAAATAAATTGATAAAATTGGCTCACAATTTTATCCACACACAAATAAAACTAGGTTCATCATAAACCAAATAAACGCATGCACAGCTATACAAACTGATATCAGAAGCCAAAGCCTACCTGTGGACCAGTGGAGCTATCTGACTCACTTCCAAATATGCAAGGGGGAGGAGTGGACTCTCAACAAACTACATTTTCTGGTTGATTTGTACTTCTAACCATATAGTTCTGGAGTTCTAACAGCATAGTCCTCTGGCATTAATTAACACATCTACTTTTTAGGATATAATAACCCAAAGCCAACCAATAAAATAGCTCAGGCTTACCTTCTCACAGTAGGTCAACGCTAGGACATGCTGGAAAATTGTCATTAGTGTGTGTGTACTTTTTAAGCGTGTGTGTGTGTGTGTGTGTGTGTGTGTGTGTGTGTGTGTTGGGAGTAGAGATAGCAAGGCTTCCAAAAATTTTAATCCCCTCAGTGCAGCTAACAACCTTGAGGAAAAAAACTCTCAAGTACATTCAAGATGAGACCCAAAAGAACTAGTAAAATAAATGATTCAAAGACCATGTGGGGGCGCCTGGGTGGCTCAGTGGGTTAAGTGTCTGACTTCAGCTCACGTAGTGATGTAAGGACTCTGGGATGGAGCCCTGCCTCAGGCTCCAAGCTCAGTGGGGAGTCTGCTTGTCTTTCTGCCCTTCCCCCTGCTCATGCTCTCTCTCTTTCTCTCTCTCCCTCAAATAAATAGGATCTTTATAAAAGAAAAAGACAATGTGGAAAACAGAACTTAAATGTCAAAAAAACCACACAATTCTTCTAAGTTAAACGTATTGTCTAAGATATTGCATATTCAGTACCCAGCAAGGGACCGGTGTGTAGCAAACCCTCAGACATGTGTGAAGAGGTAGGTGGGAAAGGATGCATGGGAGATGAAGAATCAATGGGTAAAGGAAGGAGGTGGTAGAGGGGTCTGGCCTGTTCTTCTCCAGCTCAATATCAGTCAAAGGCAAATAGGAGAAGACAAAGAAAGTAAGACCTAAATAATTCTGTTTCACAACATGACGCAGTATGCAAAAAATAGTAAGGAAAACTATGAAAAAGAGAGAATTAGTGGCTAAGACTTATAACTAATTTTGAATTGAAACACTTCTAGTTTAGATTTCAGCTGTCATTATCTTCTAAGACCAGGAAATATCAAGAATTTTCTTACAGTTTTCAAAATAAGTAACAATGTTATATATTTAATGTTAAGTGACACTATTCAGTATCTTCTTTTTTCTGTATCTTTTTGACAAACCGGTCTCAACAGGAGAATCTTAACAACCATAGCTTAAATGATGTGAAGGGAGGTAAAAAGATACACAATAAATTTGTCCTATTCCTGGTTAGGTTGTAGCAGCTATTGGTACCTTTGGCTTATGATATTTCATAAATATTTTGGCAGATTTATCATTTGTATTACCTAGGGGATTATTGTCCTGGGATATTTAAGGTGTATATTCATCCAAAGAAAACAAAACTGGAATACTCTGTAACCATTACTATTATTTTGGAGCACTGAAGGCAGCAGGATCCTTCCAAATGTCAGGGAAAAAAAATGTGGGCAGAACCTGACAGCATGAGAGAAAAATGCCACTGAATTAGCACTGTCTGAGAAGGCCTGGGGGAACAGAGCATATATTATCATCTTTGGTAGTTAGTGACAAAAAGAGATTTGAGAAATAAAGATGAAAGTTTTCATAACTATGCAAGTGTCTTACTAACATAGAAAAGTGGCCTATATCCCCAAATATGAAATTTTTTTCAGAGAATAAAAGGACATACATATACATCTACCTACACACACCTTATCTGTACCACCGACCCATAAATTATTACTATCTCCTGACATGTGAACTAGATGCATGGAAAAAATCCAGACATGAAAATTCACTAATTCGTACATTTTTTATCTTAATCTCCTAAATCTCGTTCAAATATACAGTTTAAACTGGTTTATTCTGTAATGCATAATTTCCTATCATGGAATACAGATGTGTACATGCCTTGAAGTTTCCATAAAGTCCTTGTTAGGTAGAGTCTGATCTAAAATGAGGCATATGTTAAAGCTTCTTAACACAAGGCCAGTCTCTCCTCTTGCTCTGCACCCCACAGTGCTCATTCGAGTGAAGAACCATCTTTGAAGGCAATAGGAGCTTCTTGCTTGGCTGAGCACCATGGAGCTTGGAGCAAGATAAAAAAAGAACCACAGACTTTCAACTGTAATTCTGCTGGCAGGGCACACTGAATCCATCCAACCAGACCAGTGAGGGATAAGTTCACTAGCCCCTTTGCTACATAAAAAATACAATCTTGTCTAATTGGCCAATAGTCATTCCTATTAAAAAATGAGAAAAGTGTTTCTAAACAGCTTCAAGATTTATTTACTGAAATTCTCCTCTGAATAATTTGTCTGCATGGATACATAATTACGCCATTTACGGTCTGTATAATTTTATCTATGTTGGATAAGGACAAATAAGAAATTCACTTTATTGAGTTGCCATTAAAATAACTTAGAATGATGCCATCAGGTCAAGAGAGCATTAGTGGCAGTTTGTAATGACTTCGGGGAAAGCTGGAGGTTGAGCATAGATACTTGCGTCCTGCCATCAGCAATTTTCAGATCCCTTCCCAAATAGCTACTCGCTTTTTTCAAAATAAAGATTCAAACATCTTACCCAATACCTACTAAATTAAAAAAAAAATAACAAGTTGTTCAAGTGATTCTGATACACTACCAAGTTTAGGGACCACAATCCTAGGTGCCATTGTGGCTCCAGAAAACTTCTATGAAGCTCAAGAAAGAATTCGTTTTTAAGTTTTCTTTCTAAAAAGAGAAATGCGACTCATTTCTCATTTCAACTATGATCTATAATCCCCATGGAAAATAATATGCTTAGAAGTGCAGATACACTGATAAACATTGTAGCCTTCTCATGTCCCCTCTATGCCATATCTCCCACCCACTGTTTCTTCTATAGTCTCTTTTACTGTCTTTGTTTCAGGACTTACATCCTTTTGCCTGGAATATTTCTCAGGCGTCTCTCTAACCCTGCCACCCCACGCCCAGTCTTTCTCCCATATAACTTAAAAAACGATCTTCCTAAGATATAAGTAAAATAAACAACATCTCAGTACCTATATAAGAAAATGTAGGCTCCCCACCCAAGCTTTGAAGCTCTCCGTGGAAAACTCTAGCCAACCAGACAACTTTATTCTTGGATTATTTTCTTGGACCAACATTATCCTCTTGCCAAAATAGAAAGCTAACTACTTTCCTGATGACGTTCCATGGTTTACCAATTCCACCTTTTCTCCCTCACTGTTTCCTCATCCTGCTAGCTCCACATATATTATGCAACTTATGCCCAAATCCTTCTCATTCATTAAGACCCACATCAAATTTCACCTCTAGAAGGAAGACTTCTGTGGTGTCCCCAATATACATCATTTCTGCCACCTATGAATGCACTCCCTTTGCTCTGTTTTTCTTCTTGTTATTATTTTTTAATGCACCTGTGAAGTACTTGGCATAGCCTCATTATTATTCATGTGGTGATGCCCTGCCCAGTATTGTCTTCTACACGTGCTTTCCCCTTGTCTATGCTCACTATAATTTTAAATTGAATTATTGCTATAAATTCATGTAAGCTAAACTTGCACCATTCATAGAAGAGTAAATGCATGCTGGCAGGATTGATTTACTTATGGCTTCAAGAGAGATTAGATTAGGGTAGAGAAGTATTCCCCACTAAGGGTGAGTAATGAAGTACTGTTTCAAAGCCATCCACTAAAGAGGGACATGGACAGGACCCAAATAACATCAAATAATCAAACTGAAGTTTTCTCCTTCGGGCCCATTTTTGGGATCTTGGGTCTGGACCTCAATCCAATGAGTGAAACCAAATAGGTTACTGTTGAATTAGAGGCCTGAAGCAAGTGTACAAATAAGGTTGCCAATTAATCCAAAGCTAGGAACTGAGCAGCCAGTTATGCGTGAGTGCAGAAGCTGTGACCAGAGGCCAGGCTGAGTCAAAACCAAGACCGGTCGTCATGGCAACAGGGGCACATCCAGACGTCAGAGCTGAAAAACAGAGCAGGTCAAATGTGGAACAGGCTGCTGGTCAGAGCAGAGAGGTAACGGGCAGCAAACCAGACTAGGTCAAAGCCAGGCAATGTTCCACGCCGCTCAGTCTGCAAGGGTAGTTTCTGTGTGGGTCCAGATGGAATTCTGCTGGATGTCTGTTCTCGGCTCCAGCTGGCTCCGGGTCCCATTTGCTCCTCAGGCCCAGATTTTTCCAACTGGCTTCTGATGTTCTATGGTTTTCTATATTTTGGTTGCTCTCGAAGAAACCTGATAAAGCTATTTTGCCAGAAGCTCCGTAAGGTGACCCCATTTGTAGAAAATGCCAGAAGTAAATTAAAGGATAGGTTTTTCTTTTTAACTACCTAGAAAGATAGATACAGTATATCTTTCTGTACTCTAATGAAAGAGTTCAAGAATTTTCACCATGCTAGCCAGGCAGATTCCAGAATGAGCTTCCAGAAGAACTGTTCTACAATGTGCCAGGGCCTCCACAGGGAAACACCTATTTCTTTATTGTTATTAATAATCACGGTAAGAGTTTCCTATTCACAACAGACTATATTGTGAGAGTCAAGAGATTTTCACATTGCGTTAGTTACTTCCTAATAATGGCAGGCATTTATTGATATTTGCTTTGACCTGCTATATTCGGGTATTAGCAAAAATATTTGAATATATGAAATTTATACTCAAGTTTTATTTTTCATACAAACCATGAGATGGGTTATTATTACTCTCCTCCTCTTTTATAGTTAAGGAAAGTGAAACTTCAATATACTTGTTAAACAAATAAAAAGCGCAACCATGAAATATAGAAGGAAGCTATAATGCCAGCCTTAGGTTCAAAATATAAATCATCTGGGGCGCCTGGGTGGCACAGCGGTTAGGCGTCTGCCTTCGGCTCAGGGCGTGATCCCGGCGTTATGGGATCGAGCCCCACATCAGGCTCCTCTGCTATGAGCCTGCTTCTTCCTCTCCCACTCCCCCTGCTTGTGTTCCCTCTCTCGCTGGCTGTCTCTATCTCTGTCGAATAAATAAATAAAATCTTTAAAAAAAAAAAAATATATATATATATATATAAATCATCTATTTAGGACATCAAGCTTTAGAACTCGTAGGGTGGCTGTCAGCACATTTTATCTAAAAAAGTGAGCAGAGTAAGCTGAGAAAAGAAAGGGAGAGAAAAAAATCTGTGAAAATGGATGTAACAGTGGGCACAAAGTGCCCGTGCCTAACACAGTGCCTGGCTTAATGACTATGTAAGGACGAAGGGAAGGGGGAAGAAGGAGGGACAGGGAGGGATGGAGGAACTGGGGAGCGTGTCCCCCGAGTGAAAGGTCTTTGCAAACTTTTATAAAGCATTCACAAATGTCATAATTTATTACTCATAAGCCTTGCTATTCCCAAATATTTGGATGTTTTGTAAACGTCTACAGCAATGGAAACATAAATATGCTAGAACAGAATTTTACAAAATAATTGTTTGCTCTGATTTTAAATTTTGTTTGTTTCTTCAGTTTTTCTCAGTGCCTTCTGAAAATCGAATGAATTCTCTCCAGCCAAATGTAAATACCATACATATTGGGGTTTACAGGAACCCTGAAGTATTAAACCTAGGTCCATGACCTAGGAGTTCATGAATCACAGGTTAAGAACTCCAAATTTATAATATTTTATTGCTTAATGGCTTTAATAAGTCCTTCCAAATTATGAAAATCTAGGGTCTGTCTAGACCCACAAATGGGCATGTTTGAATTCATTCCTGTTGCCATACGGAGTCGCCATTATATTCCCCTAAGTACATAATTTATTCCTGACCAATGTGTACATATCTAGTACTACGCACAGTGTTGTATTATATATTGTTGTACCTCACCAATATAATTTAAAAGCAAGCTATATTTAGCTTCACAACTAAATGAATCTTAATAAGTATCTGTCTATGTACTATTAACTAAATATTGGAAAAACCCTGCAAATGTGGTCATGATACATAGTTTTAAATAACTGTAGCCTAAGCTTGTTCTAAAGATTTATAACCAATAGCAAATAAAAGAATTATGTATTTCTTTGTACATCTAATTTTACAGTGGAATAAGCACAATGAAGAAAACCCATTGAATGATTTGAAAAGATATGAGCTTCAGGAGGTTGGGAATTAAATTACTTATTTGTTTCCCTGTCTCTGTAGATTCTAGTTATAATTCCTAGCAGCCTATACTCAGTAAGGCAGATTAGGGTGATTATTTTTCTCTGCCTCTTCTTTTAGAACAGTTTGAAAAGGTGAGTGATAAAAATAGAAACAAAACACTGGCAACCATTTTTTATAACTGAAGATCCAACATTTTTGGGTGGCATACATGGCTACGGTTGGCCTTCAACACAATTGGTAATTTGTTTTTCTAAGAGTTTGTCTAACCTCCCTTTCTACTCATCTCTCTTATCCTCCAGGATCCTAAATCCTAAATGTTTTCTTGTTGCACATCAATCTCACGTATTGGCATCCTACCCACAACTACTCCATACTGAAGGGACCTGAACTCAGAAATACTGGTATTTCTTTGATTACTGTCATCCAAGCTTTATTCATTCTCTTAAAAATATACAATCTAAGTAGCCCATTTGTTCTATTTAAGCAATTCATAGTAGGATATGAAATTCTTGGGGAAATGTACATGGTAATATGGAGTGGTGATGGAGAGAGCCCTCTAAGAATTTCCAGAACAACTGGCTTTCATAGACCAAAAATTTTAAAGCAATTTATTATTGTAAATCACTCTTTTTCTGAAGAATCTTTCTTGCTCCCTTCCTTCCAAAACATTTGTGGAGCACCCACTATGTATAAGTTAGTTCACTGCTAATGAAGAGACAATTTGTATTATTTGCTCAGATTTTTTTAATCTACTGTATTTAACAGATTTTACTGTTTCATTGTAGCATTATTATTTCACACTTGTTTTCAGTAATTTCTGTCTCACTGCGCTCAGATCACTGATTTGATAGACAAAACATTTTCATATTCTTTAGGAAATATTTCACCTACATTTTTTGGTAATAATTGATTAATCTAATCTCATGTTGCATTTGGTTTTGAATTTGATTTTACCTCATTGAATCTACGGCATTTGTTTTTTGTCCTATAAGCTAATGAAATACCTACATGCATACTTATGCATCTAAGACTACATTATGAATTGTTTCTAGTATTTCACTATAGGAGTGAAAAATCTGTCTAGCAATTGGTTTGAAACATAAAGAATAAAATGTAAAGATAGCATTGTCTATCTCTCCACATCTATTTGTTCTTTAAGAAAATATATCCTATGGTAAATTTGCTACCTCCGCAAACAAGAATGGAAACTCAGGTTGTTTTCACTCTGAAAACAAAACAGTTTCTCAGCCATTGTGTTTTATGTCTGAATTGTCTAACTTAAATTGCATGTCCTTGGGGCAGAGAGCGGTCTTCCATCTTTTTTTTTTTCCCCCAGCCAAGTATCCTGTCACCGTTCTACAAAACAATAAATAATGAAGCGAATTGAAGATGTGTGAATTGTGCCAGGTTGACAGAAATGGAGCCAATGTTCTCAGAGGTGCTGCAGCCGTATTTCCTAACAAGCAGCCAGAGCCTCCCTCTAACATCTCAAAAAACCAAACAGAAATGGGAGGAAAAGAGAGTGGAAGTTAGGAGAAAAGCAAGAAGACTACTCAGGTATAAGAAGACACACCTTGGAGTTAACTAGTAGCTATGCAAGCTGATACACCTACATGAAATGAACAAAGATACTGAAGGGCCTTTGAACAATCAGGCACATGTTACAAGGATCACTCTTCTTAACTACACACTGAAAAAAAAAAACTCTCACAAGATTTTCAATTTATACATGTAATGTGTAAATGAGAACGCTAAACAGGTAATCATATCTGTTCAAGTTTTTACTCAGTTTCTCTTACAAACAGCCAAAGTGCACTTCCTCCAAGAAGACTTCCTCGACTGTATGTAAAGTAGCCCCATGAATAAATGTCTCCCTAACACGGCTCTCCCATTGTCCTGTTATTTTCCTTCTATTAAGACTCTTATCTGAAATTATTCATTTGGATTTTTAAATTATTTGTTATATTATTAGAATTTCAGTTCCATTTTTAGAATTTAAGTTCTATAAGTGGAGTGCCTTTATTTGTCTTGTTTCACCAGCACCTAATAAAATGCTAGAATATTATAGGTATTAATAAACATTTGTTGAAAGATAAAAGAAATAGAGCTGTGAAATAAAATAAGCAATTTAAGTCATCTGTTCATTTGATTGAAATAATTCATTGTGAGATATTCCTAACAAAAAGTACAGCACACAGTAGGTATTCGATAAATGTATGTGGAAAGAAGAAAAGAATGGAGATTTGAGATAAAGGCTACAAAAACAATATTATCTTAGTTCTAGCTTGGGATCCAAACATTTAGGGCAGCATCTTTAAAAATACTGAACCTTTACCAGACTGATGGCATGAATATATTTCGACATATCTCCCAGAAGACAGCAGGTACTCAGTTCAGTGGGAAACGTGAGGAATATGTAAGGACAGATAGAAATTGTGTGACACTAAGTGAAACAAATATATTTCCTTACATTCATATGCAACAATCACTATTTCTGGAAAAGCTTGTCATATAATGAATTTATACAAGGTTCATATGTTGTGAATTGTATTATGTCCCCCAAAAGTTGAAAGCCTAATCTGTAATACCTGTGATTGTGACCTTATTTGGAAATAGTGTCTCTGCAAATGATCAAGTTAAAATAAGGTCATTAGGGTGGGCCCTAAATGAACAGGACTGTGCCCTTATCAAAAGGAGGAATTTGAACAGTGATAGACAAAGAGAGACACACATGGAGGGAGGATGATGAAGGCACGTGGACAATGCCATCAAGCCAAGGAAATCCTGAGGTTACCAGAAGCTAGGAGAGAGGCTTGGAACAGATCCTCACTCAAAGCTCTTGGAAGAACCCAAACCTGCAAACATCTTGATTTCAGACTTCTATCTTCCAGGACTGTGAGAAAATAAATTTCTTTTGTTCAAGACACCCAGTTTGGGTACTTTGTTACAGCAGCCCTAGCAAACTAACACACAATCTGTTCTCAGCTTCAATGGTTCACGTCACTACATAGGCCCCATATCTAGATATCTAGATACAGGCTCAATTAACTTACTATGTTCCATGGCATTCATTTAAATAATTTACATTATTCAATAACATTTAATTTAATAACTTATTTAAATAATTACATAGTTTCAATTAATTTGTCTTCTTTGTGTTATTGTCTTGCTATGAAATTAGTTTATGGTATCATTCTGTTGCCATCAACACATTTAGGGAATTATCATAAGGCCTAAAATTAGGAGATATTATTTTGAATTTTATTTATAGAGTGTATAAAATTAAATATTAATACAATTTTCACATACACATATGGGGAGTTAATTTATAATTTTTGTATCCTCTTCAAATATCAGACAAGAGATTTTCCCACCATCAAACAAGACGTTTAATATTAGGAATACAATTAATACAACATTTTAAAATCTGTGGTGTTAATTTTATGACAGTGATTTACAAATCTTTATTTATAGCCATAGAAAATGAATATTCTAAAGTAAACCTTGTCTGATACAATTATCAAAGGAATTATCACAGTTACTTTGTTTTAACCCTAAAAATTCACATTCTGCTTGACTCTATAGTATAAACTAAAAAGAACTATCGACAATGTATTGACAACCCTTACGTATGTAGAAAGGATTTCCATTTTATATCTTATTGATTAAAAATGATTGAGTACAGGGGCGCCTGGGTGGCACAGCGGTTAAGCGTCTGCCTTCGGCTCAGGGCGTGATCCCTGCGTTATGGGATCGAGCCCCACATCAGGCTCCTCTGCTATGAGCCTGCTTCTTCCTCTCCCACTCCCCCTGCTTGTGTTCCCTCTCTCGCTGGCTGTCTCTATCTCTGTCGAATAAATAAATAAAATCTTTAAAAAAAAAAAAAAAAATGATTGAGTACAGATGGATAACCAGTAGTATAGTTTAATCTTAATGTAAATGGGCTCTGTGGGCAAACCATTATGTTAACTTGTGTTATACTTTGGAATTGTATAACATACAAAGAAACTGCCATTTTTAGTTTTCTTTCTACATGCTGTAAACTTGAATATAGGATTTTTCACTAAATATTAGGATTATCAAAGGAATATAATTAACAGCAAGGATTAGAAAAAGTAATAACTACTTTTGTGCTTATTAAAACCTGCAGCACAACTGTGGATATGTGAATTTGAATCAATCATCTGTAAAATACGTGTTTGTCTTTAAAGTAACTCACTTTAATTAATATTTATTTCACTTCTTTAATAGGCTTGTAGAAAAAAAACTCAATGAAAATTTTCCTATTATAGACATGAAAACCTACATTGAGTTCAGATGTAAGAGTGTAGTTAACTGATGCTTCCAATGGAGTAAGAGGAACTACCATTAAATTATGATTCTGAAAACATCTCGCAGTGTATTTAATTCTTTTTTTTTAAAGATTTATTTACTTACGAGACAGAGAAAGAAAAAGTGAGTGGGGGGAGGGGCAGAGGGAGAAGGAGAGGATCCTGAAGTGGACTCCCCCACCCCACCCCGTGTGTGGAGCCCCACGCAGGGCTCAATCCCAGGACCTACTGAGATCATGACCTGAACCAAAGTTGGTTGCTTAACTGCCTGAGCCCTCCATTTACCCCATAGTATATTTAATTCTAAATCTGTCCTGATAATCTTTGAATTTAACTTTTGTCATGATTCATATTTCCACTTACTTCTCCAATCTTAAGTTTTGTGAGGTTTGTTTAATGTCACTAGAAAACTAGACAGGAATTTTGTGGAAATAAGAAATTTAAACTCTTGATTCCTCACATTCCTTATGTATAAAAAAAGACTGAAGATTTTCAGATAAAGTCCTAGACTTGCATTTTGTAGATTTTTTGTAGAGTTTCAGTTCTGAAGCTAAAGAATAAAATTTAATAAACACAAATGAGAAGGACCTGTGTGTTCTTTTCAGAAGCCTGTTGCTTGTGTCTTTACCTATGGTTTGATTTGTCTCCAAGTATTCTTTTTGAAATCATAAATATCACTTTCTTACAATTTTGAATAATATTTTAAATGGGCAAAAGAAATGCAAATGTATCTGGCTTTCAAACTTTCAAAGTTTTGATAGATTTTGCAGAGAACGGTGCTGGTAATTGTTTTGTGAATGTTTCTGGTTATACATGCTGCTATCTCCTACAAAGCAGTAAAAAACGTTCACTTTCGAACAGGATCTACAGTCAGTACCCAAGCTGAGAGAGAGGACTAAACCTTTCATCCATTATTTGGAATTACTCACTTGTGAAAGGAACAAGTAACTTAACGAAATTGAGTTTCAGGTGTCCTCCCTAAAGTGTTCATAATGATGTCTACACTTGGGATGAGTAAGTACCTAGTGTTAAAGTGCATGGTACAGAATCTCTAACTGGTACCTAGCAAATACGACATCCTTTTCTGACCCTTCCTTCCTCTTCCCACAGAATAGTAAGAGCAGGTGCCTGGATCATTGGCTTTCATAGTTCTTTCACCAAGAAGGCCCTGCTCATGTGCAGTCAGTTAAGCACCCTGTGTCAGTCTTCTTGTTTGCAGAAAGAGGGGTTTAACGTCTTAGATCTTTTCACTTTTCTTTTTAGATCTTTTCATCCCTACTTTTATTATTTTGGTCTATATTCAAGCATTACACAAAGTAATTTAAAACAAGCAGATTGTTCAATTTTCCTCCACCCATTCCCCCAACCTTGTATAACAACTTAATATACATCTAGACAATTTTAACATTCATGAATAGGTGCTTTTTCTTTTTTTTTAAGGTCCAGATTTTGTTAAGGGCATCTATCACTTGTCAGTTTCTGTGCTTTCCCCCCCCCCCCCTCGTGTATTTTATCTCAATCCTCACGGCATGAAGAACCACAATTTCAGGAACTTCATTTCATGCCAGTTAGCTTTGGCATCCCAAGTAAACTTAGCACTGTTACTTTTAAAAATAGCATGAAACTATTTGCTTCATATTTTAATATGATTCACTGAGTTATTCATCTTTTACAAAAGAGATCATTATAATCATTGCAGTCCAATGGAAATATATTATGTAATATTAGTAATCAAATCCTATTCCATCAGACCAAGATTAAACATTAGTTATTTTTAATCAATACAAAAAAATTGTCTCAAACATTGCAAAAGTATAAAAGGAAAAATTAAATACACCTGCCCATATCCTCAGGTGACCTAACATTTATGCTTAAAACTGGGAAAGTTATGGATAGGTTACAAACTTCCTAAAGTTCTCAAGACAACTTATTGGTGAAGCTAAGATCTTTATCTAGGTCTGTTACTCCAAACATCAAGGCTGTTTTCATTTACTAGGTCATTCTCTTAAAAACTAACATATTGTTATTGAAATTAAGGATTCATGATATGTAACTATCATCCACATCTTGGTGAATCTAAAATCTAACTAAAAAAAAAAAAAAAAGAAAGCAGTTCTGTATTTAAATGTACACAGGTGTGTCTCATTCTGTAACTGATGGGGATGCATGTTTTGGAGAGCAGATCATGCATATCCTAACTGTTAAAATCATAAAACTGTAGCTCCTTGGGTGTACAGAAGCTTTTCTGTAAAACGTTCATTGCACTTAGCAATCCTAACATAATTTATATATTTGTTTTCCCTTATACTATTAAAACATGAAGATCTATTTACATGTCAATATTGATTCATTTTCCAACTATTCAAGTAGGTATGTGGATTAAAACTTCTTTTAGCCTCAAACTCAAGAAGATAAAGATAGTGATACATGAATGTCTTGAAGGTTAATGGATTGACCATAGTTAGAAAATCATTAAAGGGTGTACAGCCATCAGGGTACCTGTCCTCTTAACTTCTTTATAAAGCAATTTAGAAAACCATAAACACAATGCCCAGACAGTAATTTTAAGATAACAGAATTTTTTAAAATGCTATCTAATCAATATGAAATTTCATTTTAAGTGCCACTTGTCAACAATGTTTTTATTATTTTTTGAAGTTGTATAAATATGAATTCCATTCTTTTAAGCTCTACAATAGTAAATAAGCTGGTTTGAGATACATATAAACATGTTTTAAAGTTTTTTTAAAGTAAATAGCACATATGGTATTGAAGAAATTTCTTAAAAATATGTATTAGTATTCTGCTTCAGTGACAGTTTGGTTTCCTTTCAAATACTTGCTTTGTATTTGAATATTTGTATAAAAAACAATTTTACTTAAAAATTAGAAACAATTTTTCACTGTAATTAAACAATCATGAACAGAATATTCTAAAGAGACATTTATCATGTTATTATAAATTATTCTGTAAATTATGAAAATTTATGATTATTTAATAAAGTTCATATGTTAAGGTTCTCATTTTCCCTCTCACCTCCTCCTGATGTTCCTGTACAAACATTGGCCTTAGCTTGCTGTCTTGGTTCCCTTTATCCTTTACTTTGTTTTTCACTAGAGATTTATTTCTAAAGTTCATTAATAATTGTAACAAATATTATAGTCAATTGTTGTCATGGTAAGTCATGTGCTTTTAAATGTATATATAAATTAACATAAATAAAGAAATGAATACATAGAAGTATAGCATTTAGATCTTATCTCTAAGCCTGGAAAACTCAAAATTTTGTAGCTAATTTAAAATGAATGAACCACAATTGAACACAAACCCTTGTATGTATTACAGAAATGAGTCACTTAGATTCTTAATATACATTATTTTATGAAGTACCCATTTTAATGGTTTGGAAAACAAGACTCAGAGTGACTGAGCAACTTAGTTAATATACATAACACTTACTGTGAGCTGGGCACTATTCTAAGCTTATCACATATACCTAATAATTTATTCATGTACAAAGCCAAATAGTTATTACAAAGCCAAGATTGGAAACAGGGTTTGTCAATACAAAGCATACCTTCTGCATATTGTCAACCATGGCGATTTTTCCTTTATATTGGGAGGAACATATAATAAGAGAAACAGAATTTTCTTAGAAAAAAGTAGGAAAAATAACTGGATTAGGAAATGGAAAATGTAGGCCCTTTAACTATATTTACCACTGAGGTACAGAGGTCTTTGGGTTAGTCATGAATCTGATATTTAAACATATAAATAATAAACATGGGGCACCTGGGTGGCTCAGTCAGTTAAGCATCTGCCCTCAGCTCAGGTCATGATCCCAGGATCCTGGAATCAAGCCCCTCATCAGCTCCTTGCTCAGTGGCAGCCTCCTTCTCCCTCTGTCTGTTGTTCTCCCTGCTTGTGCTCTCTCTCTCTCTCTGGCAAATAAATAAATAAAGTCTTTGAAAAATAATAAACATAATTATAAATATAAATACATATGTGGCAGAAAGGGGGGAAGAGAGAGAGAAAGAAAAAAAAGAGAAAGAGAAAGAGGGAGAGAGAAATTTCTCTAGGAGCTGCATTATGTGAATCTTTGTGGGTTTTGCAAGAGGTCAGATTACCAATCAAAAAATTTCCAGGTCACAATTTGAGCAGAGTAAAATAATCTCTTCAAACTGCCTTCCAATTAGTGGATTACTGTTTACTATTGCTTGAATAGTTGATAAACCATACTGCACTGTATCTGATGACCACACTCACTGATGCCCAGAGCAGTCTGGAGACTCAGAGCTAACAGGACACTCGGCAGCCCACTGTGCGTGCACGTAAACGCCCACCGGTGCGAAGAGGTGTTTATAACATCAAATTGTTTTTGTTCCCAATCTGTTGACTTCACTAATAATTTTAGTGGTACTATATAAACTAATTAGGTGTGATAAAATAATATGAACTTGCAGTGAAATATGAGTGCAAGAAAAGAAATATTGTTTCTATGGAAATTCAGTTGAGTACTTAGGTAAACTTGGATGAAGTTGTTAAAAAGTTCTGTTTAGATTGATGAGAGCAATTGCAGAAAAAGTAGAGAGTTAAAAAAATCTCTAATGATTCTCACACTGACTCTTGAAAACAAACCTAGGATTCATAGTTAATGTACTTTTTTTGTTTGTTTTTGCAAGAAAGAAGAGGCAGAGTTCCAGTCAACATTGAAAGAAGGGCTGTGGCCTGTATATTACATGTTCTGAGGCAAAATAAGTCTTTCAAGGTACATATTCATTATATTTAACCTATCCACCATGATCACATTGGATGCACGATTACATTGTATAAATAAATACATAATATATGTGTTTAAATGAAACTTTAAGCTAATTGTCCTTTTCCAGCATTTTTTTCTCAAATCATTTAAATGCGTTGATTGTGAAGTTCTTGAACACTTTGTACACACAACTGGTATTCTGAAAAAGCAACTGCACCTTTACAAATCTGGGGGTATAGTCCCTTAATAATTGCTTATTAATTGTAAAAATTCATCAAATAATGCTCATTGTGCCATAATACAAATATCAACGTAATTATAATGACAGCTTGGTGGAATTGAAACCTTGAAAAGATTGAACTCAATTGTATTTTACACATTGTAATAACACATGCATTCACCAGCACATAACCACATGGGCAAAAGCACTAGACCCAATAATGGGCCTTTTGAAGCTTTTAGACTAAAGATCCCAACTCAACATAACCTTCTCATTTGTGTTTAATTTTTTTTGTTCCAAATTATTATTGCAATGCTCTGAAAGATGAAGAGAAGGCTTAAATTGGAATTAATGTATCTGAAACCTTCATTTTTGTAAGAATATAGCCATATTAATGTTACAGTAATTTAATTTGAAAAGCAAACCCCCAATAGATTATTTAAATATGTTATCTAAGAATATAGAGACATAATTGCTTTCAATGATATAATATGCATAGATTTCCAATGCTGAAAAGAACAATTTATATAATTTTTATATGCAAATGCTTTTGAAAATTAGCTCACCTGATACATGGCAAGGTCCTGAATGCATCTTTAATTAGATGATCTTTTGAAAATTCTATTTAAAAAGAGGTAGATGATTCATGGGATAAACCATCAAATTAAATTGCTTTTAAAGTTCTTTAATGCTACTAAAGAATTCTGATCATCTAGCTAGGGTTTTCACATCTTTTTCATTCTTGTTACTTCTTCTAGTAAGAATCAGCACGTATTTAAGAGTTTAGGTTCACAACTTCAACTCCAGATTTCTTTGGCAAATACTTAGGGAAGATCAACTATGTCTGAGGCACTTTAGAAATCGACAACAGCCTGGACAATGTATGCTTGCTGTCACCAAGCAGTGTTTGTTTTATCCTGCATCATCTTGGACTTTTGTAAAACTGATCTATGTCAGACAGCAACAGAAATAATACACATATAGTCAGACACTGATTCGGTCAGTGTCAGACACCTCACTTTTTAACAATGGCTATCTTATTTATAGGTAATTTAGAAATTTTCTTTTCATTGGTAAGAGAGAGATTAGTGGGATCTTGCCAGTTTTGAATGCAGCCAATCAGTCAACTAATTTTGCAGCCCATTATGCTTAATACATAGTTTATTCTCTAGATAACCTGGGTAGTTTTATTTGGGTTAGTCTTTTCATATTTTTTTTAGTATTTTGAATTTAAAGACAACAGTCATATCTATTTACTCTGTAACATTCTGCTTTCTAGGAGTTGCTATTTCACAAAGTGTTTTTAGACAAGCTTATGGTCTTTTTCAGATCTTACTTTCATCCACAGGTTATTGCCATAAAATAAAATTGCATTGTCATTTATAATTTCCCATTTTGATTAATGGCATTTCAAAACCCCTGTAGCTTTCAAAGTGAACTCAGGAGCTACAACCAGAGAATTCATACACAATACACAGTACCAAAATAAAACTCCCCTAAACAGAAACTCAAAACAAAACAACAAACGTCACCCACTTCAAGGAAATATGAATTTAAATGTAATGTCTTGTAAATACTCTTGCAGCCAAATATAATTCAAAAAAGGAGAAAACAGCAACAAAATGAACATACCAAAAATAAATATCACTCATATATGCATATAACTGTGCACTGATATAAAACAAAATAGACAATAGATTTTTTTATTTTTATGCCTTCACTGCTGTGTTTTTTTATGTTCATATGTAAACTATTTACATTCTACAAAAGCTTTGATTATTAAATTCTCACAGTTTGCCACCTGCTTTTATAGAAAATATTTTGAGGTAAACTTTTGTTTTAAATTCAACAAATAAAAAGCAGTGTTAGGCAGGTGGAATAATTTAATGGATCGTATATTAATGAAACGACTTAAAATCTTCTACTCCTTTTAAACTTTACTTTAGGAAAAAATAACCATTGTTCCAAAAGATGTCTTGACTACAGCTCACAGAGGGTCTTTGGCTTCCCATTCCCATAGATAGACTGGCCCCAACCAATCCATAAGCATCATACACGATTTCTATGTTGCAGGGAGAAATCACATAGGTCAGGAAAACCAGCTCAATTGCACTCCTAACTTTATTCAAATTCCATTAACATGGACTACCCCATTAACTGCACAAATGCATGACAAATGTCACGGGCATCTTATTTCAAACTGTCCCACATGCCCTGTAAAAACCTGTCACAATAGCTTTACCCCCTACAAGTACACTATCTGTATACAGTCTCCCTTATCCACAGGGGATACATTCCAAGACCCCAGTACGAAACCGCAGATAGTACGGGACTCTATATAAGTTATGTTTTGTCCTATAAATACATACTTATGATAAAAGTTAATTTATACATCAGACACAGTAAAAGATGAACAATGATAACTAATAATAAAAACAAAACAATCATAACAGTATACAGTAATAAAGTTATATGAATGTGCTCTCTCTCTCAAACTATCTTATTATGCTGCACTCACCCTTCTTCTTGTGATGATGTTAGGTGGTAAAATGCCCACATGAGAAGATGAAGTGAAGAGAATGATGTAGGCATTGTGTCCTAGCATTCGCCTTCTGACATAGGTCAGAAGGAAGATCATCTGCTTCCAGACCAGGGTTGACCACAGGGAATTGAAACTACACAAAGCAAAACTGTGGATACTGTATTTGCTTTAACAGGCTACTGCATTCTTTTTTTTTTTTTAAGATTTTATTTATTTATTTGAGAGAGAGAGAGAGCGAGACCAAGGGCGGGGGGCAGAAGCAGGCTCCCTGCTGAGCAGGAGCCTGATGCAGGGCTCGATCCCAAGACCCTGAGATCAGGACCTGAGCCAAAGGCAGACACTTAACCAACTGAGCCACCCACGCGCCCCCATTGGCTACTACATTATTTTCTCCAATATCCGGACAGTACAGTGCCAAGCAAGGTTTCCAACCTCAAAAGTTTTTATGTTAAACAAGAGCCTGATGTGGTTGCAAGAGTATTTACAAGTACTTGGAAGGAAATCTATTGTTAGAATTTACACTGGAAATTTAACTTGACCTAATCCACTTTTTTAGTCACACAATCTTGATGAATCACTCTCCTTCTTAAAATTATACAATAGTGTCCCTTTCCTTTTGGGATATATTCCAAAATGCTTAACATGACATATAGGCCTCCATCCACATCTGAGCTCCTTCTCTAGTCTCATTGTCTTCCACCGGCCTCTTCCTTGCCTCCAAATCTCAGCCCTCTGGATCCCACTTGTTTACTTGAACACATCACACTGCCTCTGACCTCTAGCCTTTGGTCATGCTAGTATCTTTGCCTGGAACATTTTTCTTCTGTGACTTTGCCTGGCTGCCTTCTTTTTATCACCCAAGTCTCATTGAAAATCCCCTTCCAAGGACTCCTCTGCTATACCCTCGCAAGGCACTGTACTTCCTCCTTCCCTCCAACATCCTCTCTGCTAAGGATGGTTTGATCTCATACTTCCCGTAGGAGCACATTCGCTGCTCTATTCTAGAGGAAGTACAATGCCTAGCATATAGTAAGCACTTCATTAATAACCGTGAAGCTCAGCTGAAGTTAAGTATATGTTTATCTGATATTATACATATCAGCATAAATACATGCACATAACAGTTTAGGGGTTTTGTTCTATTTGTTTTGATTTTAGTTTCCACCATGCTACTGTCCTGTGAGCCTTCTCTGTATAATAAGGGCCTGATCAAAGGTACCTACCCCCAAAGTCCATATATATCTAGAGCAGTGTTTCCTAGTATTTTTATATTATCTCACTGCTATTATTGGACACTTTTTTTCCCCTAATCACCCATGCCTTGTGAAGTTTTGATACCACACACACACACACACACACACACAAACACACACACTATAACTTTATGTACTGTGGCCCTTTCTTTGGAGGGTCTATAATCATTATAACGTCTAAGATTTTTTTGCTCCTCAAAATGCATTTTCACCCCTTGGGGAATATTGCCTCTGTTGAGAATGTATCATCTATCTTTACCTTTATGTCTGTCTGTCTGTCTCTGTTTATATCTATCATGGGTTTTTTGTTTTGTTTTGTTGTGTGTGTGTGTGTGTGTGTGTGTGTGTTTGTTTGTTTTAGCTAGAGAGAAAAGGAGGGGGAGAGAGGGAGGAAGAGAGAGTGGGAAAGGGAAGGAGAGAGAAAATGTCCAATTGATCACTCTCTGATGCATTGCTTCAGCTGCTCTTTGCAGAATCTTCCTGCTTCCAGCTCAGTCTCAGAGTTTGGGTCTGCCCAGAGGCTTTGCACAAAAAAAGCGTCCTTTCTGATTGTTGTGTTGGTCTCCTGGCTACTATGTACTTTATTGAGTGTTAACAAAACATTAATTTGTATGGAAATGTTAAAGTCAGAATGTATTGTAATTTTAGATTTTCATATTTTATATTTACCATAGTTATAATTTTATTCATGTCCGTTTCCAAATGAAATGTTTTATGTGTTCCCAACTGGAATTAATTTTCTTCATCTAATTACTTTCAAAGCTGTATCAGAGTTGAAGCTTTAAAAGCTATTGGTGGCATTAGGATCTGTTCAGTTTCCACAGGCAGCTTGAAAAATAACTCTCTACAGGCAAACATCTCAGGTGCCGGGAAAACCGTGGTCTTACACGAGCAGCTGCAGAGAGAATGGGATTGCAGCCCTATTTCTTGCTTTTTCTGGCTTTTATTAGTCCACAGAGTGGTTAGAAACAAATGGCAGGGGTTTGCTGGGAACATTTTACAATGCCCCTAGGGACCACCACCTTGTTAAATCTACTTACAGTGGCGGCTGTCATTTAAATACAAGGTCACAACTTGTTATGACATAGAAGGTGGGTGGCAGGTAAAAGCCCACAATCAAGGAAGCTTCAGTGATGATGCCAAATCTAAAAGACACTTTCTATTTGTCGTTTTGTTTTTTTTTCCCTTTTGCCCAGCAGGCACTCACAAACTATCTGCCTAACACCAGGTTAGTCCAGACACACTGACAATTTACATGGTTTAACTGACAAGTCTTGCTTGTCACAAGTCATTAGTTGCTGCCCTCAGTGGAGTCATCCAATACCACATTGGCTTCAAAAACAAACAGGCGTTAGTTAGAGCAAAATTTAGAGAAGTTTCCAAATGTTCCCAATTCCCCTTCCCTATACTAACCACAGGCACTATAGTATCTTACTTTGCTTCTGTTGTGAAGCCTTTACTGCAGTCTGGCGGATGCATTCACTGCCCGTACCTTGACGACAGCAGCTGGCTCTCACTCTGTGAGCAGGCAGTGTGTTTAAGCGTTCCACTTCATTTATCCTCACGCCAGCCATGGGAGATGGCTGTTATTATCGTTCTCTTTTTACAGATGAGGAAACAGCCAGGGAAGAATAGATCATAGGTTTAAAATCTGAGGGTATGCATACAGAACCCACAGGCTTCATCTTTATGCTGAACCGCATCCCCTTGCTCAGTATTATAAAACAAAGCCCATTGTGTTCCCCATCATCGCAAGTACCCAAATTTTAGCCATCTTTCAAATCCAAATCCAAGCCCTTTTCCTATCCTATATCTTTCTAAAGGAATGTAGTTCATAGTGAGATTTTAAGTGTAGGAACTCATACAATACTTTTATAAAAGAATTACTTACGAATATCATTTTATGTATTACTATTTCACTTTTCAAGATTATGCCTTAAAGAGAGCATTCTTTTTTTTTTTTCTAAAGATTTTATTTTTTTTATTTGACAGAGAGAGACAGCGAGAGAGGGAACACAAGCAGGGGGAGTGGAAGAGGGAGAAGCAGCTTCCAGCCGAGCAGGGAGCCTGATGCAGAGCTTGATCCCAGGACCCTGGGATCATGACCTGAGCCAAAGGCAGACGCTTAACCGACTAAGCCACGCAGGCACCCCTAAATGGAGCACTTCTAAATAGATCAGAAGGTTTTAGGGGAAGGAACTATTTCTGATACTTTCAGTATTTTTTTATAATGAGTATCACAATGCCTTGTATATAGTATGAAACTACAAAAAAAAAAAATTCCTTTGATTTAGCAATATCTGGGAAATGTCCAGAGTTACCATATAGTCCAAGAAAACAAATGACAGCTTCTTCTAATTTTTTACTGGACTCCTACAGAATAGTCAATTAAGAGTCTTGTATTTTAATTACAATTGTGCCCCTTGGTTATTCTGCATAATTGGTCATTTCTCTAATTTAGCCTACCTATTGCTATAATCTAACTTATCGACACATAAATAAATACTTGAAATTCTTTGCACAAATTATAGAATCTCTTCAAAAGCTCCTAACTATTGTAAGTCGAATCTGAAGGGCAGACATATGAGTATGAAAAGCAGCAGAAGAGTCTCCAGCAGCAACCAAATAGTTATTGACCTAGTAAATTAAGAGGTCTTTAGCTTCCAGGCACACAAAATTATTACTTCAATTGTCCCTCAGAAGTTTGCTTATTGGTTTCTTTCTTGTTTTCCAAATGGAAAAAAAAAGATACATGTACATACGTATATGATGATACGTATGTGTATATATATATACACACACACACACACACATACACACACAAACAGACGTAGGTACATACATGATTATGTGTATATTATATATAGAGAGAAAGAGAGACAGAGATAAGATCAAGATGCCAGTAACATCTTGATCAAAAGGAGGGCATGAAAAATTATGACTCTTTAGTAAGTAATAGTGGCTATCTAATAGTAATGATGGGAAACTAGACTTTGAAAACTTTTATGGTTGGGGTGCCTGGGTGGCTCAGTCAGTTAAGTGACCAACTCTTGATTTCAGCTCAGGTCATGGTCTGAGGGTCCTGAGATCTGCTCAGGGCTCAGCATGGAGTCAGCTTGAGATTCTCTCTCTCCATCTCTTCTGCCCCTCCCTCACTCTCCCTCTGTCCCTCCCTCACTCTGTCTCCCTCTCTCACTCAAATAAGTAAATAAATTCTTCTAAAAATAAAAAATAATAATAAAAACATTTATGGCAACCTAGGATCCAAAATAGGAAACAACTCAAGTTGAAGCTGGAAGATATGGTTACATCTATGAGGTTGTATCCCTTGACAAATAATCTAATTTTCCCAACCCTTAATTTCTCATTGTAAATCAGCTAAAATATATCCTACATATGCATGACTTAAGTGCTTACAAGAACAATATTTCCTAATCTTAATCCTAATCATTGTTATAGGAAATATTACTGCAATTATCATCATCATCACTATGTATCGCCACTTTTTTCAAGGGAGTTTTGATAAATTATGGCAAGGAAATACAATGTAACACTACAAGTATTCACCTAAAATGTTCACAGTTAGTCATTAGTAAGTATAACCTGGCAATAAACAATTTTTCATTATCTACTCTTACCATTGATTGGTATTTTGAGGAAACAATTATAATTAAAATTATTACAAATGGAAATTCTTGAAGTTGGAAGTTTACAACATCTCTACACAAATTTTTTTAAAATTATTTATTGAGAGAGCACATGCACATGTACATGTGTAACTGCACAAGTTGGGGGTGGATGGAGGGCAAGGGAGAGACAGAATCTTCAGCAGGATGCACACTCAGCATAGAGCTCAGGACCCTGAGAACATGACCTGAGCTGAAATCAAGAGTCAGAAGTTTAACTGACTGAGCCACCCAGGTGCCTCTGTATACAAATTTAAAACAAGAATTGAGTTATAAGCTTTGTCTATGAACTCCTACTTTGTTTATAAATGGGTATTATATTTTGTGATTGAGTGTAAGATCTTGGCTTGAATAAACATGAGCCTTACTAAAAAGCAATATAAAAGAGAAAAGGATTTTTCTCATGCTCTGTTACATATAGTTTATGCTCTATGTGAATATATTCCCTTTAACATCATTCATTGATTATGCATTTATGAAGAAAGTAATTATTTTGTACTTCGTATCTAAGAAATTAAGTATTAGTTGTGATAGCACCCATTATTAGAGCTTGAAGTATACTTTATTAGTAGAAATTTATTTTATTTCTTTACATTTACTTCTGGGAAATTTATTAGAATCTTCTAAATCAATAGCCAAAATTATTCAATACTTTGAGGGCACACCATCAATGTAGGGCTATTTCAAATCTCTTGGAGAGGTCAACCAACTTGGTCAACCCATAGTCTCAGTTAAATGTTTGGAATTAAAAGAACAAATAGGAGCACCTGTGTGACTCAGCCAGTTAAGCTTCCGACTCTTGGTTTGGCTCAGGTCGTGATCTCATGGGTTGTGTTATTGAGCCCCACTTTGGACTCCTCACTCAGGGGAAGTCTGCTTGATATTTCCTCCTCTCCCTCTGCTCCTCCCCACCAAAACAAATAAATAAATCTTTAAAAAAATAAAAGAACAAATTAATCCCAATTTTCCAATATGCCACACACACACAAAACTAGGACGAAATAAATATTATTTATTCTCTAGCAAATACACATTGATCTACTGAATATGTCTGTGAATACAGTTGCAGGTGGTAGTATAACCATTTCTTACTTGCTACCACTTTATAACATTTACTAATAAGTGAGTAATTTACTAGTAAGGGTTTGAACAAAGTCCTCATTGTTTCGTTCAGAGGTGACATTCCCAGGCAGAACACAGGACTAGCAAAAAGAGTATTACTAGGTTCAGAAAATAGAGGGGTGCCTGGGTGGCTCAGTCGTTAAGCGTCTGCCTTTGGCTCAGGGTGTGATCCCAGAGTCCTGGGATCGAGCCCCACATCGGCCTCTGCATCAGGCTCCTCCACTGGGAGCCTGCTTCTTCCTCTCCCACTCCCCTGCTTGTGTTCCCTCTCTCATTGGCTGTCTCTCTCTGTCAAATAAATAAATAAAATCTTAAAAAAAAAAAAAAAAAAAAAGAAAATAGAAGTACAGATTGTCAAAATTTTATTTATAAGTTCTAAACTTAAATCTGAGGAGACTGAATATAGAAAAGTGGAACTTTTAAAAAAGACTCTTCAGAACAAAAGGCCTGGGTCCTAATTATGCCCAAAGACAGATTTCCCACATAAAGCAGGATCAGATACAGTTTGGGCAGCTGCAAAGTAAACAATAGGTGACCCATGAGACAAAGGGTGATTATGGGAGAATAGAAGTTATTCTTGTGAAATGACCACAAACTCCAATAAGCTGAGATTTTTTTCTAGGAACAAACTGAAGAATATGCTTGATTCAAACACAGAAATTCTAGGAAAGGGACAGAGAGTAAATCCATGAGTTACTCTCTCTCTTTTTTAAAGTATTTTATTTATTTATTTGAGAGAGAAAGAGAGAGAGAATGAGCTGGAAGGAGAGGGTGAGAGAAAGGGAGACAGAATCTGAAGTCAACTCCGTGCTGAGCGCAGAGACCAACGTGGGGCTCAATCTCATGACCAGGAGATCATGACCTGCGCTGATACCAAGAGTCCGCCACTTAAGTGACTGAGTCACCCAGATGCCTGAGTTACTCTCTTTTTCTTGAGATAAGAATTTCCATTCTCCAGAATTTGAAACTGTTAAGTAGCCATTCTTTAAAATTCTGCCTTACTGATGTCTATTTCTTTGTATTTTTTCTACTTTGTTTCACTTACTCCTTTGTTTCACTCCATGTCATACTAATTTTTTCTTCCAGATCCTCAACAATGCATTTCCTAGGACTTTCTTCCTTCATTTTGTCTTTACTGCTCTCAGCCTTTGCATCTACTCTAGTTCGATCATTACTCTATGTAGATTTCTCCCAATTCCACACACTTAGACTTCTTTTTCCAAGTTCTATACTTGAATTTCTTGTCACTTACTGGATACTTAGAACTGTATATTCTATTGGCTTCTAGGACTTCAGTGTCTGGCACTTATTTTGAATTAATTAATAGATATACAAAGTCATGCACATTTTTCCTCTATTCCTTTATTCCCATCCATATGACCTCATCTGTTTCAAAACTTAATTGTGAAATGAGGTTGCAAAGTGCCCTCCAGTATCCCCTTTTCATAGCTTTCACTTTGTGCAATAAGATTACTCCCTTCAAGAGATCCTGACATTTTCCCATTCCCATTGCCTATGCTATAGGTCCTAGAGGATAAAGTCTAAAATTCTTTAGTTTCAACTGCAGTTTATGTTGTGGAATGAAGTCTTGCTCTTTTCCGCCTGGGAAACTTTGTCCATGCTTTTCTTTCTCCTTAATAATCTTTTCTTCATTTGTACTTCTCAGTGTGTTACCAAGTCCCAAGCCTCTCTTTCAAAGGTTGCCTTGTTTATGAAGGATTTTCTACACTTATATCTACATATACTATTCTCTTCCCTTAATGTTTTTCTCTTTTAAGACATTTATTATAGTCTGCCTTTTTTCTACAACTATGTGTATCTACTTTATACACTTGACTCAACACATTTGCCTTATTTTTTTCTGTCACAAACACCTGAAGTACACTGTCTTTATCCCTCTACCTTTGTTACACTTCATATGTCCATTGTGTTGTCTCAGCTTTGTAACAAACTATTTAGATCATGCACTCCATCTATTTCTTTATGTAGATTGATCCGTCTTTCCACTCTTCCTGTTTTTAACTGATGAATACAGACCATGTGTGTAGGTGTCTTGCTTTTCTACTCTTCAAAAAGAGCATTTAAGAACAGACGTGCACAAAGTTTTGCTCTCTATTCAGCATGAAAGTAGAAGCAGAAGGATCATATTAGCTTGAAACTAAAAGTTGATATATATAAGCATTGAAGCCAAAAACAACAAAAAAGTATGAGAGACTTGTCTTTCATTGTGATGTGGTTTTGAATAAATTGCTTCACCAAGAATGAAACTTTCCCTAATCTAAGTCAGTCTGTTATATTCCAGAAACCATTGTCTGAAAACTATTACTCCATGGAAACTTACTGATTAACAACAAGTATAGCTACCTTATATTTATACAGCAGTTGCCTATTTTCAAAGCATTTTCTTAGCTATTGCCTCATCTCAGTCTCATAACAACTCTGCTGTTATGAAAATGGCACACGTAGTAGCAAATTCATTGTAACTACATGCATTTGTTTTGCATCCTACATTAATGTGCTCCATTATAAACATATTAATTATATAAGAAAATATATTGCCTCTGATGCCTCTATGGGAAAAATCTATGGCCATTTAAAAATTAAGGTATGGTAGCGTTGAAGACCAATACATTCAATAAGCAGGTGTTCTCAATTCTAGTAATTAGGCTTCAAAATACACTATATAAAGGGAGGTGCACATGTATCTAGCCATGAGCATGCACTATTGTTTTGAATTCTGCTGATATTTTTGCATTTTCAAAGACTGAGATTTGATTTTAACATATAATGTGAACCCCATCCTCTCAGGGATTCCAGGACCATTACAGGTTACTAAAGAAAAGACTTATACAGCCCTCTAGTGTTCCAAAGCTAGAGACCCCCAGCAGAAAATACATTCGAGCATGGCAAAACTCTTCCCCTCACCCACTTCCTTTAATGCAGAATCACTGCTGACAATACCACTGCTAGGAGCACATAGTATTTAAACTACTGAAATTATAGCTTTGGCAGTGGGAACTGAACTGTTCTCACATCACTAGGGAAAGAGCACTGAGTACATGACAGCTTAGAAACTGCCTTCATGGGGGAAAATGTTCAGATAAATCAATTTTCTGCAGGAAAAAAAGGGAAAAAAATTAATTTGCTGTGTACTTATTTAAACAGCTGACTGAAGAGTTTATTATGCTTGATTGCAGGCCTTCAGCAATGGATATTGCTTCCTTCTCCTTCTCTCTCTCTCTCTCCCAGTGAATTCCCACCGACAGAGCCTACAGCTATCCTCTCAGAAATCATATAAAACCTGACACTGCTGAAAAATTAACCTCAAAAAGGTGTCTTCGGGTGTTATCTTTCAAATCAAATTTTAATAGACAACTGTGAGCTAAGAGCTCATTTTTATAACCTGATCACTAAGCAAGAGTCACAAGCTGTCCCTGGTCTGCAGATGGAGCTATTGACAAAAACAGTACTATCCACTTGAGAAAAAGCAAGGCACAGACAAGTTTTATTGAATGTTTCTTTCCTTTTTTTTTTTTATTTTGTTTTAAGGATTATGCCTCAAGACATATCGTAAGTGTTATATTTTCAATTAAAATAAATCTATCCTTTGAAAATTAAAAACAGCTTCAAAATTTGATGAGCATTATCTTAGTTACAGAACTGGAACACATAAAACCACCATAAATAAAAATAGAGATACATGCCAGTGAAAAGCGATTCAAGCACATGGAAAGACAATGTAATATAAGAAATGACAGTGCAGAAATAGACTCTGTGTATCATTCCCTTCTTAATGGGAACTTAGAACATAACACACTAAGTTATTGAACATTTAGTATTCAAACAACACTTTCTGGGATGAAATACATTTTTTTAAATCAAATACTCCATCATCACATTATTGCAGGCAGGTGACATAATTACTTAAGAAAATCTGAGTATGGAATAGATGAATATAGAACTGTCTAATTTTAAAGTTGGAAGGAACTTTGGTAATAATCCAGACAAAATCTGATAGATTTTTAGAGTTAGAAGAGATGTTAGGAATCATTCATTTATTCTTTCAACAAATACGAATGTAACTCATGTGAATGGTTACATTTGGTTGGTATTAAGATTAAAGAATCATCTAAACCATCTCCTGCTTTCAAGAATTTTACAGTTACAGTTTATAACAGACACATCAAAAGCTTTAGGACAGCGTAAAGGGCTGTGGAAATGGAGGGGAAAACGTTAACCATAAGTACTGTGGTGTATCAGAAAGGCAATTTAAAAAGTCAGTTAAGCTGAAGTTTTAAGGTCACCTAGGAAAATTTCATTATTTTCCAGGAGTGAAAACTGACTTGGCAAAACATCACGGCTGATAGGTGTCAAAATCAGGGTCAGAAATGAGCTTTCCCTGTTTTCCTTCCTGAATTCTCTCAACAACAAAACACATTTCTAGGTGGAGTATATATTAGTATCTGCTCAGAATGGAATTAAAGAGTCCTACTGAATAGTAGTCTCATAATGGATGCTAGCATGCAGCAAAACATCTGCTCTCAACTCTGAACCTCACGGATTTAGTCCTGAGACATACTGCACCAAGGTTTTTTTAAATTATTAACACTTTTCTGAAGTTTTAAACAATTGCTTTTATCCAAATTTAAATACTTTTCAACTGCTGTGTAATTATTGACTTAACTAGAATAACAGAATACTGAATTCCTGTCATTATGGGATGCTTAAAGCGTGCTAAGAATTAACACCTGGTCCAGTGTATTGTCAAAACACCTGTCCTCTTGTGTTTTGTTGCTGTAGGATTAAAAACAAAACAAAACTATATCTGATTGTTTCCTGATTATTTTAACTTTTTATGTGATAAGCAATATAAACTTACTTAAACATAGATGCTTTTGCATCTGAAAATTACTATAATATCTGTCTTGATATCTCAGAGGAAAAATAAACTTAATCACTATAATCACCATTGGGAAAATAAACCCACATATTCTATACTCATTGAAATTAGAGTTCTTTGGAAAAGAACAAGAATAAGAAAAAAGTAACACACATTATATTTGTAAAAATGTGTTCTGTGCCATAAAATGCTAAAAATATAATGGAATGCTTTCAAATTTCATATTAAAGTCATAATATTTGAAATAATGGTCAATATCTTTATTTCTTATCTCCAAATAGATGTTTGTTATCTTTAGTTTCATTGAAAACTTTGCATATTTTAAAATAAGAGTAAGCATTTTCACTGGTGAAGGTGGGGAAAGAAGGATACTATGCCACCTGCTTAAAACCGGGCAATGTTTGATGCACACAGAAAATGAATTTTTAAAAATCTAGATCCTGTCATTCATCCAAAACATTAGCTAGGCCATCTTGAGTCATGGAGCATTGGGCTTCTGAATTTCTATTCAAAACCTTACTGACCATAACATCATCATCATCATCATCATCATCATCATCAATCAATTAAAAAATAAAATACTACTTTGAATAAATAAATGAATAAATAAAATAAAATAAAATAAAATAAAACTTTACCATCAATGTATAAATCAACGACAAATAGATTAGACGATGTCCATGCTACAGCAAAGTTTCTTTCATTGAAGCCTCCTTGTGGCATGAAGTAATTTTGTCACTCTTCAATTCACTTTCTAAATTATAATTCTGAATGAGAAATCAGTCAGTCTTTTTTTTAAGATTTTATTTACTTATTTGAGAGAGAGAGAGAGCATGAGAGGGGGGAGGGTCAGAGGGAGAAGCAGACTCCCTGCTGAGCAAGAAGCCCGATGAGGGACTCAATCCTGAGACTCTAGGTTCATGACCTGACCTGAAGGCAGTCGCTTAACCAACTGAGCCACCCAGGTGCCCCTCAATCAATTAGTCTTGAAAGAAACTTAAAACTATAGCTTTCTCATCAATGTTTAACATGTTAGAATCTCAGAGAGAAGACATTTCCTTCATCATAATATATAAATTCTTAAAAAATACAGGAAATTAATTTTGGAGGATTGAAAGAATCATGTTCAGCTTTGAGGACCTTTACATAATTCAGTGTTCTTCAACTCCAATAAGATATTCAAAAAGAAGTGTTGCAATGTAATAATATAATTATGTTCACCGCACAACTATTGATTAAAGTGCATATGCTGGGCATTGATTAAGAAAAATAATATTCTTAGATTTTATTTCTATTTTTTTAAAGATTTTATTTATTTATTTGTCAGAGACAGAGAGAGCAAGTGCACAGGGGGGAAGCAGGCTTCCCACTGAGCAAGGAGCCCATTGTGGGACTGGATCCCAGGATCCCAGGTTCATGACCTGAGCCAAAGGCAGATGCTTAACCAGCTGAGCCACCTGGGTGATCCTTATTTCTATTTTCTAAGATATTTAGTTGCAATCCCAGTGCAGCCAAGGTATTTAAGAGCATCCACACAAACCCATACTAATCCATAACCATCCATTTATACATTATATTTTGATTCAATGTAAGGTATCATATAGTATTTTACACAAATACTCTGAATTATGGTATAACAATATAATTTATATATTACAGACATTTCAATTATATTTAGAATTATCTTTAATTTTTGTTGTAAATTATCCAACCATGGCATTGTTTAGAGATATACTGGTGAAATAATTATGTATAATTTCTAATCAAAAAGAGTATCATTTTGTGTAATAATCTATCACTAGAGAGTCATCAACATGGTACTGTACTGGGCACAGTAGGTGATATGGACAAGTAATCAATTATCTGGTGAGAATTGTAAAATATGCCTACAATACAAGAAACTAAATATAAAACGCTGAACTTAGTATGAGTGGACACTAACAACACCTATTATGAGAATTCAAAAAACTCAAGCTCTCTGTGGTGGAATTATTTAAGGTTTAGAGAATATTTAGGATAGTGTGCTATCATGTGCATTCATCTAGATAGCAGGAGACATAAATTCTAATTCGGATTCTACCATTAACCATGCCATCTTGTCAAAATGCTTTACTTTTTGTAAACATTAATTTCTTCATATGTAATTGGAATAACATTTTTTGCTTGTATCACAGAGTTGTGGCATTTTACTTATTTTCATAAACTTGAATAGTTTAATTTGTCAAGTCTCAAATACATATTGATTATAAATCGTTTCTTAGACTCTGCTATCTTTTTCAGTAAGTTTTTAAAATTATAATACTAAGAAAAAAACAGTTTGGTCTAAGACTCTTACAGAACCCCCAGACAAGAACAGAAAACAAAAGAGATTTATAAGGAGCCATATATCTTTGGGACTTGAGAATAGTAGCCACCAATAAATACTTGGTGACAAAATTATCTATTATTTATTTATAATTCATGATTTAACTAATTTCATTATTTTTAAAATTAGAAACATCAGTATGTTTCCTGAGATTACTTTTTATGGACAATTTGCCAATTGTTTCCATATTCAATGCCCTAGATTTGTCAGCTGTTTTCCCAATAATGGATTTGCTTTGGCAGGCTTTTATTTTTCCAAATTGTATATAGATTGGTCAAATTGTCTCCTCCTAAACAGAAATATGTTATATATCCACATGAAAAATGACAAGTATGTCATCAGGTCGATATAGTTAGTTAGTCCGAGTATCAGTAGCATGAAGCGGAGTGGTAGATAAGATACTCAGCTTCCATCTGTGAGATGTTTTTGCATGGCAAATGGCAGTATTCCAGTTAACAGTTTTGTTAGGGAGCATAAAACATAATGACATGTCTCCAGCCACACGTTACCTTACAAATATTGTGAAATACACAAGAAATAAAGAGGAAATGAAGGTGAAATTTGCAGGTGGCTTTTAGCAGTCTTGCTGGTTTAGAGTATAGGACACTGCCATGGGGACACCCCAGCTGAGAAATCCAGTTAATGTCCTGTTGTTTTAAAAATGTTTTTATACCATCAGGTGAAAATATTTTTTAATGCAAAATGTCATCTATGGGTGACACTGTAACCCAAAGCTGGAAGGATCTTATCTGAATTTCTATAATGGATGTCTGTAATAAAAGCGTATATGTAATGCGATTTCAAGAAATGCATTACCAAAGCATAAACACCTTGCTAATAGTGGCTATGCTCAGCATTGGCCTAAAGGGCTGTCAGATGATCAACATAAACCAAAATATCAGAAAACAACTGTGTGGGTTTCAGGCAAGTTAATTTATAAGGTCAGTTAAGGGAAAGACATTATCACACAACTAAAGTTGCATTTACTTCTCAGGAGAGTATTTTGGTTTATATTGATTGCATCAGGGACCCCCCTCAGGTGATATCTGGCATTAATTTGTGGTTATTCTCACACAAAAATGCACTAGGAGGTTAAAAAATATGGCCCATATAGGGAAAACCATCATTGTAAAAATTTGTGGTTGTTATATGTTAACTGGATATTTTAAACACATTTTTTTAAAAGATTTTATTTATTTGACAGAGAGAGAGAGAGAGCAAGAGAGGGAACACAGTAAGGGGGAGTGGGAGAGGGAGAAGTAGGCTTCCCGCTGAGCAGGGAGTTTGAGATGGGGCTTGATTCCAAGACCCTGGGATTATGACCTGAGCTGAAGCAGTCACTTAACAACTGAGTCATCCGGGCACCCCTAAACACATCTTCTAGAAAATATTAGAGTGGAAGTATATAGCCAAATGTAATATATATTATATCATGGATTTTAGAAACTTCTCTATTTTAAAAGTCTTTTTTCGTTCATCTTTGCATATCTAGCAATTTAGACAATGTCAGGCACACTGCAGGTGGTCAATAAATATTTGCTGAATTAAATATATGAACATTTCTTAAAAATACACATTCATCATTTATGAAAATATTTTAATCACTAATTGTGCTATATTAACACCAGTTTAAAACTGTGGATCAAAATACGTGGGTTTTGGTTTCTGTCACTAAATCTGAGACTTAAGTCCTGTAATATAACCTATTTTTAATCTAGATTCTTCCGGCAATTGATTCAATGAAATCTGAGTCTAATATCCCTAAGTTAGGAGATATTTAAAAATAAATCTCACATACCATGATTCACATGATATGACTATCTTGAGCACATATAACACAATTATGCTTTCTCCTTCAGTAATTATTTTAGGTACAGTAGTAAGTGCTAGTAGGTTGATGATAATTTGCTATGCTAGAAATAAAGGTAACATATATTGTTCTATAAGACAGATGGGTTTTTACGATTTTATTTACTTATCTGACAGAGAGCACGAGCAGGAAGAGCAGCAGGCAGAGGCAGAAGGAGAAGCAGGCTCCCCACTGAGCAGAGAACCCAATGTAGGGCTTGATCCAAGGACCCTGGGATCATGACCTGAACTGAAGGCAGACGCTTAATGACTGAGCCACCCAGGCACCCAGACACAAGTACTTTCTTAAAAGCAAGATTTATTTATTTATTTGAAAGAGAGACAGAGAGTGGGGGTTGGGGCAGAGGGAGAGGAGAGAGAATCCCAAGCAGACTCCATGCTGATATGGAGCTGATGGATATGGAGCTCCATCCTACAACCCATGAGATCATGACCTGAGCCGAAACCAAGAGTCAGATGATTAACTGACTGAGCCACACAAGCGCTGCACAAGCACATTTTTTAAGCCTTAGTTCCATAAAAATCTTTTATTAATGAATTGATTGCATTGTAAACACAAAAATATGCATGTCAGTTTTAATGTCTCTCAGCTTGAACGTGAGATTAAATGTAGTTTACATATTAATTTAATTATGAGGTGATTATATTTGTTGTTATATTGTATGGCCATCTCAATATTTTCAATAAGTGGTTAAATACTATTAAAATTTACATTTGTGAATATATATTAAAAAGCAATTAGAGCATAATTTTCTTTGCATTATCATGCATTATATTTGCATTTATCATAACTCAGAAAATATGGACATGATGAGTAAACACAATAAATTTAGCTAGTTATCCATCTTGGATTTTAAAAATCCTTATTATATTGAAAACTATATAAATTCATGAATTATGTTTGTATGGTGATTAAAGAGCAGAAAATTATGCACTAATTAAAACTTACTGGTAATTAGAGTTATGCTACAGGTGATATGTGAATCTGGTGGCTTTTTAAAATCATTTTTCTGTGACTGTAGAACATTAAAAAAAGGAGAAATAATTTTCACTTGTACTAAATTAATGATTGCTAAAACTTTGCTCATGTTATAACAATTCAATATTTCAGTAATCATTGATGTGCTTTTCTGATAATTTTTAATCTTTTTTATTGAAAAAATAACTGAAATATTAATCTGTCCTTTTGCTTTGTGCAATCACCTATTTTAGAAGAGATAAGGTAACACATCTTACAATAACTTCCATATTCATAGCCATGCCAGGCAAAATAACTGTTCTCTAACTTTTCTGTAAAGAAGTATTCCTCATTCTATTCACTGGGTGTTCTACAATATATCTTAGTTTATGTCTACACAAACCATCACTCTTGTTGAGCAATGTAATTGACTTATGAACAGCAAAATTGGATCATTCTGGGAAGAAGTTTTGATTAATGGTATGCTATGTAACTTTACTTTTATGGTCAAATGTTTGCAGTCACATTTTTTTTTACCTCTAATATGTGGACCAAATGATCTACCGGAATCCTCCATTTCTGACTTTGAAGGAGACACTTTGCTTGTTGTCCACGCAGGTAGGTTCTGTTGGGCTAAGACCTGCCCATTAGCTAGGATCTAGCCATGGATGGAGAGGCTAAAGATTCACATACTGAATGAAAGCTGTAATAAGACAATGCACAAGTTTGAAAGCTAGGTGTGGTCTTTGTTTGTCTGGCAACTTTGGCCAAGTCAAAACTCTTTGGGTCTCAGGTTCTTCTTTTGTGAAATGAAGGTTGATTTCAAGGGATTTGGAGTGGCAGCATTAGAGCCAACAGAAAAGAGAAATCTCTTTACTCTTGGATCTACTACTCATTAGCTGGGTGGTTTTGAAGAACATATTTAATCTCCTTGAGTGTCAGCTTCTTTATTAATGAAATAGGTATTGTGGATTCACTGCAGTAATAGTTACACAGTTCCATTTACATATAGGCCCTAAAGGTTTCAGGTTGTAAACAACCTGAAATTTCTTCTAGCTCTAAAATTGTTTAACCACTAGAGGTTTTAAATTATTTCTTTTCTATGAAGTAGTTTCTCTTCTAATCATTGGTAGTTAAATTCATCCTGCAAGGTTTTAAAGGGCCCTAGTGTATTTGTCTTTTAAAAATATTTCGATTAAACAGGGTGAGATTAAAAGTTTTTAAGCTATATTCTTGGAAATCACAAATAATGCAATAAAATTTAAAGACACTAATATTAGTAGTCTTCATGCATGATTTCATAAATTATTTTCTAAAAGCTACCCCCAAAAACCCCAAACTGAGGGAAAGTAATGCGGTGAAACAGCAATCCTCTTCACTGCCCACCACGTAAACCAATATTAGCAGAACCACAGCAGAAGAGAGAAGGGATGGGCTCTCACATAGGTAAAGAGAAATTGTAATACACAAAGTTTCATGCTTGGAGCATTAACTATATAACACAATATTCCACATCTCTCTGACAATATTTGGAAGAATTAAAGTAAGAGAATGAAGATCATTCTCAATTTAAGATTTTTTTAAAACAAGGTTTCTCGACAGGGGGCATTATTGACATCCTAGACCACTTAATGCTTTGCTGATGGGGAAGGGTGCTGTCTTGTATATGGTAGGCTGTTTAGCGGTATCCCTGGCTTCTATCCACTAGATGCCAGTAGCACTATCACCTCTGGTCGAGACAGTAAGAAACATTTCTATAGTATGATGGTTTCTTAACAAAAAACTGAACATAGAATTATTATGCAATCCAACAATTCCTCTTCTGGGTATATACCCGAAATAAATGAAAGCAGAGACTCAAGCAGATATTTATATACCAATGTACATAGCAACATTATTCATAATAGCCAAAAGGTGGAAGCAACAAAAATGTCCGGATGTGGTATATACCTGCAAGAGAATATTATTCAGTCTCAAAAAGGAATGAAATTCGGATGCATACTACAACACGGATGAGCCTTGAAAACATTATGCTAAGTGAAAGAGGGCAGATGCTGAAGGACAAATATTGTGATTTCACTGATATGAAGTACCTAGAGTAGTCAAATTCACAGAAACAGAAAAGAGAATGGTGGTTGCCAGGGTCTGCGGGACGAAGGAATGGGAGGTTATTGTTCATCATAAATAAATAAATAAACTTGAGTTTTCACTCAGGAAGATGAAAAAGTGCAGAAGGTAGATAGTGGTGATAGTGGTGAAATGCAGATACTTCATGTCACTGAACTATACGCTTAAAATGGTAAACTTGATGTCATGTATGTTTTGCCACAATGAAAAGAAATGTCTCTAGACATTACACAAATTCCCCAGGGGGTGGGCAGCAGGGACAAAATCACCGATGTTTGGGTACCACCGTGCTACGGCATAATTTGCATTTACGTCTCTTTAAGCAATCACTTTATTTCACGTAATGCTAGTGCTCTTTCACATTTCAAATTCCTCTCATAAAAGGAAAACATTTTCTCCTGTTTTAATGGATTAATACTACTTTTCTCTCAAGACCATTTTGATTAGAAACAATCTCCATTTTTAAATGAGTCTTTCATTAGCACAACAGAAAATAATTGTCTAAAGAGTAGCAAATATAGGACAAATCGCTGAACACCCTGGCTGAATGGCATGACTGATACGTAGTGGGTTGAATGGTGGTCCCCAAAACTCTACATCAATGTCCTAATCCCTGGAACCTGTGAATGTGAATTTAGAAAAAGGGGTCTTTGCACATAAAACTAAGGTAAAGATCTTTAGATGAGATCATGTTGGAATATCTGGGTGAGTACTAAATGCAGTGACAAGTGTTCTTATAAGAGATACACAGAGGGGACACACAGAGGGTGGACATCAATGTGATGACAGAGGCTGAGACTGGAATGGATGCCTCCACAGTCCAAGGAATGCCAGGTGTGGCCGTAGCCACCAGAAACCAGGAGAAAGGCGTGGAACGGAGGCCTGTCTAGAGCATCCTGAGAGCATGTGGTCTTGCCAACACCTTGAATTTAGATTTCTGACCTTGGAATTGAGAGAGAATAAATTTCTGTTACTGAAGCCACCCAACTTTTGGTAATTTGTGAGAGCAGTCACAGAAAGCTAATACAAAAGGCAGTTACAATTTGCAATGAGGAACACTATCCCCACTCTTCTCTAGAGCAAGATTTCAAATATGTAACCATATCTCAAGCATAATGTTGATAGGAGAGACTGTGTTAGGCTATTCTTTTCTTTTAAGGGATGCTGCTATACAGCGTGTCTATTCTGACCCAACAATAAACGCATCATACTGCACTGTCTACAACGGTACCAAACATGTTCATTTAGAGACGTCAGAAAGATGTGAAAGAAGGTGCCTGCCCCCATTCTGGGCTGTTAGGGCCGTTTGACTGTGATACAGGAAGCTAGTTAGCATGCACATACTGTAGCAGACCCCGGCACCTGTATCGCAAGCACTAATCAAAGTGCTCCTTCATGGGGTGAAAGAATCGCTATTTGTAATGCAATAATTAGGCTGGGTGGAAAGGCCTGTAAAGTAAATCAATCTAGTCTGCTCTTGAGATCTGACTCCATTCTCTTGGCAGATTGTTAACATAATGAGACAGAAGCCTACACGAGGTCCTGCAGAAAAAAACCCGGTGTCATTCCTTTCCCTTCTTCCTTTAATTTTACAAAGGTTTCTCAGGACATAGCTGAGATTAAAACTAATATAAGCCGCTGATAAAACAAGAGACTTTAAACTTTCCAAAAGGTTATGAAAGGATGAGCGGGACTGCAGTCTGAACCCATTATTCACCACTTCTGAGTCGTCTCACTGCAAGCTCTCAAAAGAACACAAGAATTCCCAGTAAGTAATTACAGTTGAGGGAAAAACAGGGAACATCCAAAGGCCAGCTTGAAAATAGTGGGTGGATGAATCTGAAGTTCAACAAAAGGAAACAAACTAAGTGCTCTTTATAAATCAGGATGAGACTTTCAAAAGCAAACTTACTTGTTCTAACATGTGCTGAAGTGGCAAACTGTGCTGACCTACTCCAACAATAAGCCGTTTTCTGATATACAGCAAGATGCACACACAGTCATTTAAAAACATGTGTCAATGGAAATAATGTTCACACTCTGACAAATTATTTTCTATCCTCTCCATGCTTTGAAATCTTCTTTCTATAAATTCTATGTACATATTTCTTTTCTTTTTCTTAGGCATAAGGAACTAAATTAGACTCTCCTTTTCCTCTACTTAGATATTTTAAGCTTCTCATTGAATTCTAATTTTCATTAGTATTTGTCTGGAATAAACAAACATACACCCTATTTAGAAGTAAAACTTAGAGATATTTGCATTCCATAACTTGCATCAGACTGACACATTTACATGAAGACTTCAGATATCTTGAAATGAAGAATAGCATCAGACTCAGGCAGTGAGACTTTCTTGGATAGAATTGTGCCTCATGCTTTCTCTCTGATCATACCTCCGTGGCATGGCTGCTGTGAACAAAAATACTGTGTCAATCTCTCTCCCTCTCTGTCTCTCTGTCTCTCTGTCTCTCTCTCTCTCTCTCTATATATATATATGCCAATATTTCTGTGTAGGCATCTATATATATACATATATACATACATATGTTTATACACGTGTGTGTGTTTCTATATTTTTTTGAGACTCAGGCTAACCAAAGCTTGAGATTAATTCAACAGAAAGTGAAGAAACCATAAAATTCCTAATCATCATGACTGTCCTTTTGCTTGACCTGGTATTTACTTATGTGTAGACTAAAACCACATTTTTTTAAAGAGTAGGTTCAAAAGCCCTTCATCAATAACGGAATTTACTCTTGTTGTTACTATTGTTGTTTGGTTGGTTTCATTTATCTATTTATTTTACCACTAACAAGATAATTTTTTAGGCCTTTGCAAGCTGAATTTAATTCATTTGATATTCTGTGTTAAGGCATGATAAGAATTAAAAATATAGTGAAGAAAATAAAAATAGCAAAGTTTCCGTTTAGTGCTGGTTAACTGTATGTCCAACACCATGCACGTTTTCTAATTTAATCCTGATAATGTCCATTCCTGTAACACAGACATTGTTATTTGCTTTTATTCGAGTGAAGAAACTGAAGTCTAACAAAATGAGTAACTTGCCCAAAGTCAGAAGTCTAGGAAAAGCATAGGTATGGACATCTGATTCTGAAGTACATGCTCTTAACTGGAAAGACTTGCTGTCCAGAGAGCTTATTCATTTCTACTCTTTTTTCACTTATGTTTTATTTCAAAATAGCAACATAAGGGACACTGACTCATACAAAGTTTGATGATATGAAGTTTAATTTCCCTGATTTACTTGAATATGTACTTCCTTTAAGAAATGAACTCATGTTAAAAAAAAAAAAACTTTGCAAGAGAGAACATTTGAAAATTATGAAGCACCAAAGATACTTAAATTATATTTTAGCACTAACATTTCTATCACTAAAGGTATAAAGGAAACTAAAAAATAAGCCTTTCAGAATACAGATTTTAAGTTTTAGAAAATAGGTATACTAATGTACTGTTAATACAGGAAATATGAATCAGAACATTCAAACTGATAATGATAAGGCTTCTAGTGTTCCAAGGAAAAACATAAATTTGAAATATAAGTCATGTGAATTTTATTTAAATGTTTCAACCCCCAATATCAGCACTATCATAATTGAATGAGACTCCCCATGATAGAAAAACAAATCGATTTTGAAAAATAAAATGCCAAAATATAATATATATGTGTAGGTGTATATGTATGTGTACATATATATATATATACATGTATGTATAAATATATGTACATACATGAGTGTGGTTTTTTCAAGATAAACTTGGAATAAACAGTGAAATTATACATTGAATAAATATTAATACAATGAAGTTATTATTGCTAGGGAAAAATGTCCTAAAATAAATACCAATATAGATTGCCCAGCATTTTAATATTTCAGTTTACTACTAACATGTAATACATTATATTATTATTATATTTTTGTTAAGTGTATATAATTCTATTTAATGCTTACACTTGACCCAATTACTTCCTTCTAGGAACTGTCCTTCCCTCTCTTGCTTATACAAGCAATACCACAAATATCTCTCTGGCTTTGGCTCTCCATTAATATAATGGATTATATTGCTTTGTTTATATAATTAATTGAGCAGAGTGCTAGGATTTCAATAATTGGCCTAATGAACAACAGTTATATGCTAAGATAGATCAAGCTTTGTGTTAAAGACCTTCAACAATCATATTCAACTCTCTTAGCATTGCTCACTTTTGGGTCCAGAAGAGGAGATGAAATTAAGATATCATTTGCTTTCTCAAGATATTCTATATGCATTTGATAGACAAATACATTAATTGAAGTTAAAGATTTTTCCATTTAGTAAAATATTTACAGCCATACATTCTCATTCATTACTGTTGATTCAGTCCACAAAGAATAGAAAGTGATGAAATATAATTGCCTTAATTATTTTTTCTTTTAACATCACTAAAAATGCTTCATTACACTTCATCACACTGAGGTGCACAGTTTAAAAATCATTTTTTCAGAATATTTTTGTACACTCAGGTATGTAAGACATACAGAAATACACTCTGAATAGACTTAGTTTTGATTAAAACACCAAGCTTGTTCATGAAATGAAATTTGATATGTTCATTTATGAATGAAATAAAATTACTATACATTTCGAAAAAGTGATAGCTTCAATTTTGTAACATGCCTTCACTATAGTTGAAGCATAAACCAATGTCTTACATGTGACAGGCAGTGTAGTTGCCTGAGGCTAAGCTGATATAAGCCACAAGACTAGACATTTCTTAGGGCTGTTTTCTTTCTGTAACATTTCTGCCTTACATAGATAATTCATGTTTTATTAAGAGTCTAAATAAAAGCAAATGTAGTTGGATTTACCCTTTCCTAAATGTAAAATGTAAAAATGACAATAAAGTAAGCTTTTGGCATTTGAAAAAACTAAAGTAAATGAAAAAGGGAGTTAGGAATTGGGGAGAAGAAGATTTCTAATTCATTTATAAATTATAATAAATTATTATAATAGAACAAGACAGAATGATGACAATGGGAATGATGTCATGAAAGAAAAAGAGACTGGTAAGTATAACTTTTAGCAAAGGAAAATAAAATCACATTTCCATTAAAATAGATACTGTATGAAAACATGTTCTAGAGACACAATTCTCTATATGCTAATTTAGAAAATGCAAGTGACTCCATGCTGTACAGTAGATCTCTAAGACCTATTCAGCTTGTATGACTGAAACTTTATACACTTTAACTAATATCTTCCCTTCCTCCTTTCTCCCAGTCCCTGGAAACCACCATTTTACTCTATGCTTCTCTGAGTTTGACTATTTTAGGTTCCTCCTATAAGTGGTATCATGCAGCATTGGCTGGTGATGGATATGTTTATGGTATAGATAATGGTCATAGTTTCATGGGTGCATACTTATACTCAAGCTCATCAAGTTGCATACACAAAATAAATGCAGCTTTTTGCTTGTCAATCGTGCCTCAACAGTATGGTTTTTTAAAAAAAGAAAATGCAAGTGATATAAAGCACCTAATCTGGGGTGCCTGGCTGGCTCAGTTGGTTAAGTGTCTGTTTCTTGGTTTTGGCTCAGGCCATGATCTCACAACCCTGAGATCCAGCCCCAGGTCAGGCTCTGTGCTTAGCAGGGAGTCTGCTTGAGATTCTCTCTCTCCCTCTCCCTCTGCCCTTCCCTCCACCTGTGCTGTCTCTCTTTTTCTCTTTCTCAAATAAATAAATAAATATATATTTTTAAATGTTTTATTTATTTATTTATTTATTTATTTTTTATTTGAGAGAGAGAGAGAGAGAGAGAGAGAGCAGGGGAGAAGCAAAGGGAGAGGGATAAGCACACTCCACACTGAGCACAGAGCCCCATGTGGGGCTGGATCTCATGATCCTAAAATCCTGACCTGAGCCGAAATCAAGAGGCAGGTGCTTAACCGACTGAGCCACCCAGGTGCCCCAACAAATAAATATTCAAAAAAAAAAAAAAAGATAAAGCACCTAATCTGTTCATTTGTATTCTATTTAGAGGTTTTTAAAATATAATTTTTTTTCATTTGGGCAAATATTATGTTGGTATTGAAATATTAGTTCACTGAAGCCTACTGCCAATGCTAAACATTTAACTATTATTTTATAGTTTATAGCAATTTGTGTTCACAAATGCTAAAATATAAAAATTTAAATTTGCAAATTTTATTTTATAACTTTTAATATCCTATTAAACCTGAAACTATAAAATATATACCTTTTCTCTAATCAAAAGTCAGTTTTTCTAGAAATGCTTACAAAGGGTTAAATTTATACTGACGGTTTAAACTACAATAAAGATTTTATGGAATAGGTAACTCAGTTCCTTCTATTCATAAAAATATATAAGGTTTCTTGGGATAATTTTACATCATAGGAATATTATACATAACACATGTGCATACCAGGACATCATTTTCTAAAAGGAAGAACAAAGGCAAAATATGTAGCATATAAACTGCTGCTATTGTAATAATGTTTATAGGAGACATGGGAAAGATTGTTCTCCATACCGGCATTAATCAAATTTGGATGCTAGCACATTTCTCCAAGCTTAACTATATGTTGATTCAACATGTTTGTTGCTTATGTTGACTTCCTCTTAAATTATACAGTTAGCTAGAGGAAAACAACAAATCGCCCAATCCCCCATCACACCTAAATAAAGTTCACCTCATCTATCTTAGAAGGAGAAGCTTGAAAGTGCCTGCGAATTGGCGTAATGTATGGCATTTTTCATCAATAAATTCATATCCCATATATATTAGAACTTTGCAGACAAACAAACCTCTTTTATACATGAAAATATATTATACAAAGAAATAAAAACTAATATGCAGTTTTCACTCTATGCACATACAGAAATATAGAATTACATGAGAAGTACATTTGCTAATGACAGAAAATAATACATCATAAGACAGGATGATAAGTTAAAACTTAACTGAGGATTTAATTAAAGAAGCATATAAATAATCATAAACATAAGAGGACTATAAAAAATGTGGTTCTATAAGTAATAAATATATTCAATTGTTCATTATTTAAAAGTCCTTCATCTCATGGCTACTTTTCCTTGGCCCTGTAGGCATCTGATTTTAGACAATTTCCTTTGAAGTTATTCATCAGCTATTGATCACAACCCAGGTGTCTGTAATGAAATACTTTGATTAAGGAAGAATAAAAAGCACACTTGGGGCCAGAAGACAGCTAACATTATGTAAATGAAGAGTTATTAATTATAGCTGAGCCAAAACATGAAGAGTAGAGTATGTATTTGAACAGGAGAAATACTCTTTAGAAGAAATAATTTAACTTGGAAATGCTTAGAAACCTGAGAGTTAAAGCAAGACCATGAAACTCAGACATCATCATCATCGTCAACTTCAAGAATACCCTCAGGTATAATGGGCTATGTTGGGTGACAGAGATACAAAGACACTGGGTTAGACTCAAAAACCTTTTCTTCAAAGTTCTTTCAAAAGTCTAACGTTGGTTCAAATTCATACTCTATCACTTACCAGGTGCACAAATTTGGACAAGTTCCTTAACCTCTCTGAAACTATTTCTTTAATAATACAGAGTAAAGAACCACTTAGATCTCAGTTTGTTTGTTTGTTAGGATTGCATCAACTGAGATATATAAAGTGATTAGTGAAATATATGGTAAATATTATGTGCTCAACAAACATTAAAACACTAATAATACCACTACTGCCATAGTGGTAGTGTCAGTGATATTTACTAGTTGTTAACAAAAAAATGTATCTATATACCCAAGGCATAAAGCAAATGCCAAGTGCCAAACTACGTTTTAGACAGTAAAAATATGAGAAGTTGTGACTGACAAGTTAAGGCTGGAAGGCTATGAAAGATAAGAGGCCAGTCATTACTTTTATTCTTTACCATATGAAAACTTTGGAAACCAGAACTGAGACAGAAAAAGTTAAGAAGCAAGGAATTTAGTTGTCAGGGCCAAGACTAGAAATAGTCCATTATCAAAGGACTCACAGGTACTTTCTGTCAAGCCAAGACAATGGGTTATTGGGGGACATCTAGCTCAGTCATAGAGCATCTTCTATTTTGGCATTAGGAGAGCATCAGTCCCGGGATGTTGGGGTTAGCATTCTAAGAAGACAGATGCAAGATCACAGAGCTAGGGTCAAAGCTTTGTGCCAAAGGTAAGCACAAATCTGAATAAATAATTTTTCAAACTGGTATGTGCTGAGGTTCCATTCAAGTCCCCCCCCCAATGAATATTTTAATTTTACTAACCCTCCTCACTACCCCAGATATGGAACATAGCATTGATGTGAAAGAGCTGAACTTAGCATAATAACACGTGGTCCTCAAACAAAACATGTAGCTGGAACATGGTCCGGGAAGTTACGCAGTTGCCATTTAAGACAGGCACAGGTTGATAATTTCAACTTCTTTTTCCCATTTCAAACATTACAGAATATCTTTGACTGGGTCTCTTACTCTAAATATTTGTACTTTTGACTTATTTCGCAGTCCTGAATGAGGAAATACAATGATGATGAAGCATTTAGAAAAAATAAGTGATAGATCCAAAAAGCAGCATGTGAAGTCATTTAGTAAGCTACAGTAACCTTCGCGTACTGGCAATTTAAAATGAACTTACCTTAACTAAGGCAGCACTTAATTCACTCTACACTTGGAGGGAAATGCTCATCACATTTATTTATTAGAACCGATCGGCATAGGGATAAATGAGATTACACAGGCTCTCTTACTAAACTCAGATAATAAACATTAATTAATGAACTCATCAATGAAAATAACCCATAGAGATTATCAAGATTTTAAGGATGACAAATTAGTAGCAATGGAAATGCTACATGTACCTCTCTCTGCTCAGGTCACTCATTTGATTGTATGCAAGGGGGTGTTTGGCAGGATTTTATCTAATCACCATCAATTAACATTTATTGAATACCTGATGAATAACTCACTCTATATTGAATTGTCAAGCAATGTAATAACAATTTACTAGTTAAAATATTTGTAAGATTTAATATGCTTTCCTTGATATGCCATGATAAGCACCTCTTGTTCTTCCTGGAAAATTATTCTGCCTATTTACTAATTTCTTGTTCTTACACCGATTTCTTGACACCAATTCACAGTAGAATTTTCTTATCTTTTTGCTTCTGTGTTTCCTTGTTTATTTTCAAGGAAATGGTCAAATTGAACACAGGGAAACCCCTTTATTTTTAATTCTTATTCCTTTTTTTTTTTTTTAAGAAGTTCCATAACCAGCATGGAGCCCGACGTGGGGCTTGAACTCACAACCCTGATATCAAGACCTGAGCTGAGATCCAGAGTCAGATGCTTAACAAACTGAGCCACCCAGGTGCCCCTCATTCTTCTTTAAAACTTAGAAGTGTATGTGGTGATTTAGTTCAAGATCTTTTTCTCTCTGTCAGGTCTAGTTTGAAACAGCTGGGCAACAACTGCAGTTCCGGAAGGTGCTCCATAAAACACTATTGCCTCAGGCATAATACCATTTTTAGAAAAATTAATAGCTGTGGAAAACTACAGCCTGATATGTAGATGCCTCTTAGTGACAACAAGTGGAATCAATACTCCAGTTTGCACTGTAAGAAAGGACTGTGAATGTACACTATCACAGAATCATTTTTCACATCAAAAACACACGGATATATTGAAAATACATGTCTTCCTCAGTCTAAGTATGCGACCCAAATAATGGATGCTGCTTTCGGTGATGGGTAAATCAAATTTGCAATTAAACCCAAGACCCTGTAGCTCAAAAGAAGAGTGTTGATAAAACAATCCCTGACTTCAAAAATAACACCCAAAAGCAAAATTCATGACATTCAGCTGCTGTTTTGATAGAGATCACTCATTCTGCCCCCAACCAAATTTTCAGAGGTTTGGTTTTAGGGAGATGATTATACCACCCAAAAGTGTCATAGTAGTTATGGTGTGCTCTGATATATCTTTGGGAAACATACCATTTCTAAGTAAGCCCTTGGTTCAGGGACAAGATCAGAATTGAGATTGAAAGCTTTAGCCATAAGATAGTCTTCAGGCTTTTTCATTTGTAGGATATAGCGAGATGTGCTGGTAGAAAACATGACTTGACAATTGATTTACTGCACAACTTCCTGGAAGGAGGTTTTTCCAATCCACTGGAAAATAACATAATATTTTCTATACTGCTGTTATTAACATTTACGGACTTAGGGAATCGTGGCACTGTGAAGGACAGCAAAGCCTACACATTGAAACTGATTATTTTACTCCAAAAAATAAACTATATTCATGAATATGATTTACACTGTTTTAAAATATTTCCTAGTCCCAACAATAACTAAATACAACTGTATCAAAGAAAATAATTATTTAGCATTCAGAAACACTTATTTGCTTCTGTTTACAGTTTTAGTTAACCCAGAACAGGTGACATGGTATACTCTTTGTCCCTTTGCAATCATTTTGTGATTTTTTTCTAAAGCCAAATTCAAGTCCCCTTCTCTAGGTAAGTAAGCATATGAGTTAACAGATAGCAGAGAACAGAGCTTGATTAGTGAGCTACCAATAGGTTGCTTTACTAACAAAACAAAACAAAGAAGCAAACAAACATCCATTCCCTCTCTGGTGCCTGAAAATTTCACTGTCAAACGCATTGTTTGAGTCAAGACATTGGCCTTTGAATATTGATGTTAAAATGAATATGTTTGCAACATAGGAATAATATGTTAAAAATAACTGCCAATGGCTAATTCAATTTGTATTCTAGCAAAGAGCCCCAGTGCTGTGATACAGAACATGCATGTTTTGATGGGATGATAGTAAGACGTGGAAGAGGGAGGATATTATTGACAGAGTTAGGGCAGATGCAAATTTGAGATCTCCCTTCATCTAAGGAGACAAATGCATTTTAGAAGAATGCTGTAGTAGACAAGTTAACAGGATGTCAAAGAAAAATATTAGTGTCTTTGTTATATTTTCTAAGGCTAATTCTGACCAAGGATTTGAGTTGAGGCAATCAATCATTCAATACATGCATGCATACCTGCATATATAAATAAGTAAAATATTTAAATATTGTCAGAAAATGAAATAGCAAAGAACTGTCAGAAAAGAAAATATCTTCTCACTTAAAGTTTATCACAGTGATTTAAAATTATTAATGAATTTTTCTATGTTTTTAAAATCTATGGGTTTGGGGTGCCTGGGTGGCTCAATTGGTTAAGTGTCCAACTCTTAATTTCAGCTCAGGTCATGATCTCAGCGTCTTAAGATTGAGCCTCGCTGCTTGGGATTCTTTCTCTCTTCTCTGCCCATCCTCTCACTCATGCTTTCTATCTCTCTCTAAAGTAAATACATAAAATCTTTAAAATATGTGGGTTAAAAATTACTCAATGGTCAGCCATTAAGACATGTTTTAACAAATGCAATCACCAATTGATTTGGTATTATAAGCATTTACTACACATAGTCTGGGATGAGACTTGTGGAATGAAATCTGTCCTATTCAACATACAATTGGAACTAGAATACTTTTTTTCTTACTGAAAATTAATATATAACTTTCCCTGCACATTTTACTAGAATGTTTATGTCTTCTATTATTTATCTCTATGGTGTAGCAATTGACTTAATTTGATTTTACTTCGACATCCAGGAGAACACAGAATGCACTGCATTATCCTGGTTCCATAAACAATAATACCTAACCATTCACCTTTTAAAAGAGAAAAGTGTATATGATGACAAGACAGCAATGCCCTTCGCTAGGTATAAGATTTGCTTTTACTGTAAAAGATATATGTTTTTTGACTTGGCAGCCTTTATACTAACTCTCTTGAAACACTTAAAGCATGTGGTTTTTTTGTATTTTAGTAACTCTATTTCAAGGAATGGCTATCTAAGAAATGTTAATACAAGCATAATGTATCCATTTTCTCTTGCTGCTGTAACAAATTACCACAAACCTAGTGGATTAAAACAATCCAGGTTTATTATCTCACTTTTCTGTAGGTCGAAAGTCTGATTCAGTTCTCACTAGGATAATATCAAGGCAATGGTGGGGCTACATTCCTCTTCAGGCTACATTTCCTTGCCTTTTCCATGTTCCAAAGCCCACTTGCATTGCTTGGTTCATGACTCTTTCCTCCATCTTCAAAGCCAGCAATACTGCATCTTTCTGGTAATTCTTTGTGGTCACATCTTGCTCTAACTCTCTTACTCTCCTCTTTTCCACTTTTAAAGACCCTATGATTACATTGGGATGGCCCTGTTAAGCTAAAATAATACCCCTGTCTCAGGGATGCCTGGATGACTCAGTCTGTTAAGTGTCTGCCTTCAGCTTTGGCCATGATCCCAGGGTCCTGGGACCGAACCAGCCTGCTGCTCCCCCTGCTTATGTGTGCACTCTCTCTCTCTCTCTCTCTCTCTGGCAAATAAATAAGATATTTTTAAAAAACAAACAAAAACCTCCCTGTCTCAAATTCCGTAGTTTATTTACATGTCAAAGTTCATTTTGTTATGTAAGGTGACATAGTCACAGATTCCGGGGATTACGATATGGAGTTTGGGGGAATGGGGGTATTATTGTCTACTGTACAAATAAACATATAAAATACTATCTAAATTCACATTAAATTGGAAACTACCCATTAACAGAGAATTGACTAAGAAAATTTTGATATATACATGCAATGTACTGTTACACACCTGTTACAAAGAACAAGGCAGCCACACATATAGTGGCATAGAAATATGATAACAATATATATTAAATATAAAAAGCAAGGTGTTCTCAAGTAGGTTTGTTGAGACAATTGGATCCATGGATTCAGATCCACCATGCTCAGATCCAACTCTATATATTGACTTTTTATAGGAAGGAATCTTTATGTATTAAGGAAGAAGAAAATTGTAAAAACAAGTTAACCTGAGTTGCAGCAACCCGTGTATTGTAGCTGATTTTATTAAAGGTCATATGGAGACTGTGATGTTCAGAGTATATAGATTTTTTAGCCTTATTCTTGAGCATTATCAAGTGCCAAAAATAAAGAAGAAATTCAGTAGTATTTTACTTAAAAAGAAGTGTTATTTAATTTTCATGTTTTATACATGCGATTATAATATCCAAGACTGGTAGACACTGGGTTATGTCAGTAATTTTGGAAATAATAAAAACTGGAGTTAAAATTACATTTGAAATATGTTCATTCTTCACCACAAATTACTTATCCCTCTTATAATCCACGGTCACATTATCTGAATCATTTATACTCTTAGCCTTGAGCTTTTTGGAGCCTGCTGTATGCTCAATGTTTCAAAGAACATCTGCTGCAATAGTTTCACTTGATTTTTTAGCCCTTGTTGGCTTCTGCTCTGGACAGCAACATACTGCTGAGATTTTATTCAAACTCACAAACAGCAACTTCACTTTTATTTTATATCTCTGTTTCCCAATTCCCAGGTTTATGATATTGCATGATCCCTTTCCAGCTCATGAAGTTTGTTTTGTTTTGTTTTGTTTTTCCCCCTCTCTCCATTATGTTCCTCCTTCGTGGGTTATAGAGCAAGAGTGCTACTTACTTGTGAATCTGAATTTTTAATAGTTACATAGATAGATATTTGGAAAATTAAAAGAAGGAATATTTCATTTGCATTAGTTGAAATTCAGAACTAACTTTAAAATAAATCAAGGTATTCCTTTTCATATTTTAGTATTTCTAGAAATATTTTTTTTACTTTATCGGAGACATTGTGCATGTAGTTATAAAATTATATGACATAATCCATTTGTTAGATTACAGTGAACAAAAAAAAGAGTTATTCCATAAAACTGATAGTCAAGAGAAATAGAATGAAACAAAACAAAACAACAACAACAACAAAAAAGCACTTATTCATTTGCTACTCAGCTTCAATATAATAGGGTCATGTTAATAATGCTTGTTAAAACTCAAGTCCGGATTTAGAGTTCTGATTTTCCATAAAATAGGCTTCACACAAATATGATGATTTTCATTCATTTAAATATGAGAATAAATACTGTAGTGGGCACAAGGAAATGAAAAGCTAATACATTTGAATTTCCTATTAAAATTTTAAAATAGGATTTCCTTTTAAGAGGAAAATGGACACTGCCAAGCTTTGAAGGCAGAAGTCATTTGGATAACCTTGTTTGTTGTTCTATACTAGCAGTCTTACCTTCAGATGACTTTCCAATTATTTTTTCTATTTTTATTAATTTTGGAGATAGAGTTGTGGAGCTATTGATGTTGCATAGACATCACATATTTTCTAGTACATTGTAACAAAATTGAAGCCTTTGGATTGGCTTTTTCTACATAAGCTAAAAAGGCATATATTAAATATACGCATAGAGCAAATGTCAAATTCAGCCCTCAATGGCAAATTCTAAACAATCAAATTTAGTTTAGCTGAGAAAGTACTTGCAAAAGTAAGAGGACAATTAAAATATCATCTTAGATTACCCAAGCCTTGAGTTCTGATTTTGTTTGCCAATAAATCTTCTAACCTTTATTTTATTTCAGTGAATGTGTTAGCAATCCAACATCAGTATGTTTTCAAATGGCACAGCAATTTTTTAGACAGTATGAGCTAGGTTTTTGTTGTTGGTAGTGGTGGTGGTGGTGGTGGTGGTGTGTTTTGTTTTGTTTTGTTTTGTTTTGTTTTGTTTTGTTTTGTTTTGTTTTGTTTTATTTTGGAGGTGGTGGGGGATGAACTGGTCACTCTTCAAAACCTGACCATAGAGTTCTCTGGGGTTCAGAAAGGAAGGGATAGAATAGTTCTGAAATATGGTAACATTACCAAATGCTCTCAAAAAAACCAAAATAGAAATAAACAAACAACAACAACAAAAAACAAAAATATACTAGAAAAAAGTCCTTGCTTATTTTTAAATTATATAACTTATAATAATGTTTGTGTTGTGTGCCTCATGTCATTGTCATATTGTTCTGAATAAAAATAGTGGCTCACTTAGGAAAAAAAAAAAAAGAAATAAAAGCTAAACTGTAAGTCATTATGCTTTGTCCAAATATCTTTGGACATTTTCTGGCTATTTTAATACTAAACATCTCTGTTCTTTCTTTTTTTTTTCCTGATAGTGTTTACTAAATCTGATTATCATTTTCCCCAAGATATTGTCCTTCTATAAAGTCATTCTTTAAAATAAAGGAACTGGAATTAAATAATTCAAATATACAGGAAGTCAGACATACCAAAAATTTGAGTCATATTTATTTTTAATGTAGAAAAATTCTTCTGAGAAAATTATTCAAGTCAAAACTAACTGAATGATCTAAAACATGAAGTGTATCCAGGTATGTGTGTTTCTATGTGTGTGTATATGCGTGTTTGTGTGTCAACAAAAACCAGATACTGCTATTTGGTTTATATTGTTTTGAGCTCACTCATAATAATGTACAAAATAATAGTGTCCAGATTTTATTTTATTTTTTTAAAGTTTTTTTTTGTTTTGTTTTGTTTTTTTTTGAGAGAGAGAATATGAGCAGGGGGATGGGGAGAGGGAGGGACCTAGGGACAAGCAGACTCCCACTGAGCTAGGAGCCCAATGCAGGACTCCATTCCAGGACCCCAAGATCATGACCTGAGCCAAAGTAATACACTTAACTGACTGAGCCACCTAGGTGTCCCCAGTCCAGCTTTTAAAGGAAAACATATAAACTATTCACAAATAGTGGATATCAATCCAGCTGTTTAACAAAGTCTTATTACATAATCTCAGGAGGGATATCTGAATACATTTTTTTCCCCCAATGAGCAGGGGGTTCCTGGGAACTGAAATTTCCACTTGATTCTTTTACTTTTTCTCTAATATAGGAAGGCAGGTGCCATTCCTGAGTGAAAAAGACAACCCACATGCCATTTCTCCAAGAAGTTATTTTGACAATACATTCATCCAAAATATATTTTCTGAAGATACTTCCCTCAAGAAATTATTCCCAATGCAAATATAAAGGTGTTCTGCTAACCCATGTAAAGTAGAAGATACCTCATTCAGCAAACAATAATACCATATTAAAATATGAGTTTCTGTCTGGATTTTTGAAGGCTGCATCACAGTCTAATCAGATAGAACAAAAACTATGTGTTGCATAAAAATTAAATTAAATAGACATAAATTAAATAATGTATTAAAATTACATATCTTAGCCTCTTTTTGGAATAATGTTTCTAGTGGGTGAGAGAAAAGTGAGGCAAGATGGTTGTTAATAAAATTATTACCATGAAGAGCTTCAAATATAAATCCCTACTTATGCATGGTTAGGTAAATTACAACTTAAGACTACCATTTTGTGTCATGAGAAATGTTTTATATTCAGGAGCAGTAAAAATTAACTTTAAAAAAATTAGATTTAATATCAGCGGGTTAATACTAGAAGAAAAATGCTCAGATAATGTATTTTTATGCCGCCCTAAACATTATATGTTTCTTCAGCATGAATAATCTAGACAAACTTGGATCATTCAAACTTCATTGGGACATGATAAAGGTCAAGAATAAATGAATGAGGGTGCGCCTGGGTGGCTCAGTCATTAAGCGTCTGCCTTAGGCTTAGGTCATGATCCCAGCGTTCTGGGATCGAGCCCCACATTGCATAGGGCTCCCTGCTCAGCGGGAAGCCTGCTTCTCCCTCTCCCACTCCCCCTGCTTGTGTTCCCTCTCTCGCTGCCTCTCTCTCTGTCAAATAAATAAATAAAATCTTAAAAAAAAAAAGAAGAATAAATTAATGAGTGGCATTTATGCTTCCACTAGGATACTATTCGCATCATATGGTTATGTTTTTTAATCATATGATACTAGCACTGTAATAAGTCATGGATTTTCATATAATAAAAGTCTTCAATGCATCCAAAATAGAAATATATATTAATAACAGGGCCAATCATAGAATTTCTTATATTCCTATTGGAGGTCAGATAAAGGGGATTCTATTGCTTGATTCAGAGTTGTATTGGTGAGATTAAAAAAAAATCTGTATGCTGCATTTCATAAAATAAAAAAGAAACATTAAATCAATGGAATCAGACTTCACTGTCTAAAAAGACTACACACAGGAATGATTGACAGATCAAGATCACAAACATTAACTGCCAATTATAAACTATTTTCAAATAAGCTTGATTACTGTCCTTACTTCAGAAATATATATTATATATTTATTTATTTATTTAGATATATATACAGATAGATATAGAGAGAGAGAGAGGGAGAGAGAGAAAGAGAGAAGTTAGATGTAGACTAGTGACCAAGATAGAACTCTACCAGCTATCCCTCTTGGGATTTTGTTCCCTTTGTCCTTTCCATTCCCTGCTCCTTTAAAGCTTCTCCCTCTCTCTCCCAATAATCTAGATGACCTTGCTAGAGTAAAGCATTAGCACTACCAGGGAAGAGTAACAGCAGGAATAAAGGAGAATTAAAAGAAAGTTTTCTGTTTTATTTAAGTTCATGAGTAAGAATGTGAAATCTGGAGGGGAAAAAAGGTAACCCAGTTTTCACTCTCTCCTTATAGCTGTGTGAATGGAAGTTCCTTACCTAAAATCTCTGAGCCTGGGGCGCCTGGGTGGCACAGATGGTTAAGCGTCTGCCTCTGGCTCAGGTCATGATCTCTGAGTTTAGGATCAAGCCCCATGGCTGGCTCCTGGCTCTGCAGGGAGTCTGCTTCTTCCTCTCCCTTTGCGTTTCCCCCTGCTCATGCTCTTTCTCTCTGTCTCAAATGAATAAATAAAATCTTAAAAAATAAAATAAAATAAAATCTCTGAGCCTCAGTTTCCTTCTCATTAGGCAGAGCCATTATGGAGGGTGAGAGATAGGATGTATTAGCTGCCTATTCAATGTGCCCATTTTAATGATGGTAGTTATGTCCCCATGCTCTAACGAATGAGTTCTGCCTCAGCATAAAAGATAAAATCCTCAGAACTGTGGTTTAGTCTGGGAGTTCTACTGTACAGTTGAACTTCACTTCATTTCTTTAAGAACACAAAGAATCACCACTATCATTTATTTTTTGAGCATCAATTGTGTGCCTTAGTCTAGTCACAGAAAGAGAGTAGTTAAAAAAAAGCTGGCAGAGGCGCCTAGGTGGCGCAGTCATTAAGCGTCTGCCTTCGGCTCAAGCCCCGCATCAGGCTCCTTCTCTGGGAGCCTGCTTCTTCCTCTCCCACTCCTCCTGCCTGTGTTCCCTCTCTTGCTGGCTGTCTCTCTCTGTCAAATAAATAAATAAAATCTTAAAAAAAAAAAAAAAGCTGGCACAAATGAATCTTATCTTCTACTGGGGAAGAGAGACAATAGACACAATAAATAAGTAAAAATAGGTAACTACAACACAGTGATAAGTGGAATGGAAAAATAAAGCAAAGAAAAAAAGAAATACGAAATATTTGGTGCAGAGTTTGAAATTTTAGATTGGGTGCCAAGGGAAGGTCTTACTGAGGTAACATGTAATAAAAACTCAAATGAATAAAAAAGTAAATGAATGAATGAGTTTCACAATCCAGCTTGAGAAGCTATCGACCATTCATCACATTTACTCTACAAGAACATTTTTGGGGGGTTCTGAACAAGTGACTTAGAAAGGAACACAAACTGAAATATACTTGAGTATATACTTGAGTAACTGCCAAATACAATTCAATCTATCACCCTAAGGAAGCCATAGCAAGAGTGTAACGATACACGAAAATATTTAAAATTTTTGATGTTAAGATAAACCAGTGCATTTTCTATCAATTGTTTTATTTGTCTTTTATAACTGCTGCAAATCTAAGGAAATACATGATGACCAAAAATAAAATATTCCAAAAGAAATGAAACTGATGTTTTCTACAAAAATAAGGATTGACAATGATCTGCTGCCTTTTATCCCCTTATTGGTTGTACAACCAAAGATAATAGGATAATATCCAAATTTTGTAGAATTGACACTCAATAACTTGAGAATACATAATATTATTTTTGTGCTTTACCAGGAAAAGGTTCACATTGAATTTAGTTTTATTATTTGTTATGTTTACTGTTATTGAATGTATCTCCTTTTCTTTTTTATAGTTCCTTTCCTGATGTTACCATTGTTTAATACCTTTGCAAGAAATTTAAAATCATTGTCCAAATTAGTTTAAAAATGTCATGATGAGGGGCTAACATTATAAGCCACATGTAATATCCAATATTGGGATATTTGGATTAATTATTCTTGCAGATTACCTTTGCAATGGCTCATTTATTTTAAATATTTCTGACATACACATTTATGTATTATATATGTTTCATAATATTTCTGACATATATCTATCATAATATAGCTAAATCATACCTAGACGTGAGTAGATCCATCTACCCCCATTTTCTAAGACCATAGGTCTGCTTCTCTTCCATAATAAGAAACACATGGAGAAGGACTATACCTCTCCCTTTTAGCCACTTAACAACTAGTCAGTCTCCAAATCTATTCAAAAGTCCTTTTTTGACAGGAATTCTCTCCCTCTCCTGATGTTTTGTTCTGGTTCTTATATTATCTTGTTCTCAAAGATTATTTTATCCTACCTACTCTTATTGCCTAGGAAAAAATACTAAACATATTGTCAAATAAGTACACAAATATAAATTTTTATATTTGGGAGGAAGAAAGGCAACCATGCATGCCCTCTTGGTATCTTCACTGCTTAATACATTTTTGAGATCTGGTGTACAAATGGATGGTACCGTTGTGAGCTTTTAAGAATGGGTGGGTTTAAAGTTACCTGAATGATCCTCTGTGAATTCAAAACAAAACTGAATTTTACTTTTTTTATCCTTAACTCTTTTCCTTTCATGTGTGCATAGTTGTGTTTTGATACCCAAAACCAATTAATAGTGTCAATCAAACTGCAGTGGAATAAATTAAATCTCTAAGAAGAAAGAGGTTCATGGAACTTTTTGAACCCCTGATAGTCCTCAACATCTCCATAATGCAAGGTCGTAGAGAATGAATCCTGCTAAGTATGATTTTCATTCCTAATCATTTGATCTCTACTTATGACTTGTGAATGATTGATCCATTAGTTTGATTATTGTTTCCTCATTGTATAATTTATTCTAAAGGTGAAAAAATTCATATATTTTTGAAGGTGACTTCAGATTTCAAGGCAAGTATATAACTATATATATATGTGTGTGTGTGTGTGTGTGTTAATGCTATATAATATAAATAAATACATAGCTTTATATTAGGGTATAGATGTCACATGTAAAGAAAAGGGTATTGCCTATCCAGGGCATTTTAAAGAAAACATTACATGTTATTTTGTAAGCGTGGGGAACAATTTCAGAGCCCAACAATGCAATAAGTAATGGAAATGAAAATACTAATAAAATCAATAAATAAATGCTATATAACTGTATTTCTATCTATCTAATCTTGTTTACTTAGGTATTTATGAAAATTGTTTCTGTTTCTATCACAGCACCACTTAAACTGAGGTTATATTAATGGCTATAGACTGAATGTTATAATAGAAGTATGATTTTTGCCATTTTTTGAGGCTTGAATTAAGATAAAAGCCTCCCATTTTCCTTTTGCTAAGTTTTCCTTGAAACTTAAAATAGTATTACCTTTTCTTGAGGACCAAGGAAACATCAGACAATCAAATATTTAAAATTATTTAAATTCTATTAACTCATTGTTACTACCTCTCCCCAACCCCAGCATAATAATTTATGACTGAGCATGACTAAGTCAGATATCAGCAAATGATTGAAAATTTGTCTAAAAGCAATGGCCATATTGCCCCTATTGGAGAAAGCAAGAATAATAAGATATTTGTGGTCTTACAGAATTACCTGGATAGAAGAACAAAAAAGTTAGTATCTTTGGAGCAGAGAATGATAAATACACAGCTGTCATAGCAAACTGCTTCTAACTTCAGCCCTAAATCATCAGTCCTTCGGCACGTTTTTGTTTCTCTAAACTGACAGAGATCCCTAGTACTCCAACTTTTATAATATATATATGGTCAAAATTCTAAATTACTTCCTATGAAACTGCATCTTCTATTTATATTTTCTGCTATCTTGAACATATTTTTCTTTCAAATCTGAGGTGTTAAACTACTTCACCAAAGTGATCAATAATTTCCTTCTCAAAGTTACAGGGTTTTTTTTTTTTTTTGGTGTTTCACTAATGCTTATTATGGGTTTACTTGGCTTTCAGAGATTTGACTTAAAAGTGAGGTGATTAATAAGAAGAACATGTAATAACGAGGCATTTGTTTGCCTGAAAATAAGAGGATCTATAATACAGCAGTCAACATGTCGTATTTATAGTATGCTTGAGCCATATATAACTTATAATTGGGTTTCAACTCAGTAAATTAACTCAATTATTTACATGGCACTGTAAGATGTTAGAGTACAGATGATATACATATCTAATTCATCACTGTGCGCGTCCTTGTGCATAATGTGCTGTGTTTCTACAACATTTTACTTCCCCATAATAAAAAGTCTAGTCTTTATCTAATTCCTCTGAGTATAAAGTTGTCAATAAGTTCCTCTGAGTATAAAGTTGTCAATAAATAATGCAGAGACAAATAAATGCAACAATAAACCAATAGATCAATATGAATGTGCATTAGTGTCTGCATTTCAGAGGTGGTTTAACTTAAAGAAAAGCTCCATTTCACATGCATGCCTTGCCTTCTTCCTTCTTTCAACATCTGCTTTCCTAGATATACTAATATAAAGGAGCACTTGGAATCCTCAAAACATTTCATAAAGGAAAACAGAAATAATGGATTATTCCTATCTGCAATAGTTATAGAAACTGCTCTAAGAACAGAGCCACTGTTTTTGTATAAAATAAGACTAATAAATTTCATGCTTGATCTTATCAGATGGAACCAAGAGGGTGGCTGCAAAGCATTGAGAATAGGTTTGTATCTCTGATTTCTAATTGCTGTTTTTCAAATTTCAAATGATAAGCTCTTAATTTACTTGAGAATTTGTTTCTGTCTAGAAGATTGTAAAATCTCCACTGATATAAAGAGTGCTACTGAAAAATAGTTGTTTGCTTCATGAAAGCAGAATCTGAGTTACTGAGTCAACCTGTGGGCTGTCTACTGAACAGAGAGATAATTAAGTAATGTTTAGGCTTGGATAAATTTATATGTGTAATAAGTAGGCCTGTTCATTAATTTATAATAAGAAGTGCAGAAAAGACCAGAGAGGTGGAATCATTTTGCCTTTTCATTCTCTTCCTCCATGGGGATATTAGAGTGGAGGGATATTGGAGTGGAGGGAGAAGAGCCGTGGTAAGGTTTATGTCAGAACTGATCCAACCTTGGCTTTATAAATAAGGAAATCAGATGCTGGTAGGATTCTAAAATGGCCAGATGGACCCATCTCACAATACAAGCAACTTTGCTGACAAAACTCAAATTCTCAAATCTATTATCTTTGATTCTTCTCTTTGGCATTGCTTGGATGGACAATGCCAGTATTTATCTCAGGGATTCTCCTGGTTATACCATTTCCTGGAGACGTGTTCTTCCTTCGCATGTGCTCATCCATTAATCAGCTCTACTCACTGGTAGACTAACCCTGAAGCTAAAGAAGCTTAAGCTCTTCGGTTGAACAGGTCTCTTCCAAGGCCAAAGAGAAGCCAGAACAAAGCGTTCTGGCCAAGGAACATCTGCCCAAGGAAGGTATTTGTGTCTGAAAGTTCTTCCAAGATAAACTTCAGTCCCCACAAAACCTGAATTCATTCCTGGTTATGGTTAAATACAGTAGTCCTAGTCTGGGAGCCAGTTTGTCATATCACAGTGATTTTTCATGTGCATATTCTGATCTTAAAGAGTAAGTTTCATAAAATTATCTTATCTTCTTTGTTTTTAACATCTTAGGGAATCTTCAAGGTGTTTTCCACCTACTTACACCACATGGCAACTTTAAAATAAAATGAAACCAAAATTTAAGCAGTAAAGGATATGTCTGACAGATGAGTACAACTTTGCTGAAGAGTTTTATCAGTCTCAATTTATTTACTGTCTGCTGTTGCAATAGCCTTAATATTCACAGGCAATTTAAACACGTCCTACAAAGTTTTATACTCAGCTTGCACTGGGTCTTTGAGTCATTCTTCTACCTCCAACCTCTTAAATATTCTTTAGTGTGATATTTTCTAAGCAGGTACTAATGTTAATGTCTATTCTCAGAGCAAAACTTCCTAAATGTCTCACATGGTCCTTATTGAGATGTCCTATGTAATTTATAAGTAGGTAATCTATTTATTTATATAGTTCCATGCTTCTCAAATAGAGCAAGATAGAGATCATGTTGGTATTCCCAATAATGATCAAAATAATCAAGATCATTATAATGCAAAACTATTGTCGTTTCACATTTTAACAACTTCAGTAACTATGTCTTCTTTCACATTGAAAATGAAAATCACCAACTGAAGAAGGGCACGTCAAGTAGATTTGGATGATGGTACAGTGATGGGATGAAAGAAAAATAACTGTCTTTTAACCATTGCGTTTATTTAAAATATGCTCATGGTCCAAATATCCTGAAAGCAATTATTATTTTTTTAAAACAATTATTTTTAATTGCATTTTGTAGATGAGCAAATTGGGACTCATATACTTAGCAAAATTAAAAGGTAAGTATGAGGGCTAGACTTCGTATTTAACTTATTCATCTTAAGATCTATTCAAACTAAAAGGGAAGGTATTATATATATAACACTTTGTAAAGGGTTTTCATTTATGTTGTGTTATTTATACTTCACAACAATTTTGTTTTGTCAGATTTTTTGCAGGTGTACAAAGTGAGGTTCAAAGGGGATAAATGACATTCAAAAATATTCTTACTATAGCTTATTCCAGAGGGACTTCAATTGAGGACTCCAGGTGTATTTGAATCCGATTCAAAAAACCACTATACCATGCTGCTAGAAAAATGACTCCTGTTTATGTGTGTACCTTCAAACTATGAATAATAGAATTAAAAAGTTATAAAATATTCTACTGTCATTCATCTTAAAATTGCTAAGTACTAAGAGGCAATAAAAAGGCATAAAAGTTATCATCAGATAGTAATTTCTAGAAAGCTTATAATTAAGTTGTCATGAGAATTATAATCAATTGGGGAGGGAACAACAACAAATGGTTTTGATGATTCAAACTTTACGGTGAGACAAAAGCACCTAAAAAAATTGTTGGCTCCCCAAATAAACACCAAATTCAAGCATGTCTCATGGTACATCTGAGTTTAAGCATGGCCTGTAAGAAAAGAATTCTAATATTTCCTTGAGCAGATTTATTTTCATCTCCCCAAAGCGTTGGTAGTACCTGGCTGGAAGCCTGGGTCAGCTGATTAGAACCATGGGTGCAGAACTGTTCCAGGGGCCATCCTAGATATTAGTTAAGACAAATACGAAGCCTATGAGTTGGTGAAAAAAAAGCTTGCTAAAGTATTTCTTGCCTACAGATTTAGTTTTTAATCTAAATTTACAAAAGTTAGTTAATATGGCTTAACTTTTTTTTAAGATTTTATTATTTATTTATTTATTTATTTATTTATTTATTTATTTATCTGAAAGAGAAATAATGAGAGAGAGCACAAGTGGGGGGGGGCAGAGGGAGAAGGAGAAGCAGACTACCCACTGAGGAGGGAGCCAGACATGAGGCTTTATCGCAGGAGCCTGGGATCATAACCTGAGCTGAAGGAAGACACTTTTTTTTTTTTCCTCGAAGGAAGATACTTAACAGACTGAGCCACACTGGTGCCCCAATACGGCTTAACTTTTTATTTCTTGTATTCAAACAGGAACCCATTATACGTAATGTAAATCTCAATAATACATTTTTCAGATGTTATAGACGGAAGGGTGATTTACTAGACTGAATTTCGTCTTGGAGGTAGCTATACCTGTGCTTCCATCCCAGCTCTGCTACTCTGTAGCTAAATGGTCTTAGAGAAGTCTTTAATATCTCACTTCCTTAAAAATAATCCCTTTCTTTTCCATGAATGTGTGAATATTAGGGATTAAATACGAACATGAAACATGATTAGTGCTCAGTATAAAGTGACGATAGTAGATATCTGTCTTACTTTTGTTTAAATGATTAAAGTGAAGAAGTTTCTAGACCTTTTACTAAACAACCATAGTGAAGTCCTTTGGCATCAGAATATAAACAACATAATAACTTGAAAATGATTTCAGATATTTTTCTAGGCAACTATGATGAAGTTATTCAGCCAGGACATAATAACAAATAAGGGGACAGACTGATGAAAGCACCAATGGCTCAAGTAAAAATAAGATGGTGGTTCCTCAAAGAAGAAGGAAGCATTTGTGGACCTAAAGTTATAACTGAATCCTCCCCCTCCTTGGTTGGTCTCAAGTTTCAAGTTAATTCTTGATGGCCCAGCCACCATGTCTAAGTTCTTAGGTAGCGTAAGGCAGGAATGGACAGAATCAATATTAAATGTTGTTAAATATCTTTAATTTAGGACCAGTTCCTAGATTTCATCAAAAAGTATTTACATTAGGGGCATGTAGGTGGCTCAGTCGGTTAAGCATCTGCCTTCAACTCAGGTCATGATCTCAGGGTCCTGGGATTGAGCCCTAACTCGGGCTCCACGCTCAGCAGGGAGTCAGCTTCTCCCTCTCTCTCCCCCTCCCCACCATTTGTGCTTTCTCTCGCTCTGTCTTGCTCTCTCAAATAAATAAAATACTTTAAAAAGTATTTACATTAGATGATAAAAACACAAATGAAAAAAAACAATTATATAGAGATATAGAATCAGTAATTGTTTTAAAAGATTACAAATACCCAAACAATTTTTTTCTTCCAAGAACCACCATAATTCTAACCCATATATGCCACAGACAATTTTGCTACAAAATACAAAATTAAGAAAGTTTAGGAGCCGTATCTAGCAGGAAACCAAAGTATTATAAACATCCTATGGAATGATTTTTCATTTTTAGATGCCAATCATACAAAATAATAGCAACAAGAAAACCCTCAACACAGTAAGTAAAATTAGGATAGCACCCCTGACACATAACAAAGTACAAAAGAAAGTTATAATAATGAGAATAATCAGAGAATATAATAGTAACTTGATGACTATATATCCTAGGCCCCAAAATCCAGATGGAATACTCAGTGTGCACAGTAAAAACTTTTGTATGGTAGAATGAGGATAAATAGCATTAACTGAGTCCATATCTGTGTACCTACACTGAATGCAACGATATCACAGTGTAAGTGTCACTGTCATACACACAAAAAAATCCATTTATGCAAAAGTTTCTAAATGTTATGGGTTCATAACCACTATTATTAATTTAATACAATGTATTTGTTCACAGGAAATGCGAGTGCTTTTAATGAAGTATGTATAAAACCATCCTGCTGTTATATAGGTTGTGCTGATTATGTTTTACTAATTTGGGAATAATATAATGTAATACGGAGAAACAGTGTAACAAAGTTATGTTTCCTCAAGCCAAGTCCTCAGAATACCAAAAGTGCACTGAGATCATATATATATCTTGGAAATTCAGCATATTACATATTCCTGTCTTGGATTAAAATGAACATTTGGCATACTAAAGTCTCTGTGAAGTCCTGCAGTAAAGATACCTATTTATCTTTGTTTAATATAGCATGTTTTGTTATCACTTATTGACATTTAAGGAATGTACAATATGCTTTATGAAGTGCTGATCTAAATTACAAAAGTTCTCTGAATATATTAGGTCTTGGATATTTTGGTGATTTTTCTTGTGAAGACAGAGTCAGAACTGTGAAAGACAGAACTCATGTTCCCCTATAGCCACATCCTGATTCAGATAAAGAAAACACCTGGAATTTATAAAGGGATTTATATTTTTAAAATATTCACTGTCATTTCATCTGGCAATATTCTCCTGAAGCATTCGCAGCTACCCCGGATGTGAAATCAGGAACCCTCATGCCACAGCCAGATCCTGATAGCCAATATCACTCACACCTAGTCGGTCTGTTAATCCTTCAATATTTTTTCAAAAACATTGAAGTCCGTATCTTTCCTTTTGGCTTGCCACAATCTTCAATAGTGCTGCTCTCATTCTACCTCAAGTACTAGAAATTCCTCTTATCTCCCCAAACTTTCAACAGTATGAACCTCCAGTTTATAACCTTAGTATGGTTTCTAATCATTTTCTGAGGGGATAAATTTATGAACACAGACCCGCAAGGGATTTCTTAGTCTGTTTCCTTCTATTGGGTGTCATTTATCTTTAGCCACTGTCTAAATATACTTGGTCAAAGGAAAACTTAATACTCTCCTTACTTTCTAGAGTACTTAGGGTGACTTAGATAATCATGGACATTTGCCAGAACTGTCATCCACGTGCAAATGGCCTCATAATATTAAGAGGTAAGTGCTGCTTGCATTTTCTTAAAACTAAGGCTATATATCAGGTGTGTGAATATACCAAATTAGAATGTGCTCGACAATAATTACATAGTTAGTATATGATGCCCTTAATGTTTTGTTTTTGGCAATAATAACAGCTAGCATGTACTGGTGTTCTTATTTAATGTGGTAGGTACTATTATCCCCATTTCACAAATGAGAACACTAAATCTCAAAGAGTCTGAGCACATTTTTCCAAGTTAAACAGTTAGGAAGTGTGGGAGACAGACTTCCCTGGAAGCCATGATTAATTGTACTGTGTCACTCTTCTTCTATTCCAACAGTTATTAATTGGGTTCAGTTGGTGTGGATAGACCAAGCAGAGTACCTTCCCTCTGAAATTCTCCTGTGGGAGACATTCCTGTCTCAGTGTCAGCTTATTTTTTAAATGTGTGATTCGTGGGGCAGCCATTTTCTTCCCCATGGAGAAAGATAAGTGGAAGAGAGAAGAATAAAACAAATGTGATGAGAAGCAATGAAAGACTCCTATTTCTCACTCTTGCAAATTTCTAATTTCTGCTCTTATGTTACAAGGCATAATAAATCACCACACAATTCCATTTCTGACTTACGTAATTTGGCATTGCTTTCTATTATATGCAACCAAATTGTTTCTCACTATTTCTAATATTCTAAGTCTGCCTGATTCTTTGCCCTATTATGTGGCCTTTCCCTTAGGTCTCTTTCTCCTGTCTCTCTTATGGAAGGGAGGGGGAGGGGGAGAGAAAGAAAGAAAGAAAGAAAGAAAGAAAGAAAGAAAGAAAGAAAGAAAGAAAGAAAGAAAGAAAGAAAGAAAGAAAGAAAGAAAGAAAGAAAGAAAGAAAGAAAGAAAGAAAGAAAGAAAAAGAAAGAAAGAAAGAAAGAAAGAAAGAAAGAAAGAAAGAAAGAAAGAAAGAAAGGGAAAGTTAAGTAGGCCCTTCCTTTCTGGACCTCTACAAAAGAGAACGATCTACATATAATATCTTGCAGAAAAGGAATCATCCCTGATAAGATGCGCAATCATTTCTAATTGAAATTTTTAGAATAGGGACTGTTGTTGAAAAGGGACTAGCATTAGGTTTGACAAATTCAGGAAAATGGTGTAAGAAAATTATACTAAAGGATTTGTGTCTTTTAAATATAACTGTAAATGAAAGTTATCTCAGTGCTCTATTTAAAAATTCAGTTACATATTTAATAGTCAAGTAGTTATACAAGTATTGACTGTGGTTTAAGGTAGGGAGTTCACTTGGAAGCAGATGGCCTGAAGAAGGAAGGAGCAGGGCATAATCATAAATCATAACAGAAGAAGACAAAGGACAAGGAAGCAAGGCAAGGAGGGTAAAAGAAACTGGATAACAAAAGATCCAAGCAGAAGCAAAAGAGAAGGGGGTAAAAGGAAGGGCACAGTAATAAAGGGAAGGATAGGGATGCCAACATGATGTAACATGCCCAGAATTCTAATGAAAAGCTGCAGGACTGGAGAGCATAGAGCTAAGGAGGAACAGTAACAGGCCACACAACAGTTGGACAGTTTTTAAATGTAGCATTGTGCCAGAGGGCTTGTAGTGAGCCTCACCCCACAGAGAGTCCTTTAAAATTTAAAGTACATGGCTTTGCTTAATTGGAAGTCATTCTTTGAAAGAAGGCCACAGGTTTAGGGAAGAAAAACTTGACAACAGAACTCAATGAAAGAAAAGAGGTGAAAGACAAAAGTGGGCAAAATTACAATAACAGCAGTGCTAATCAATTATGATGTTGACAGTGCCCAGCATTTTTTTCTCCCTTTAGAGAACCTCCTGAATCTTTCCAAATGATCTTGACTCATAGCTAAGGTATCTCCACATATCAATCTAATATTAGGATTTCCACACAATTAATTTGATTATTTTTTACTACAGGTGTTATTTAAACAAGCAACGATAATATTTCAGTTAGCTGTGTCCTTGCAGAGATGAGCTGAACTTGGATGAGAAGCACTGTAGGAAATATACAAAAGCATAGGGCTTAAAATTGCCACTAGGAGTCATGCCTCATCCAATGTAGCAACAAAATTCTAGACACAGTGGTATGGACGTAAATCTTCCTGTTTCCACTCTTACTTTTTAACCTAATTTACCTCTGGTGTGAGAGACTGAATACGCAAACAATGACCAGACAAATATGACAATAGAACTCTGACCTACGTAAGGTGTCCAGTAAGCCAAACCACAATCTCTAAACCATCTATTCCAAAACAACTAGTACTTTGTCAATGAATGCTTGCTATTTTGCTACCACCCCTTTCCCTTTACAACTCCAGTGAGACCGAACAGAAAGGCAATCGCCTTCTTGAACCAATCACATCTAAAGCCCCACTTTTAGTTATCCCACTTCCAGCTTCCCCATGCCAATAACCTCCAATCAGAGCATATCTGAATCTTCCTTTCTTTTTTTCCCCTATTGTAAAGCTTTTCTACTCCCCTGCCATGAAAGATGCCAAATACAAGTGATGGCTGACTCCCTTGACATAATAGCTTCTCTCTACTCTTGTTTGGGTGGTCTTTGGATATTTTCACAAATGCTTGGGATTAAAATATCATATGAATGCTAATAACTCCCAATATTATATTTCTAGCCCAGGCTTCTCCTGAATGTCTGGCTCCTCCACAACATCTATACATGCAAATTTAATGAGTCTGTTAAACTTAACATGTACAAAAATACCCACACGGTGCACATTCCCTAAATGCTCCACCATTTCAATTTCCTAAGTCCCATGTCTTGACATAGCCCATGATTTCTCTCATCCTCATTTGCCTTGCATCTAATTCAATAGCAAATCCTGTTCGCTCAAAAGATATCCACAACATGATTAAACTGTACTATTTTGCCATTGCCTACTTAGTTGTTTGTCTAAGCTATCATCACCCTTCATCCAGATAACTGTAACAACCTTTTAATTGATTTCCTTGCTTCTACCCTTGACCTCCTGCTTCCTGTCAAAACCACATCCACAGTAGTCCTTTTAAAGTGTCAATCAATTTGGCACTTCTCTATTCCCTTTCTCACTCAGAATAATTGTCAAAGTTGTAAAATTTTCTACAAATTCTTACATACAAAATTTTAAGGTAGTGAAAACTTGCATGATGGAAAGTAAAAGAGAAAGCAACTAGATGGCAAAGGAAGCATACACACACACACAGAGAGAGAGAGAGAGAGAGAGAGGAAGAAAAATGGAGAAGGCAATGAATCTCTTTAAAGCACATTAGGGTGAAGATGCAAGAATGTTTGCTACTCTAGTCCCTAGAGGTACATTGGTGTACTGTGTCCCTCATGGTTATGAGAATATCCTCCCATCTCTGTTTAGTCCTTTTGTTCCAGGGCTTTGGTGGGATTCCTGCTCCACTTATTCCCCAAATTACCTCAAAATATTCTTGCAACACTAGAGGTAGCTTGAATTAGCCTTTTTTCCCCCTCCCACATACCAAAGACCCCAAATATAGCACTATTCACATTGTTATTTGATTTCTACCACACTTCCTGAGGTGTAGTGTGTGTTACATAAATGCTTAAAGAGCTAAAGTGACTTAGACAAATATAGCCAAATTTCTCTAAGTTAGCCAAGCTGGCTTTTAGAGACTGTTTGTGAATCTCAAGTGTACTCACTAAGAGAAAAAGCGTCTACGCACATATCAGCCTCCTGCTCACCTCATTTCTCACCTATCTTTAAATATACTGATTTTTTTAATCCAAAACGTTTAATAACATATTTATTGACACATTAAATTTATAATCTCTTTCAAATATGGTAAAAGAGAATAGTTCAGTGTTTTTCTTTAGTCATCTGCTTAATAATGAAATTTAAGCCTTTGTTGTTCATTATCTATCTTTCCTCTATACTCTATTTCTCAAAAAATAAAACTGTGAAGAGATATGCTGAAATTATTACACTAACAGAGGAAAAGAGTCCCAGTAGAATATACTACGAAATTTTGAAATTTAACCAAGAATAAAGGAAAGTCAAATAAAAATAGATTATATTTTTGCAGGTAATATTCCACTGTGTGTGCGTGTTAAGGATATAGACATAGAAATCAAACAGGTATAGACATGACAGTCAGAGCCAAATTATTTCCCTCCTCTTTCTCCTCTCCCTCATCTTATCTTTTTTCTTTTTCTTCCAAAAATGTGATTGATGTAGAAAATTAATGTAAACTGGGTACGAAAGAAAAAGCATTCCTATGGTTCCTTTTTCCAATGGAGTATCAATATTGGGAACATCATTTTATAATTTAGTTTAAAGAATTTTAAGGCCCATATAATCTAGGAGACTATAAGACCACCAGTAGTTGGTTTTTTAAAACTCTTCTAGAATAGTCACAGTGTCAAAGAACTCATTATTTTGATAGGCAGACATTTCATGTACTAACAACTATGAATAAATTTATTTTTGCACACTAAATCAAAATATACCTTCCTCTAATTCCTACTTGGCCATTTGGAATAATAAAAAATAAACATAATTTCTTTTCACGTGATAAATCTTTAAATTTAAAAGAATTGTTATATCCTTCCTAAAGCATCTCAGCTCGGTTAACTATCCTTCATATCATATGATGTACATCCAATTCACTATTTAAATTGTACTGTTTGATAACCCTACTTTTTCAGCATTACTTTTAACTTAGGGCAACAATGCTATTCTGCTCAATTCTTTTGTACACTGGAGTTTACAAATAACTGTTCTTAAACCATATTCTCATCTCTGTGGGGCCTGTAAGATCTGGAGATATGCCAATAAAACCTAGAAGCTTCATTAGGGATTTTTTGTTTGCTTTTAATTTTGATATTTTCTCCTTCTGTCTCTGTCTCTGTCATCATGTTATATTGCTATTCCTTAGAAAATAATAGTTAATTTAATTCTCCAGGTTTAATACTCTTTAAACTAGAACTTGCCCACTCTTAATCTGTGCAACTGATTCTTTGATTTAAATTTTGTACTTTTACATTTATCTTGCTAAGATTTCTTTTAAGTTTGATTCTTTATCCAATACAAAAATCATCAATCTTTAGACTAAGTATCATTTGAGGGGAACATCTTCAACTTGACAAAGACTATCTACAAAAAACCTACAGCTAACATCATACTTAATGCTGAGAAACTCAAAAGGTTTCTCACTATGATCAGGTACAAGATAAGAATGTCCCTCTCACCACTCCTTTGCAAAGTCATACTGGAAGTCCTAGCTAATCCAACAAGACAAGACAAGGTAATTAAGGCATACACATTAGAAAGGAAGAAATAAAACTATATTTACAGATGACATCATCATCAATTACCACTTATTTGTTGATGATTTGTGCTATATCATCAGTCTAGATATTTCTTCTGAGCTTTCAACCTATAAATTTGACTTTTCATAGCATTGAGTATCTATGTAATATTTACCTGAATGTCCTAGAAAAATCTCTAATAACCAACGTATCTAAAAGTAGACTCAACATCTTATTCCCAAAACTGTTGTTCTTCTTGTGCTACTTTGATGAGTGAAGTAAGATAGTGTCACACCCTTCCCAGTCATGTGATTCTCAAACGGGATCCTTGCTGGTTATCTTCGGTCTTCCATTTCTCCATGGCTCAAATTTCATCACAAATTCGCCTTGGATCAGGCTCTTGTCATTTCACTCCAGTGTTAGTACAATAGACAATCAAGTGCACTCCTTGCTTTATTCATGTGTGTGTGTACGCTACTAAGCCTGCATTTTAAAAAAATTCACTATTCTTCTGCTCCCAGAAACATTTCCATAAAATGCAAATCAATTGTGTTACTCCCCTATTTAACAGTCTTCAAACCTTCTCCTTAGCTTCCTTAGAAAGTCCAAACTTTTTAGAAGATTATGCCATGCTTCTGATGATTGTTTCAGTCTTTATTTTCATTTGCCTTTACTTCCAACCTCTGAACACTTTCCTTCCTGACACTGAACAAACTGCTATTTTTTCTAATCCAACTTACATTGCTATTGTTGCTCCTTCTGCTTGAGAAAACTGCTTTCAACCATCTACTTGGCTAACTTCTATTCTTTTTTCAATGAACTTCTCCATGAAGACTTCCTTGAGACTTCATGACTTTTTATGCACTGATTGTCCTTGGTGCTAACCAAGATTTTAGAACTTATCACAATGTGCTGAAAAGTAAGTCAGACCTTCTGTTTGTCTAACTTGCCAAGTAGATTACGCATTATTTAAAAGCCCAAAACACAGCATCTTATTCCATCTTAGTCCCTATAACCTCAAAGACTCTAGAATACATATGTTTAGGGAAAGTTTTCTGAATGATTGTCAAACCATTGCTTTGTGTTTGTTTCATTTTTATTTTATTTTTTTAAATTTTTTAAAAGATTTTATTTATTTATTTGATAGAGAGAGAGATAGCCAGCGAGAGAGGGAACACAAGCAGAGGGAGTGGAAGAGGAAGAAGCAGGTCCCAGCGGAGGAGCCTGATGTGGGGCTCGATCCCAGAATGCTGGGATCACGCCCTGAGCCGAAGGCAGACACTTAAGGACTGTGCCACCCAGGCGCCCCTGTGTTTGTTTCATTTTTAAACACATCTCAGCAACTGCAGTGGACCTGTTGCTCCATTGTGCATTTTCTGTAGTATATTCCACAAATTCAGTATATTCTATAAATTCAAATCATTTGACCATTTAATTCTACTGACAATGTCTTAAATATTCATACACACACACACACACACACACACACACACAAAGAATGAATAAATATAACTCCAAAGAGGGATAGTCAAATGTGATTCAATAAAAAAAACCCTCAGGCTTAGAAAAGGAGCTCTCCAAGAGAATAGCCAGGGGAGCCTGGGTGGCTCAGTTGGTTAAGCATCTGCCTTTGGCTTAAGTCATGATCCCAGATGGAGTCTTGCATTGGGCTTCCTGCTCGGTGGGGAGTCTGCTTCTCCCTATGCCCCTCCCCACCAGCTCATGCTTTCTCCCTCTCTCTCTCTCTCTCTCTCAAAAATAGATAAATAAAATCTTAACAACAACAACAAAAAGAGAATAGCCAGTTACTTCTCAATATATACAGGAGGAAATGGTAGTAATAAAAGGAATAAACCTTCACTAGAGGTTTTAATTTATTTCCAATGAAAAGTTTTAGATATTGAAATAACCTGCTAGGGAAGTTTATGGAATTTCTTCTGTACAAGCATCATAGTTATATATAGGATTGCTGTTGAAGTCAGACAGTTTGTATCCAATTTGTGTCTGAATATGGTTCTAGTAAAACAGGGAAGATGGCTTTTTAGGGTTATTTTTAGCCTTTAGATTTTGAATCCACTTTATTTTACTTATGATTATGAAATCTTGAATTGTATGCTCAGATGATACTCTGTACTGTTTCATTAGCCTAATAAAATAAAACTTTGTGTTTCCTATGCAATAGAAATGTAAATTATCTGTATAATATTAAGCTTATAAATGTGTTTTCCAAGACACTACATGATGGATTATAGTCCCACTGAACATTCAATATGAGTTCTTGCATGGAAAGGAAAAGGAAATTCACTTTGAACTGAATTGAGATAAACATATCTCATAAGTGAATTAAGTTTCAATAATTCACAAGCAGTAAAACCCAAAGTAAGTCAAAGGAGATATATTATAAATGCCATAGCCCAAATCCAAACTAGTATTATCATAATATTAAATTATATGCCCTATTTATCAATAGATTTCTCTTCCACACCTTTCTTGAAAACACAATTTAAAATGTTTTATATTAATATTCAAGAAAAGTGTGTATTTTATATTAAAAATAGACTGCCATATTTCTTAAAACATTTGATGCTGCTTTATTATCTTTTGTGAACCATAACAATATCACCATATGTGGAAGGCTATAAGCACTAGCACATTTCCCTTGAAAAATCAAAAAATATTTGGAAAATCTTTTTTTTCATTTTCTTTCTTACATTTAAGAAATTCTTTTGATTTGAAAATAAAATGTAATCTTTAACTTTTTAGGCAACAGTATTTTTAAAAGTCAACCTGCTACTATCATCTGTGATGTAATGTAAAATTTACTGTTTACATTGATCTGGCTTAAATAACATCTAGATGTGTTCACATAGGCCAACTTTGGAAAATAATTTAAAATTATTCAGTTATTAGCTTCTATTTAAGGTATGAGACAAAATTTTACCACCCCAAGTCAAAACTAATTTAACCTTTAAAATATTATTTTTCAGGGGCGCCTGGGTGGCACAACGGTTAAGCGTCTGCCTTCGGCTCAGGGCGTGATCCCAGCATTATGGGATCGAGCCCCACATCAGGCTCCTCTGCTATGAGCCTGCTTCTTCCTCTCCCACTCCTCCTGCGTGTGTTCCCTCTCTCGCTGGCTTTCTCTATCTCTGTCAAATAAATAAATAAAATCTTTTAATAAATAAATAAATAAATAAATAAATAAATAAATAAATAAATAAATAAAATATTATTTTTCAGGGCACCTGGCTGGCTCAGTCAGAGGAGCATGTGACTCCTGATCTTGGGGTCATGAGTTCAAGCCCCATGTTGGTGTAGAGACTACTTAAACAAAAACCTTAAAAAAATATATTTTCCAAAGTCATTAAAGCCAAATTTCTAAATCCTAAATAGCTACCAAATACCTTCATTGTTTTGTTTCCATTTAGACCTAAGTACAGACTGATATTTTATTTCTGCTAAACTGCTTATTTTTTCAAATTGTGTTAATATAAGACTAATAGAGTTCTTGAATTTAGGCAGGTTCATTTGAAAATTGGCATTTTTATTTGTATAAGGATAAATATATGAAAGTTAGCCTAAGATTTTTAATTAACCCACAACTTCAAAATCTTCCAAGAAATGTAATCTATGAGAGAAGCTTTGTGATAAGTATCAATTGTTGATATTTTCCCTACTTATTTCTTGTAGTGCTCAACACCTCACTTCAACTCACTTCACTTCACTTCAGCTTACTTCAAGTCACTTCACCTCAACATGGACATGTGTAATATTTACTATCTCTGATACTAAAATGGAAACTTACAATTTTTTTTTTAAGATTTTGTTTATTTATTCGACAGAGGTAGAGACAGCCAGCGAGAGAGGGAACACAAGCAGGGGGAGTGGGAGAGGAAGAAGCAGGCTCATAGCAGAAGAGCCTGATGTGGGGCTTGATCCCATAACACCAGGATCACGCCCTGAGCTGAAGGCAGATGCTTAACCGCTGTACCACCCAGGCGCCCCGGAAACTTACAATTTAAGCATATATTCATATATCTTACCAAATTAAATATTTTAATAGAAACAGGGGTTGGTTACACCATCAATAACACAAATACAGCCTTTTAGGTCATGATGTAGACCATGATCGCTATACAGATTTAAGACCTGGCTCTATGGCTTTGAATCTAACCTTGAAAATCCTCTGCATATAATTTTATAAACTTAGTCATCAGGGAGTGTTTTCATTTACATAATTATCCTATTGAGTATATTTCCATCTCTCACAATGTCCCTTTAACTATGACATCAACAGTATAGAAGCTTAGAACTCCTCCTTACAGTTCTATCAGGTGTAACCACAAATTATTCCTTTCACATTTTTAAATTTAAAAAGTGCTACTCAATCACCTTTAGTTAATTGTTTAGATCACCTCCCTCCACACTAATCAATTTTGATGGATATATTTATTAATATTGTAACTTAAGACATACAAAGTACAAAACTGGTGCCAAGAATTCATTCCCAAATAGCAGGTATAAGTTATTGAATATGTGGTCAAGTACTACAAATTAACAATCAAGGCAGGTAGTTCAATTCTCTATGCACACCTCAACAAATTTCTGTGGAAAATATTTATAGGTATATTCTGTTCTAATCTTTATAGATATATATTAATTAAAGATTAATGACATTTTTATATATATATATATAGAAAAAGGCATCAAAGTGGACTTTTTTTTATAGCATTAATACTTTGAAGGCCTTAACAGCTGTCAGTCCATCTTGTAGGTATGTTTATAACATTAAAAACATCATTATACTATTGGCTGTTGGAGATGATACTTTGAAAATGTCATAACAATTGCAACATTTTTATTTATGTTCATATTCTATATTATCTCACTAATCACCTTCTGGGTTCTTATAAAATAACAGTGCAACAAACACATAACAAATCAACTTATCTGTATAATTCTAGCAATATAACTATGTAGTCAACAATTTAGCCTCCCCAATGAGAGGACTGGCCTTTTCCTTCATTCTGGAAAGTAATCCATGCCATACCTGACGTGAGTGACTTTGTTTAGGGCAGAGACTGGCCACATCAGATATTATAGTGATGTTAGCCACAACCCAACTACCTTACAGAGTGAGTTAGCCATGCTAGAACCACACAACCACGTGATTTAGGGTGAGTAGCACTGTATCAGTTAACATGGTGACTGAGTTCAACCATGTGGACAATCTAGTCAATCAATCAATCAGGCCTATGTAATGAGCCCTCAATAAAAACTGTGGACATCAGAGCTTTCAGGTGAGTTTCCCAGGTTGGCAGTACTCCCCAAATATTGTCATAAATCAATGACAGGAAGATAATACAACCTGAGGACATTGGAAGCTTTGCATTTAGAATGTTCCCAGACTTGGCCCTATGAGTCTCTTTCATCTGCTGATTTAACATTCATCCTTTTCTTATAATAAACTGTAACCATGAGTATAATAGCTTTCATTGAGTTCCGTAAGTTCTCCAGTCAATTATTATACCTGAAGGTGGTTTTGTGAACACCCAAATTTACAAGTGGTGTCAGAAGTGAAGGCAGTCTTGGGGACGGTGCCTTCAGCCTTTGCAGTTTGGCCCTTTTTCAATCCTCTAGCATACTACTAGTCAATACTAGACTTCAATATTAATTAATATCTACCTCTGCTTAGTTGCAATTTAAAAAAAAATAATTAAAATACGTATCTGGTAAAATAAATAGTAGCTTTATGTATTGAGTGCTAACTATATGGTAGGTTCTGCACATGTATTAAATGCTTGTTTTATCTTATCAGTCTGTAAAATAGATATTGTCACATCCTGTTTCCAGAGAGGAAGAGAAATAAATAACTTGTCTGAGATTCAACACTTAACGTGTGGCAAAGTCAGAATTCAAAACCAGCTCCATTTCAAATCCCACACTCAGAATGACTATAAAACACAGCCTCTCCTTGTTAACACAGCTCCCAAACCTATTTTGAGGCTGAGTTGATTAAGTCTGAAATATCTTAAGGCTAAAAGCATATGCAATTTTGATTAACATGATTAGCTAATATACAAGGAATAGCAGGTTTAGACACATAAATATAGTGCTGGACACTTTTGGTGAACTCAAAATATATAGTTGTTCATTGCAAGATTATATCTACAACAGATTGTGCTACTGACTTCTCAAAGTTTCAAGAGTTATCAGCTAATTAGGGCAGCTGTGAAATCTCAGACTGATTTTACTACTTTCATTTGACACAACATGCTGCCAAGATGCTCCCAAATATAATGTAAAGTTTAACTATCAAACACTTGCAGAATCTTATATAACTAACACTCATTCTATTAAGGCTGGGGAGGCTTTTAACTATTAAAATAAGGAGAGATTTATGAGATATCAGAGAATGTCTCATAAACTAAAGATTGGGTATACTTTGTGCACAAACACAAGAGTATCTGGTACCACATATATTTACAAACATTTAGATATGTATAGAACTGTATACGCACAGAAACCTGTGGAACTTACACAAACTAAACCAAAGAGAATCACAAATCTTCTAGTCCAGGCACATATAGGAACCATACAGGCATGACAGAAAATGGTAAAAAAAAAAAAAAAAAAAAAAAAAAAGCAATAAATGTGGAGTCATGATTTCATGAATTTTAATCTGAGGTTTGTCACTGTATGATTTTGCTCATCTTCTCATGCAGTAATTATAAGAATTTAATGAAACATATTCTAAAATTGTTCCTTATATATGTTGAAACATTATAGTTATTCAATAAAATTTAGTTGAGGATATTAAAACTTTTATTCACTCTTATATTATTAATTAAATATACTATTGTGGTATACTGTATTTATAATATTTATTTTTACAGCCAGAACTTTGGGTTTTGTTATGTAATGAATTATATTTCCCCAAAATTCATACATTGGGACCCTAATAAATAGTACTTCAGAATGTCACTGTATTTGAAAGTAGGGTCTTTAAGAGATAATTATGTTAAAACGACGCTGAGAGGGTGGGCTCTAACCCAATTTGACAGGGGTCCTTATAAGAAAAGGAAATTTGGACATACAGAGAGGCAGGGATGTGCACCCATACAGAAGAAACCATATGAAGACATCATAAGCAGGCAACGACCCGCAAGCCAAGGACAGAGGCTTCAGGAGTCATCAAACCAGGGAGCACCTTGCTCTTGGACTTCCAACCTCCAGAACTGTGAGAAGATAAGTTTCTACGGTTTAAGCCACCTAGTCTTATTTAGTATTTTGTTATGGTGGGATTTGTTATGGCAGCCCTAGCAAACTAGTACACCCTTCTAATAAAAAACAGTTTTCAGGGCAACATTTAATTGGCAGTACAAGTGCTCATTCAGACATTAAAAACTGGTCACTACTACAATAGTTTTCTATGTACCCAGGCATGAATCACATAATACGAGTAGGTGGCTCTACTCTCTTTGCTTTGAAGATGCTTATGAGAGTCTCATTTTTATGTATACTCATGGAGCTCCCATTTCTGAAACATACACGTCCTTTACATCTATCTGAATCTAATCTGTCATGCAGAAACTAGCTCTTTCCCTAAAGACATAACTAATGATTCAGTCCCCCAGAGATATTTCCCCTGAATTGACCCTTAACTAGTATCTTTTTTATTGGGTAACCTTTCAGGATCATTTGCCTTACTTATAAAGCAATATAAAATGGAATTTCCTGAGAGGAAAAAGCACAGGAGCCTATATTTTTGGTATTTTACACAAGACCCAGGATAGTGCATTCCATAAACTAAGCATGAAAAAGATGTTGAATTAATAGATAATTTTAATAAAATATTAACAGGTGAAGAGTTATTATAAAATATTTTTATCTTGTATTCATTCACCAAATAATAGCTATTTTATACAGGTTGCCCTAACAAATTTAAAAAATATTCTTGCTTATTCTCTCATTTCTTTTTGCCATATAAAAACACACAGTAGCTCACATTTTGGTTTTGTCTGGTTTCCTGTTACATTATTAGCATAGTGATTCAAGATGGATAAATTTAGCCTACACATAGTTGTCCAGTCCTTACCCTTAAATCAGTGGTTCCTGAAGCTTTATTTGTCAGATATCTCTTTCATAATCTGATTAAAAGCTATAGGTTTTCTTACCCCAAGCTGAGAAACACACACACTTTTGCAATAATGTCAGAAGTTCTCAGATTGCCCAAAATTCATGTCTATGAACACTATCTTAAACCCACTTACCTTCCAGTGATTAATAGGCTATTATCATGGAGTTCACTAGTTTCATGTAGGAATGAGGTATGTGAGAATGGTCAAGGTTCCATTTAATGAAAGTATACTAACCGCTTGAGAAGGACCTATGTGCTAGGCATATGAAGCCTTCATGGTGGTGCGTAAATAAGTTGAAAGAGCACCCAGAAGTTTGCAAAAGTCACAACAGGACATCTCTTGCAAATAAGTCACCTAATAAATATCATTTCATTGTTTTAACCAAACAGGTTATTTTATTTTACTTTTATTGAACTATTTTTTTAAAAATCTTCTGTAAGGCAACAAACAAAAACCAAGTGAAGTCACAAGATGCAGCTTAAACATGTATAAGACGTAGTGCCTGCTTTTAAAGTAGCTTCAAGTCTACCGGGCAAAATAGACATGGCCACCAAAAAAGCCCCCCAAAACAAACCAAAACAACAACAACAAAAAACACCAAAACGATGCAAAAGAGGAAGGAAATATGAGGTATTAAGTTCACAAACAGCCAGCCCAAATGTGTGGACCAAGATTAGTGCTTTACCCGTTTGTTATCCTCCCTCAGCACTATGACTGGAAGCAGAAAGCCCTACAACTCTGGATAATGGAATTCTGATGCTTGTGCCTGAAATTCCTAAACTGTAAAACATTTTTTACACAGTTATCGATTCTTAGCACATATTATCAACATTTTAATAGTTATCCACTTATATTTCCTGAAAGAAAGATGCTTTATGACTCTATGAAGATTAAATGGGTCTGACAGGATAAAAATTCTTATTCTATTTATGAAATAGCTAAGCAATTTATCTACTTGGATCAAACGCTCAAACTATGAAGATGGAATCTAAAGCATGACTTTGAAGTAAAGGTTAATCAGGAATATCAATGAATTACTGTTGTTAGAGAAGCCCAAAACTAAACGAAAGGCATAAAACCACTGTCCTAACTAAACATCATAACTGTGTTAGTCTTTTGACATCTATTACACCCAATACATGTGCGTACAGGAAAATACACTTTCTGGGCGCCTGGGTGGCTCAGTCAGTTAAGCATCTGACTTCAGCTCAGGTCATGATCCTGGGGTCCTGGAACTGAGTCATGCATGGGGCTGCCTGCTTAGCGGGGAGTCTGCTTCTCCCTCTGCCCACCCCCCCCACCCCCACTCATGCATTCGCTCTCTCGCTCTCTCAACAATAAATAAATAAAATCTTTAAAAAAAAAAGAAAATACACTTCCCAAACGTGGTTAATTACACACAAAGTCAAGTGTGCCATCATTTTACTTTGTATAGTAAACAAATGTTATATAATAAAACAAATATTTATCAGATTGTCCCCACCAGACCCCATATTATACCCAAAAAAACACAAGAAAGAAATCCAGATATAAAGAATCATGTTCTGTTCAGTGTTACTCTTCAGTGTTACTCTTCCAGTGTTCAGAGTTTTAGATGGAAAGGAAATACGGCTTCTAGTCTCAGTCGGACCACTGACATATTGACTTTCATAAATCTGATATTTCAAATTTATATTAGTTCTGGCATTTACTAGCTACTTCCTCACCTATAGGAATAAAGAGGCTGCCTCTAAATATCTTAGAGGGAAAAGTTTCTCATTTCCTTTCACTTTCTCTGTTTTTTATTTTATTTTATTTTATTTTATTTTATTTTATTTTATTTTATTTTATTTTATTTATTTATTTGACAGAGAGAGACAGCCAGCAAGAGAGGGAACACAGCAGGGGGAGTGGGAGAGGAAGAAGCAGGCTCCCAGCAGAGGAGCCCCATGTGGGACTCCATCCTGGAACGCCAGGATCACGCCCTGAGCCCAAGGCAGACGCTTAACGACTGCGCTACCCAGGCACCCCCTGATTTATTTTATTTCTATATTCAACTGTATACAATGAGCATATAGTCCAGGGTCAAACTATCTGGACTCAAATTCAGGCTCCATGACTGTAGAACTGTGAATGATTTACTTTTTCTCTCTGTATCTCAGTTTCCTCATCTGGAGAATGAGAATAATAGAACCTGACTCATAAAGATGTTGTGAGGATCAAAAGGGTTAACACATCCTCAGCAATTAGAATAATGCCCCATATTTAACGAAGATTAAATAAATGTTAACTGTTATTGTTGCTGATGACGGTGATGACAATGATGATGTCTTATTCATTTAAATATTTTATGGATTTTTTCCTAAGCATTATACTTGAAAAGATTCTTAAGAGACAGAAAAGTTCTTCCCCACAAACTCCTAATACTCAATTTCCTTCTTGAGTTAAATTCATCATTGCTTATAAGACGAGCAAAAGGAGCACCATCTTAAAATGTGACCAGAATAATAGGCTTTATTCAACAAAAAGTAAATTGCTCCTGAGCAGGAGGTTTCCTCATTTGACTTGAAAGATCAACCAGGCAGGAATGAGCTGGTTCCAACACCTAAGTACAATGCTAATGATTTTTTCATGTTGAATTAATAGGATTGAAATGTTTGTGATTTCAGCAGCTGTTGGGAACAGTGGGAGAGCTTCCACCAATACGCTGACAGCCCTGTGCCCCTCACATGGCTGTGTTTAGATAAAACGGGAATGCTAACAGTCTGCCTAGAGTATGCTAATCTTAATAATAATCATTTCCACCAAGGGCACATATCGAACATCTCCTCCATCCCATGGAGAATTTGTATATTTTTTATGTGTGCAGGATAGGGTAATTTGTTGTGCACATAAAGTAAAATTGATGTTTTGAAGCAGGTGAGTGGCTAGTGCTTAGCTGTCTGATTAATTATCACAGCAAGAAATGATTAAGATTTGCCAACATGGAGAACATTTTTACTTTGCTCAAACACATTATTACCTCCTTAGATCCTTTCACTGGGTCCCAATCGCCTCCTGTTTAAAATTTAAATGTTTCCTCTACTTCTGTATTGAGCTTTTCTCCTCTCAGAAATGCTGCTAACTGATTCATTTCTGCTCACTTTACTCAACACATTGATATATCCATTTAAATCATTTTTTCTCATTTCATTCTCTTTCCATTCATTTGGCCTTCTGAATGTATGTTGTCACATACCTTTAATTTGTATATTATTTTAACTTAAGATTGCAAACAATATAATGGGAATGTTTCCCTGTAGTGTGCTTTGCCTACAACACCTCAAAGTGTTGCAGTGCTAACAAGGGGAATAAACAGAATTTTCAGATATGAAAGCATGCTTTAACTAAGCTTAATTTAAGGAATAATGATAAATAGAATAAAGAATATTAAATAGAATAAAGAAAGGAAAAATGGCACAGAATCAAAAGAGGATTGAAAGCCATTACCCATAAAAATCTCTAAAACAAATATGCACAAAAATTCAGTTGAAATTGTTTTTCATAAAAATCAATATAAGTACGTACAATTTGTATAAAAGATATTTAGGGGTCTTTTTCTAAAAAGTTAACATATCGTCTATTGCTCTTTTGATAGGTAATTTGGCATGAAACTTCTTTCAAATTAAATAGTAATACTTTTACTCTGGAAAGGCAAATCAAACTAAAATGTGCATAGCCAAAACCAGATTAAAATTTTCTCACCACCTTTGAAAAAAAAAAATTACTGTTTTGGAGAACCAATGCTAGAAGTGGTAAGTATAAAAATGTTTGGCTCTTTTTGTGTAACAAGAGTCTTGAATTCTTCAGGCTGTTCCTCCTCCCCAACTTTCATGATTTGTTTGATTTCTTGCTCTTATTTCCCCTTAAATATCGAAGTGTAACAACAATTTGTAAAGATTTTATGCTGAGGCATATATTTATAATGAAAACAAGATTCCTTAATCTGTTAAGTATATGGCATGATCTTAATCCTTTTCATTAGAGTATTTTAATTGTGACCAATATGGATATTTTGTTCAAATTCCAGACCAGAGAGAGAGGGAGAGAGCAAGCGAGCGAGAGATGTTTCGTAAGTACTAGATACATTTATGAAAGAACATATCAAACTGGAAATAAAGTTTTTGGTAAGAATTTGATTAGTATGTAGTGTTTTTTTTTCTCCAATATATGTGTGCATGTTTACATATACATACATACTCACACAGATAAACTAAAAATAAAATATCCTAAATGTACATTTTGCCAGACATTTACCTAAAATAGACACACACATACACATCCGTATACACTGAAGCACATGTGTACATATATAATTTCCACATTATAATGGAAGGCTTAGATTTCTACTTCATGAAAATATGAAGATAATCACTAAGTGTGGTGTCTAACCTCTAAAACTGCACTGTCAGACCTTGTTCATTATGCAGTAATTAGAAAGAGACCATTAGCATCAATGCTGTGAACTTTTCAATGTAGTTCAGGATATAGTGTGGTATAACCAATTAAAACAAAAACATTTAAAGAGGCAAGGAAACCATTAAAGCCAATTCATTAGACCTTCATATATTGGGTTCAGGGCTACTGAACATGCACATTCAAGTAGAAAAACTTGAAATGCTGATATATCCCAAAGCATATTGTACTTTGAAAGGTAGGGTAGCTTTAGAGTACTGATTATACAATGACAAGGCTATCGTAATGATTTAAATAGCTGTTAGGAATATAGAGACCTAAACCAATGGCAATAAATAAATATAAAGTGGATTCTTTTAGAATTATGTTGTATATTGTTTGGACAACTTTAATGAGGTAAATCTTATTTTACAGATATCTTGACTGGTTTCACTTTTGTCAAAAGTCAAATTCATTCCTAAAGTGGATGAGTGCACAACAGTTAAACCATAAAAAATCACAAAAGGAGTTTCAGGACTTTTTCCTATTCTGAAATGCTCCAGGCCATTCAAGTATCACTAATTCTTTAGAAGTGGCCATTATTTTCAAAAGCTGATGTGATTTACTCTGATCCTGATCATTCTTCACAGCTGTACTTTAAATTTTTGCCACTATCTCTTCTTGATCACACAGATAGGGTGTGCCAGCGCAGAGCACTCCAGATGTAACTCATTTGAACGTTGCTAATGGTGACTCAGGAAGAAACCAACAGTAACGACTGTAACATTATTTGTGAGATTCTCCCATTTACAGTCACCATTATCAAAACATAATATTAGTGAAGGATGCACATGCAAATACAGATATGTGGATCACTCATCTAGATTACTGACTCTTTAGTAGCACAAAGAATTTTATCTTTTTAAATGTCATTTCCACCAATAATATGACGTGGGTAGGGGGAACATTCCAAAAATATCTGTAATATGTAACAGTGGCTGAACCCATCTTAAACTCTGCCAGTTATCAAGAGCTATGATGACAGGATGATCAAAATCCATCTGCGCCTTCTTGCACCCACCCCAGGAGAAGTAACAACAAATACTACGTGACAATCAACAATCATTTGTGATTGTTGACAGGCAATTATCTCTTTTTATCCTCAGGATAATACTATGACATAAGCATTACAATTTGATTTTTCACATGAGAAAACTGTGGTTTAGGAACTGAAGATATAACCATATTAAGAAGGGTTGGTATGACTGGAATTCAATTTAATTCCAAAATCCGTTATCTTAATCACAATAGAATGTTGGCTTCCCCATTCCTACCAGTAGCTTAAAACCAGATTTTAGAAGGAGTCCAAAATATTTCAAAATGAAAACACACAGTTCCTAAAATCAGGGTAAATGTCTGTACTAGAAGTTGGACACCTACCCCCCTTGTTTAACCCTCTGGTTTAAGCTTTGCTTGAACTAGAAAACAAAATCTACTTCATAATCAGAGACCTGACATTGACCATCTTTTTTATACTAGCTCTAAATTCCATAACAGAAAACCTTTGCAAGCACAAAAACAGTGTAGGTACAAAGAGAAAGTTTTTGTCAATCTCTCTCTCTGTCTCTCTCTCTCTCTCTCTCTCTCTCACACACACACACACACACACACACAAATCAGAGGTAGATATTGAATGACTTTTAAAGTGGGTATCATCATAGGGTGGCTGACTCTTGATTCCAGCTCATGTCACGGTCACAGGGTCCAGGGATTGAGCCCTGGGTCAGGCTTCATGTTCAGTGGGGAGTCTGCTCGAAGATTCTCTCTCCCTCTGCCTCCACCCTTCCCCCTTCTCATATTCTCTCTCTCTAAAATAAGTAAATAAATAAATGTTTTTATAAAAAGTGGGTATCACCTAATCTTAGATACAGAGGGAAAACATCATTACCGTTAAACAAGAAGAGAAGGTTGAATTATAAAGACAAAACAGAAAGATCCTGAGATGACTACAATGGTCCAGGTGAGAGACTACCTTATCCTGAAATAAGGAAGTGGCAACAGGAATGAAGAAAAGAGGATTTAAGAGGTAAAAAAAAAAAAAAAAAAAGTGTAATAGATAACACTTGATGACTGATGAAGTGTGAAGTTGAAAGAGAAGTACCTCGATGCCTCTAACACTAATCTGGTTAATGTTGTTACAGGTAAGATTAATCAGGACTGGCTACATCATTTGTGGAGCCCAGTGCAAAAAGTGAGGCCTCTTGTTCAAAACTATTAGGAATTCCAAGATGGTTGGGGCGCCGGGGGGCTCAGTCAGTTAAGCATCTGCCTTCAGTTCAGGTCATTATCCTAGGGTCCTGGGATCAAGTCCCGAGTCACGCTTCCTGCTCAGCAGGGAGACTCCTTCTCCCTCTCCCTCTGCTTGCTTCTCCCCCCACTTGTGCTCTTTCTCTGCCAAATAAATAAATAAAATCTTAAAAAAAAAAAAAATTCCAAGATGGCAACAGTAGAACATTAAAACAAGCGCAGGACCCTTCTGTGGGCCAAAGCCCATGGAGCCAGTCCTGAAACTAATTCATCAATTTCCTAGAACAGCGATCAGGGAAGTAAAAGAAAATAAGTCAGAAATATTACTCAACAAACATTTTAAATAAATGCCGTATTAGAAAAATACGATGAACAAGAGTGAATCTCTTACATGGCCCTCTCTTCTGTTCTCATTTGGGATTCTTTCATCTGTGGCTATTCTCTCTCCAAGCAAACATTGCCTCTTACCCCAGGGTGGGGACGGACACCCCCCCCCCAGGTCCTGGCACTCTGGGAGAGCAGCAGAGCCCCACCACATCACTGTGGTCCCTTAGTGCCTTAACAGCAGAAAATCTGTGAGTGTGTATGTGTGTGTACAGGAAAGTAAAAGGACATTACTGTCCTGCCCTGCCTTACTCTTCAGCCCTGCATTCCCCAATACCCTCTCTGTTCTGGTAGGGCTGAAATGTTACTCTTCACAACACTGCCAAAAGCATGGCCCTGCCCAACCTGTGGGTGGGCCCCAACTCCTAGCCTCTTGGAGCCAGGGTGAAAGCAATCATGAAAGAGGACTTCAACTACCTTCGTTTTGACCGCAGTCCATACTTTCTAATGGATTAAGTTCTCCTTCCAGCTTATCTTTTAACTCAGGCAAAAGACCCGGAGGGGAAAGCATCCTGCGATGGAAACCGGAACTACCGCCTCAAGCAATAAAGATCTCGCATGACTGACCCCAAGACAATGATCGACCTGACCTTTACTGCCCACCTGCACGTCCCTGCCGACCTTTGTCCCACATTTGCCTTATATAAACTTGGAAGTATTTTCAGCACTTTGGAGACAGCTTTTGGAACACTAGTCCCGTTTTCCCAGTGTGGGCCTCACTGAAATAAATTCCTTTCTTGTTTCACCACCACTCCTCTCTCTGCCTTTGGATTTTGTCAGCGTCGAGTGGCCGAGCCCGGTCTGTTTAGGACCCCCAGAACCAGGCGCTCTTGGACCTCTGTTTCCCAGTTACAATCATCCTCACTGTGGCCTCTTCTGTGTCCTGTCATCGGGGTTGGCATCTGCCTAACAGAGGTTATGGAAGACAAGTGGGAGGCTTGCTCACCTTGCACTTAAGTGTGTCGTTTACTAGCCAGGTGTGGAGACACAACACTGCATATTTCTTTTTCTCAGTCCAAAGCACATTCCCTTTGCAATCAAATGAGGCTCCCCTGTCCTCTTAGAGAGAGAGAGAGAGAGAGAGAGAGAGACAGCTTTTTTAAATACAGGGCACACTTCTATATTGATGTGGGTGTGCACATATGGAGCAAAGGGGATAGGGACATGGGACCTATGCTCCTGCAGTTACAGTGAGAACTTCCTGACGTGGCATACAATTCCCAAGCTGGGACCAGGGGAACAGCAGAGGGCTACTGCCCCATTACTGTCAATTCAATGTGTGGCAGGGTAGAGAAGGCATCTCCTAGTGTGAAAGAGGCCTAAACTATGAAGTACAATTCTGTTTCTCTCTACATCCTCGTGTCACTGAAGCTGCCTTGGTTTTTGTGACAAAACAAAGCCATGCCCCCATCCACTTTTGTACCACAAAAACCAAAATGATAAATCATAAAAGCATAAATGAGAATGCCAAATGAAAATTTAACTACTTTAATAAAATATGATGAATATAATCAACTAAATAAATCCATTAAGATAAAACATGTATCTTGGGTTGAATTTTTTTAATCTAAATAGATTTTGCCTAAAACAGACATAAGGAGGCTTAAAAACAAAATTTCAGAGTAAATATAAAAATGAAATAAGCATAGGTATAGTCATAAAACATTAGAAAAGGGAAGCAGGTATAGCTATATTCATATCAAACTAATATTTAAGCATTCTGAAGCCAGATGATGTGTTTTACTTATACTTAAAATATAATGCATAGCATTTGTTTAAGACTTAGTGAGATATATTCATGAGAATGTATTCCTAAGCCATGAAATATCAGAAACACAGAGGGCACTTTCAGGGTATGAAACATTAGTTCACAACAAACAGCTAACAATAGACCTAGGCATTCTAATTCTTCTACTTTGTATTTTTTACAAAGTTCTTCACCACACCTTCTAACATTTTCACTCCGTCTTTAGTCACTCCAGTTTTCTTTGGCATCTATATTTCATAATAACATAGGTACCTTGCAAGTTTTGAAGCAGAGCAAATAGACTGGCAATTCATCAAACATATTTTATTTCATTTTATAGATACATGAAAAGGAATAGCATTTTGCCCCCTGGCACAATTCTTCTACCTCCTATTCCTGGTTGGATCTCCCAATGACTTCAAAGAAAAAATTTTCTGTGAAAGAAGTGAGCAAGGTTTGTAATGTATAAACTGAAGTTTTTTCATGTCAAGACATTAAATAACAATGATTCACTTTAGTTAAAAACTAATTTAAAAAAGAGGGAAGCAAAAACAAAACAAGTAAACAAGTTAAAAACCTCCCACTATTAAAATCTCCTTGCCTTAGTATAAAAGATAAAATTTCACTAAGTCCATGTACCAATAATGTATGATTTTTACAATTCTTTTTTTTTTAAGGTTTTATTTAATTTATTTGACAGAGAGAGACCACGAGAGAGGGAACACAAGCAAGGGGAGTGGAAGAGGGAGAAGTAGGCTTCCCGCTGAGCCCGATGCGGAGCTCGGAGCTCGGAGCTCGATCCCAGGACTCTGGGATCATGACCTGAGCCGAAGGCAGAGGCTTAACGGCTGAGCCACCCAGGCACCCTGATTTTTACAATTCTGTGTTATGTTAACAATTGTCTCAGGAAAATGATGTAGTAATCTCTCAAAAGCAAGCCACTAAACTGTTCACTCATTCTAAAGCAGCACTATTCTTTTTTCAGCACAGTCATGGACATATTCCCCACCCTGTCTAATATGGTAGCCACTAGCTTCATGAGCCTATTTGCAATTGAAATGTGGCAGGTACCACTGAGGGACAAAATTAAATTTTATTTAATTTTTAATTCATTAAACTGTAAAAGCCACATGTGTCTATCAGCTACCATATTGGACACCACAGTTCCACTGTACTCTTACAGTTGGGGATCTGGTAGGCAGGTGTGCAGTGAAAGTGAAACAAGTCCTAGAATTTATGGGTTAGTGTTGGTGACAACAAACAAAGAAAGGAATAAACAAAGAAGATTCAAATGGGAACTGATGTGAAGAGAAGTATGACACACATTCCTATCTGTATTCCCAAAAACTTTATTAATACAATTTTTGTCACAGGAATTTTCCATTTCAAATAAAAAATGAATGGGGAAATATCACCCAATCAAGAAAACTAGCTCAGTGCATCCTAAAGGGGGTAAGGTAAACAGAGTAGGCTGTCTATTCTACTAACTCTATTTCCCTTGCTGTGACTACGCTCTCACTCTCATGCCGGCTCTACCTATAAAAAGTTTCAGTGCATTGTCCCAAAGCTCAACACTGCTTAATCATTCTAGATAAGTAATATCATAGTCCCACTCTAAGCAGAATGGCAAAAAGTCACAAAATATGACACAATTTGTTTAAACACGGCATCCAGACAACCAAAACTGTCAAAACATGCATGGGGACAAATAAATATGATGAATGCAAACTTTCTTGTAATAATGTTAATATTGAATCTTCATATTTTTGTTAGTTTTAGAAATTCATTGGTTATCAATAAGTAAACTTAATCATTATTTTTTTCTTCTAATTTCTGGTAGTGTTGTCACCCATTTCTTTCTGAACCTCTTTCTTAACTAAATGGCTTCTTAACTTTTTCTTCATTCTCTTTGTTGGAAGAGCTGTGTGTGTGTGTGTGTGCATGCGCACGTGTGTGTCTGCGTGTGATGCTGGAGTAGGGAAGGGGTAAACTGACTTCTGAAGCAAATCTTGTAGTCCAGAGTTGTGAAGACATATTGCATGAAAGATTTTTAAAAATTTATCATAATATACTTAATCTACACAGGCTTTAGGAATTCTGATTCCTTGAGAACTCCATAAAGAAGCATAATTGCTGACTGCCTATTTTCATAATTATGTAACAATTATATTAACCAGATGAAACTGATATAAGTGGAAATACATCAAGTATTTATATTAGAAACTAAAATGAAAAGTCTGGCTCTTCCTATATCAAGATTATAAATCATAGTGGTAATTCACTGACTCCTCTTATTTGTGAAAAGTACTAACCAAGGAAGAAATTACATATACATATATATAAATACATATGTATATACAGGTAATATTAATTTTCTAAGGCAGGCTGAAGTTCATATGAAATGAATATATCTCTATGATTTATTTTTATGTAAATAAACCACAATGAAAAATGAATTATATGAATTATAACAATGTGGAAACAATTTGTGATAAATTGTTTATCACTAGCCTGTAATGTACTTAGGGATATTTACTTTTCGCTTCCTCTATGTAAAGTCAATATTCAAACAATCTCTAAAACTGTAATGTTAAAATTTTTAAATTACTTTAATCCACAGAAGGAAAAATTTGCTGATCCCAGAGTAGAAACATAAAAGTTCATATGCATTATAATTATGGGAATTAAATAAAATCATTTAATTTCTCATAATAGTCTTATGAGGCAAATCTTATCACCTTTCCACAGAGAAGGAAACTGGTACCTACAAATCTAAACTAAACTGTCTGTATCACACAGCAGACTATAAATACTTTTGAGGGCCGTAACTGTCTTATTCTTTTCTGAACCTACAGTGTATAGTTAGGAGAGTGACTGACATATCACTGGAAAGCAGTATATGTCTCTTCAGTTGAAATAAAGTATTGGAGCTGGGAATAAAAGTGAGTATTTTTTTTTTAGCATTAAAACTCATCATCTTTCCACTTTATTCTGTATAATAAAGAGAGAATTTTTTTGTCACAAAATATTGTGCACGACATTGCCAATCCCTCTTGCTTAACTTTCTTTAATGTGAAAAAGTAATTTTGGTTTTCTGAAATACATAGTAACTATATTCCCCCCCCCCAAAAAAAAAACCACACAAAAAAACATAAAACTAACTGAAATCAGGAGTCTGAGGTGTTAGGGGATGGAGATAGAGGAATCCCATAAAACTGAGGAAATAAGAAATGCATGTCCTGGATTTTGAAACGTTGTCTAGGAAAACAAGGATGAACAAATCAGTAGAAGATCACAAGAAGAAAATTCCAATGAATAAGAAATCGACAACTACAGAGAATTTCTCCAGAGTTTGTTTTTGAATCCTAGATCATGTGTCCTGACAGCTATGGACCAGGAGGCCTCTGTCCTTAAGTGGCTCCATGTGCATGTCAAAATCTGTTGCATCCCTTAGGGCTCTCAACAAGGTGCCTTACTAAGAACAAGTGCCTCGTAAGTATGGTCATATCTTGGTACCATGGACCTGCAGAAGGTCCAGAGTAAACATACGTTACTCAGGGGAGGGAAGATATGGTTGCTCTTTAAAATATTTTAAAATTAGATTTAGATCTACAAACTCATAATTAAATGGCTATCATGGATAAAACAGTGTATTTTGGTGTTTAAGGGGAAAAAAGCAGTTGTACATTCAGAATAAACATTTTAAAAATCATGAGGAATATAAGATGAATATATTCACTGTAAATCCTAGCATATCAGAACAATAAAAATCAAAGAATCTTGAATAAGATAAGATTAAAATAAACAGATGTTTTGTAAACCACAAGTTAACTCATTAAACTGATTATCATATGAGGCTATAAAGTGTGAATATGTAAATAGTTTTAGGAATTATATTAAATGATACACCATTGTACAGTATTAAAGATAACAAGGAGATACTGGCAAAAAGATCAATCACCTCTGATGTTGATATCAATGAGGTCAACAACATCTTTCATAGAATAATCTTTGATGCAATCCCAGTATGAATGTAAGGCTACATATCATAGGAATGGCAATTCTAATTCCCAAGTTTCTGAGATTTCTTTCTGAACCTTATACTCTTTTTAAATAATATTTTTTATGTGTTAAGGGGATTATTGTGGATATTGGTAATTATACACCAAATTTTGTTCTTTGTTTATTTTATAATAATAGAGTTGTAGATGGGAGTTACTGATCACCTAGGGACTGTATTTTCCAGCACTCCCTGTAGCTAGGTATAGTCAATGTGGTTGATTTCTGGACCAAGTTGCATGTTAGATCCTCCATGCTTTTTTCCTCCACCTTTTCTAGAATGACTTTGGAGAACACTAGTTGAAGATGACACAGCTCCCCTTACCTTGGGTCTCTGAATGACTTCATGGAGTACAACCATTCATTGACCTGGAATAGCTAAGTTGCACCATTAAAATAAATTTGTTTGTTTTACTTTATTCTTATTTTTTTTTTTTGTATTCTTTAAGTCACTGAATTATTTTGGCTTCCTTGCTAAAGGCTTAGTCAAATTAACTACTACAGTAATATAGTTTTGAAAGTTCAAACCCAGGTTTACTTAAATTATCATCATTGTTTTACTCATTATTTTTTTACTCATTTATTCACTCAATTAATTTCTATGTGTCCTCATTAAAAAAATGAAAAATACCTAGAATGTAGATATCATGGAAAATAGACTAGTGTTTACCTCTCAGGATATAGGAGTAGAACTCAAGGATAACATGTAAATTACAGAATCTGACTTACGTATCACATATGAGGGAAGATATTACCTCACCCTACCCAAAAAAGGGAAGTATCTAACTACTGTGGAAAGAAAATATCCAATAGTAATTATTCAACATCCTCATATGCACCAGCTAGTGTCGAGTATCTCAGTACCAATTAAACTAAAATGTTTTTCTGTAGATGAAAGAGTAAAGAAGTACAGAAAACAGAATTTTACCAAACTGTAATCACGTGAATAATAAAGATTTTCCAATTTTCTATTATTAAGGAACTGAAATAGCTCAAAGGCCTAGTCAAAATTCTTTAATGTATTCTTAAATGGATATGAAATTTAAAATGTCAATAATTATCTCTTAAGTACATCCAACATATTACATGTTATTGGCATGATACTGAAGATAAGGAATATGCAAAGTAAACAGATTGCTTCTAAGGTACATATCTTAAAATTTATTTATTAATTATTTGATGCTATGAAACATAAGTTATGGTGAATCATTGGATCAATCCATACCATATGAGTTTCCAAACTTATTAGCATAGAACTCTTGAGGACTGAAAAAGAAATTTAATAAATAAACTCTATGAATCAGTTCACATTTAAATTCAGAGTTCAGCATTTAAAACAAAAGTATAGTAAATCATTTTCTAGAATTACAAGAGTACTTATTTTTTTGCGTATATGTTTTATCTTTGTATATATAAATTTTATAAAATAGCACATATATTTTCTCTATAAACTATATATATGAGTAAAGGAAAACAAAAATACATATAAAATATAAAGTAAACAGAATTCAGACAGGGCAACAGGCAAACAAAAACAAGATATATTTAACTAAGTAGCAGTTGTCTTGAAAGATGAAATCAGAACCAAATAAAAGGCAATATTTAGTGGCAAGTATATGAAGTATGTAAGCACAAGGGAAAGGACAATGAGGTTGGATTAAGATAAAGATGATTCCACCAAGGCTAAGAGAACTCTAATTCCAGATTTAAATATAGCTAAAGCCAAATACTTTATCCCTGTGACATTCACTCCATTTTCCTAGAGATGCTCAAAGAGACTTCCAAAAAAGAGGAAAAAATTATGTTGTCACGCAAGTAAAGAGGGATGAAAAGTCATCCTTATTACAAGTGTAGCATTTAGTAGAATATGTGAGATAGTGTCCAGGTTGCCTACAGGGATGCCATGAGCAAGACAACCAGGTACCTCAGTCTATGTTTCCAAGGAGTCCCATGCCAAGCTTGTCCAACTTAGAACTCATTTATTTTATGGTAGGTCGGAGGAATGTATTCTCTTTGATAGTTAAAACTGGGCAATTGTAGGTAGGGCCATCTATATTATATTTCTCAAGAGGTGGAATATGGAGAAGGTCAATATAGTAAAAATAAAAACACAATATTCAGTTGCACACACAGACAAACATGCATGGGTGTGCCAAAACAAACAAAAAACTTGAATCTCAATCTGTCTTTATTTTAGAGAAGATTTAATTTAGATTAAACAAAGTCAAGGTCAGTTAAAAGATATGACCCAGGCAACAAGAAGCCTGTGACTCAGAAAGGACTTAAGTTATTTAAACTCCTTTGGGTTGCAGCCCTTAACATTTGCATGTAGAACTTTCTATACAGATTATATGAGATGTTCCAATTCCAGACCTTGAAACAACCATAGATCATTAAGTTACACATCTATTAAGCTAAAGGTTAAATAGTTTGAAGAAAGTGACAAGAATTCTCATAACATATCATGGCTGTAAATTACGTAGAACAGGGCTTGGTAAAGAGTATTCCACCTACAAATAATAGGTAATGATGGTAGTATAACTTGTCTAATCACAATTACAATTTAATTTCTGTGAGACCAGTCTACCAGGATCCTTTGGTGTTAAATCCAGAAAAAGTCTAGCCCCTGAGCAGCAACAATGAATTAAGATCCTAATGATCATACCACAGGTACTATAATTGCCTAGCTCATTCACAGTAAAAGATAATAGTAATTTTATTTGCTTGACATAAACTGGGGCTACTTTTCAGGTTGTGATGGCACAAGAGACAAAACTGACCACCACAGAGGGGGGAAGAAGAGAGAGAAAGAAGAAAATTGGAGTTAAGAAAAATACGGGGATGTACAAGTGGCAGCAGCTCTAGAAGGAACCCTGGAGATCCTGACGGGACCAGACAGCAGCAGTCAGTATGACAGCTGCTGAGACTCGGTAAGGAAGAGAGATCCACCAGCCCATGGCCCTGCCAAGGTAGAAGAGGCTATTGCTTAGAAAAGGGAGGTGCCAAAGAGCTCTCTTGAAGACTTGATGCACAAATATAGGACATAATCATTTCCAAACGTAACTGAACATTAAAAGGAAAATTAACATAATCCAAGATATATCAAAACACAATCCCTACAAACATTTTTGGGTTCGTGCAGATGATTCTAATGAGGAATAGCACAGCAGCAATCTACAGATCTGAGCAAGGAAAGTATTTTGTATTTCAGAGAGGAAAAGAATAAGAAGAAAAGGAACAATGAGAATAAGAAAGAGGAGGAATTAGAGAAGGAGGGACAAAAGAGGAGAAGAGGAGAAAAAGAGTTGGGGAGGGAAAGGAGAAGGGGGAAAAGGAGAGGAGAAAGGGAAGGAGGAGAGGGAGAATACTAAAAATAGTTCTAGTCAGTCTTGACAGCATTAAATATTCTAACATTCTAAATCTCATGTATTTGGGAAAGTTAATTATTGGGATGAATCAGTGATCATTGGTGCCAGATGACTGAAGGTTACTATGTAAAACAGCAAGCCCAAATGTAAGTTGAGATTTTAGCTTCCTCAATAAATATGTCTCACCACTGATATCAGCTATTGTAACATGGTATTAGAGTACCACATAGTGGTTTCATTCAAAAAGCTTTTTGAACATCTAATGTACTTGTCACTTGAAGCTACAGTAGGGTTCTATACTCAAGAGACGTGAAGTAACATTGATTTCAAACAAGTTAAACCATGTAATCGACACCTAATGGTCTGAATGGAGATGTTTAAAATCTCTTTACGTAAACTGAGTCCCAGGTCTGATCTAGAGTCTAAAAACATAACTGAAGTATGAAGTAAAAACATATGTAAAGAAAAACTGCCCATCTGAAGGGGGTATGGCTGACAAAGCAGGCAAGGAAATGGAGTCACTGAAACACACATTAGCAGTAACTTCCAGGCACTGTGCTAGGGAAAAGATCTCCCATAAGACCAAAGGGGAGGTTTTATCTAAAAAGTGCAGATGCATTAACTTTAAGGCAATCTTAGCCTAATTCCTTTAAACAGATCCCACTGTTCAAATTCCTAGATCACTAAATGATATTCTGGCAATTTACTTTCCTTTCAATTTCCCAGCCAAGAAAAACTGAGTCAAGATAATCTGAATTATTCCTGATTTAATGTTTATTCAAGTATTCTTCATTTTTATTTAATAACTGGAGACACTGGTTTATATACATTTTTGTTAGTTCATGCCAGATGGCCACTAAAATTGACACCCACCCTAACAGCAATATATCCATTGATCCTTTTGAACTTCTACTGAGAGTACATAACAGGTACCTTTCAGGGAAAGAGTTAACTACGTTGACCAGCCTGACAGCAAAAGGTGGGATGCGGGATGAAGTGAATTCTGTTGAACTGTGTTTGATATCGATGTTTATTCCTGAAGTACTAAAAGAATGTGTGTAGTAGTCACTCTTGTCTATAGAACAAGCCCACCACATGGATATTAAAAGTGATCCTTCTTTCTCTTCTTCCTTCCTTCCATAAATATTTATTGAAAGCCTTGTAAATACTGCAGGCGATAAAACAAATCTCTGCAACTGCAGAGATTCCTAAGTCTGAGTCCTACATTTACTCAATCTAGCGGAGTGGGAAGACTTGAGAAGTAATAATAGCAACAAATGTGATAGTTGCTACGAGGAAGAAATATATGGGTTGAAAAAATCAACTCATCAGTGGAAAAGACTAGAATTGTGAAAATTCTGGAGTCAAGGTCTTAGTTTGTCATTCTGAAAGTTCCCAGTCAATAAAGATCTATTTTACTACAAACAGTATACCTTTTAAGTGTTTTTTTGTATATTTATGGCTTTTATTGTTCGTTGACATCCTAGATAAATATGGGCTCCCAATTAAATTTTTCAAATTTTCCCCAATGGCCATAGTAGATACAATCAAAGGCATAAATAATAAAGGAAACTGGACTAAATTTATATCTCATGTGATTAGCCAGATTTTCTAAACAAAAATTTAAAATATACTTATTTATATTAGGCTGAATATATACAACAAAGTTTTTGAGGTAATTCAGTCCTCATGAAGACTAACTTCCTAAATTCCTGTAATGTCAATAAATTTAAAGATGAAATGGATTACTTTCTTTCCTATCAGAGACATGCAGTCTATGCCAGTGAATAGGGTATGCAGGATGCGGCAAAGGGAATTGTACTCCTATAAAGTTGTATCAATTCTGGATTTAATGAGAAGGGTTTACTCATATATAAAACAATATTTTTAACAGCTTAGAAAGTTGGACAAGAATGACACAAATTTAGATTTTAATCTACAATTTCAAAGAATTTTCTTGATGAACTCTAAAAAGAAAGCAAGAGTACACTAGCTACCAGAAAGCAAATATAAAAGAAACCCCTTGCTGACAAAGCAACCTTTTATCCTTCGTACTTTATCTATGGCCTAGAGGAGATTTAACAGGCAAAATGTCACTGTGGATCAAATATCTTCCTTCTAGAGCTCACTTTATTATATCTTAATTTAAAACATAAATTAATGTCCTTAAAGGTAATAAAGTTAACAGGTAGATCAGATAGTATAAAAAAAGAAGCACTTAATTCTATGCCAATTTTCACATTCAGGGAGATAATGCAAAAGATCAATGGGATTTAATAAGAAAAATGTTAAACTTAAAATATACAAGAAATGCCTCATCTCACTTTGTACATATTTGCATTTAATTTTCATAGAGAAGGACTTGCATTTATATCTCTACTCAGAAAGACTCTGGTTAAAACTATCATCTTTATTAAATCTCAACTAGCTATCAAACAAACAACTACATTTCAAAGTAGCATCCCCACCCTGCAGGGTTCCAGTAAAGGAAATAATAAAGTGAAATATGAAAAAAAAAAAAAAGATTGTTCTTTGAAAGGAAGAGATCTAATTAAAAGGAGTCCCTAACAACTCCATGGATTAATTGGGAGCCAACTGAGATAATTGGACCTATGGGAATATGATTACACCCATCATAAACTGCTTTTTTCACAAGCATAGGTTAAGTGCTTGATGCTTTAATTGGGTATAACAATATAATAAAAATAGGAATAATATAGAAAAATTAATATTTGGGAAGGCAATCTCCTGAAGTTCTCTGGCATCATTAATAGCTATTTTTTAAAGATGCAATTCTCTAGGTTTCTTGGAGCCACTTTGATAACAGTGTGGTTACAATTCTATCAACCAAAATATACTTGTGCTATTAAAAGTTGACCTACAGACCACATGTAGTTGCTTTGCAATTAGAAATTCAACAAGATCACATCACTCTGTGATTGAAGTTAAAATGGGCTGCTTTTTTGAAGATGATGTCCTTAAATGTTCACTGCAACGAACACTAGCTTTCAATTAGACGATCTTCCAGGAAACAGAACCACAAAATTGTAGAGCCTCAGGGAACCTCATTGATCATTTATTTGGTCAAACACCCTATTTTTACAGCTGAAGTGACTGCATGGAAACAAATGATTGAAAGTTCTAGAAAAAAATCTAGGCTTTTATTGGGAGCTAAGACATGTGGGGGCTCATTTGGTCAGGGGAGGGTGTTTCTTTTAGAAAATAAATCCCTGAGAAAAAAGTAGTTATTTGCATACACCTCAATACCTTGTGACTCTATAATATTTTAAAAACAACTCTCTATTAAGGGAAATATAGAGATGGCAAAGAGAGATTCACTCTATTTGCACTGGGAAATGGAGTTGCTTATACCATTTAATAATTAAAAGTTACTTGATTTTGTTAGGTAAAAAGGCAGAAACAATATTCAATTCTTACTATCAACACAAAGAGTGGAGTGCCTGCATAAGGAAATAGGTCAGCTTCAAAAATTGCTTCAGTAGGATCTAGCATCAGTAGTTTCTATAGCAGTATTTTCACCAGCCAGACCCCAAGACCTAACCTTTGCTACTCACCTGCTTGTACCCATTGACCTTTGTCCCATACTTTTCCTTAAGCTCTTCCTTCCAACTCGTCTCTTAACTAAGGCAAAAGACTGGAGGGACAAAGTATTTCATGATGGAATCCGAACTAGCCCTCAAGCAATAATGATGAAGAGTTCTCAGAGTTGTAGCTAGCCCAGACCACCCAGACCAGTTTGGGCTTAACTCTGGACACACACTAGCACAGATGGACCATGGAGTGACCCACAGACTAACCAACAGTTACCTTTACCTCATTATAATACTAAAATATCTGCCAAAGGAGGAGCACAAGCCTCATTTACATAACATATGATGTATGTATAGGCATGTTTCCTTCAAGTGCACACGTGACCTTATGCCTGCCTCCACATAGGATGACAAGGCCTCCCTATTCATATATTCATCCTAACAAACACACACACACACACACACACACACACACACACACACACAAAACCCCACAAACATTCACTCTCTCTCAGGGAGTCACAGCTTTGGAAGTTATTTCTGTGATCTCTTTATTTGCTGTAAATAGGTTACTTTGTGCAACAATTCCATCTGGTATAGTTTCTATCTGTGACTCACCAAGGAGTGAACTCACATTAGTTCGGTTACAGTATGCCCAAAAGTCTTAGATCAATTCATTCAAGAAGACTAATCTCTCTCAAGATGACTAATTTATAACTGTGCTGGATATTTTGCCTTTTCCACCTGCTTTGGGCACAGAAGGCTGACCGCTAGAGACACTCAACAACAGGACCCTGCTGCCCTCTGTCTTCTTGCTAGGTTCAGGAAAGGTGACATCAGTAGGGGATTGGATGGTGGGCAGAGATACAAATCTGGGTGATTCTTCCCAGAGATCCCTTATGAAAGGGCTGTTCTGTGTCCCTCCAAGAGAAGTCACGCTTTTGCCAAAGAGCTTCTCCTACTATAAAACAACAGTATCCTGGCAAATTCTTCCCTTTTTGGGCCCTTCAGAAAAAAACAAAAAACAACAACAACAACGACAAAAAAAAAAAAAACAAAAAACTATACATTTAGCTCCCTTAAGTCTGTTTTAACACTGAAGCCAAAGAAACTTTTCAAAAACGTAAATATGGTCATTGATAAATCCTAAATTTTTAACCTGAGTTACAAAACACAGCAGGTCCTCGCTGCTCCCTAACACCACAGTTTCACCTGAATTACTTCCTACTTATCCTTCAGGACTCAACCTAAATGCCACATTCTAACCAGGTTCATATCCCTATTGTGTTCCTGAACTTCCTCATAGCAATCATCTGAATGTGAATAATTTGTTTAATTACCTTTTGGCTTACAGAAGAATATGGTCTCTTTTCCTTCTTCCCTCCTTCCACCTCTCTCCCTTCTTGCCTTCATTCATGTCTTTAGTCCTTATCATTCAGTCTTTCTTTCAGTTTGCTCTTTTCATAAATATTTAGCAAGAGCTCACCATGGTTCCTGCTCTCCTGGATATCACATTTTGACAGGGAAGGCAGATATTAAACCATTAACTGAAATACTAATCATTTAATTGTAATCATGATAAGTGCTAGGAGGACAATGTTCAAGGTCATATACCATCTTTACTACATTAACATCAGAACCAACAGAAACTGGCAGACGACAGACCTGCCATAAGGCAAGGACACAATATAGAGTTTTGATAAAGAACATTCATGGTGCTGTCAGTTCTAATTGGACTCAAATTTTGGACTCTTGACTTTTCTTACCTGTGAACAGTAGGCAAATTGATTTACCTCCCTAATTTTCAGTTTCTTAATTATAAATAGGACTTAGAAAATCATCCCTATGGAATTAAGTGTAAACATCAAATAAGAAAAAATTAGATAAATCCTTGAGAAGAGACTCTGATAGACATATAGAGGTAGCATTAGGGTAGTATTTCTAGAAAAACAAAGATATCTTGGTCTATGTATATAAATTTGTAAGAAAAGGAAGAACACAATCAAAAGTAGTCTATATCTTTTCTATTTTTAGAAGGCTATCACAATTTAAATTAATAATAATTAAAACTTCACAAAAACATGGAACAAGTGAATTTTAAGCACAAAGTATAAGGTAGCCAAAATTGTGGCATAAGGAATTTGAAAAAAAAAACAAACAAACACATTATATGAGCTTCAGAAATATAGCTTTATGTACAAGAAGCCACCTGGCAAATGCAATAAAACAGCTTTATTAATACGGTATGTTTCATGCATAAATCTGATCAGATTTGCTCTAGCAATCATCTTGTATGCCTCAAGACACCTGCAGTAGGAGAAAAAAATCATGTTTCTATACATTCTTAAAATTCCCATCCTTTGTGGCCTCTGCTGAGTATTCATTTGCAATCCAAAGTTAAAAGTCATACCTCTTTATCAGTGGCAGGCCTTGCTTAACATGCAAGTGTTCAATTTCTAGCTTATTCCTGCCCCTTTTATAAACTTACTTTTGGAGGGTTTTTTTACATTTGGTAAATTGTAAGCAAATAAAAGCTGTGTATTGTATTATAGACTCTGTTGTTTAATTGTTTGAATTGTCTCTGAGAAAATTACGCCAATGCAGAAACAGTATTGTCTTTTAATTTTCTTTCATACCATGTAAACTTATATATAAATAACTTCATACCATGCTGTCCCTCTTGGTTTACATAATATCTTTAAATGTCATAGAGTGGGGGTCAATATAAGAAGATTTTAATAAAATAAGAATAACAAAAAATAAAACCATGAAAACTTGATGCCTGCCCTATAAGTTAAAAACACTATTTTTTGATTGTTCACTGTCAAATATCAAATTGCGTAATGGTTTAACACAGCATTACAAAGCATATACCAATGTCACAGGACTATCAATATTTATACCTAGTATATTAGTCATTATTATTTCTCTACTCTCCGTGCATAGAGTCACATTTGGTGTAAAGTAAGCCAGGAAATAAGCTCTCACAAAAATAGTTTTAGTCATTTAAATTTAGTTGATTACAAAGGATGCCAGGAACCCTCTTAAGTTTAGTTGATTAGACATGAACTGCATAAATTAAGCTAAATGTATAAGTTGTGGAATTTCACTTCTTATGGTAATATGAAGTATCCATTCAACCACATGACTAATTCTAAGTGAGCCAGCTGGTGTGTCATCCATTTACGACTGTTCCCATGACGTCAAGTACAAAAGAAAGAGAAACTTACATGCTTAGTCAGTGCTTTTCAAGAGAACTTTCTTCAGTGATGGAAATGTTCTATATCTGAGCTGTCCAATATGGTAGCCTCAAGCCACATGTGGCTATTGATCCCTTGAAATGTGCCTACTGTGACTAAAGGCCTGAATTTTTTATTTTATTGAATTTTAATTAATTTAAATCTCAACAGCCACATGTAGCTGATGGCTACCATATTGGACAGCAGAGGATGGTCTGAATTAGTGTCCCTGCATCTATTTCTGCAAAGCAGAATTGGCATCTAAAACAAGACAAATACGTCCAAGCATATTAATAATAATCTGCTTCAAGTTGCAGAATATGACTCTTCCTGAGTCTCCTTAGTTATATTCGTAAGGGACTGAAGATCACAAGAGACAGATTTGCTATTATGAGAGGCAATGTCTGACTCACCTTATCTTTACCTAGGGGAATAAAAAGCCGCCTTGCAAACCTAACGTGCTTGTACTGTCCCTGCGTGAATCACCGTCTGCTTCTGTGATGAGAGGAAGGAGGCAGCTCCCAAACAGATGGTTTTCACTGTGCAGAAAGATGGGCAAAGTGATGGAGTCATTTTTTTTTTCCTGCTCATCCACTAGATTTTCACTCTGGAGCTAACTCATCAGCAAATTTTAAAAGATATTTAACATATTTCCAAGGCATATAAAATGGACAGATTGAGGATGTCATGCCAAACATAACACACTCTGCTTATATTTTAGTCCTACTTGTTCTATAAAAGAAGTCAATGTATTTATTGTGCTTCATCAAGGTACCAACACTTGGGCATTGTTCACCCCAGAGTTTTCACATTGATCCCTCGAGGTGATTTACAATACTCTAAATGACGTATTGTTATTATCACCTAAGCATTAAAGTGCCCTACATTCAAGCAAAATCAGTACTCAGTGGGTAATAATTCTATTGTGTATAATTACAATTACCCTTGTCCTCCAACTTTTAGCCAATGTTCATATTCACTCACCTTCAAACAGACAGCTTTGTTTTACCTACTCAAGTTTGGGTACTTGGCTGCCTCAGAGAATTTTCCATTTTATCATCAACTAGCTTGTTACTTTTCCTCACTTGATTTAATTTTGATATCATATTCTAAGTATATGACATTGAAATCCTTTATAATTATCAGATTCTATATACATGATTAAGTTACTATTTTTTATGCTGATTACTGCTAATGCTTTATAAAAGGAAGAGTCTTTTACCTGAGCAGCTTTGATTTATGGATTATGAACTAATGCAGTGTTTCTTTCAAAAATGACCTAACATTTGTTTTCTTTTTAAAAAGGATCACTTTCGAAGACTAAGAAGTGGAATAAAGAGATTTATCAGTGTCTCAGGGAGCAGGGTATGTTTGTGGTAAAATTAAATCACTTCACCTTTTCAATATGCTTAACGTTGCTCTCAGACTTGGGTAGAGTGTGCATATAATTTATCATCCCAGAATGGGATACTTTTGAGAGTGAAATCAGGCTATGTAAATAATTGAGCTAGCAGCTGTCAATGGGGTAAACCAGGACATAGTGACCCTGGATCTAAGGATGCTTGGATATTTTCCAGGAATTCTCCTTCAGTGGAGATGAATCCTTGGGAAAATAGTAGACCAAGCCTTCCCTAAAGTCAGGCCTGAGTTCCCCTTTGTCACAAGGTGGTTCATTAGTCTACCCTATTGAAGGTCCCTGTTAATGCTTCTGTTTTTATTTCAAATCTTGTTGCACACTCATGTTGTTCAAGATTTTGCTGTTTATCTTACTCTCTGAAATATCATTACCAAATCCCATTTTAAAATTCTTCCCATGAGTCTTTGGTTATAGACTGAATGTTTCTGTTCCCCCAAAATTCATGTGTTGAAACCTAAGCCTCAATGTGACGGTATTTGGAAGTGGAGCCCTCGTGAATGGTATTAGTACCCTTATAAAAGAGAACTAGAGAGCTCCCTTGTCCCTTCCACTATATGAGGACACAGTGAAAAATCTGTTGTCTATGAACCAGGAGATTGGCTCTCACCAGACAGTGAATTGTCTGGCACCTTGTTCTTGGACTTCCCAGACTCTAGAACTTTGAGAAATAAAAGTTTGTTGTTTATAAGCCACACAGTCTACAATAGTTTTGGTATGGCAACCCAGACTGAGGCATTTTCTTTTTTCTCCAGTATCATTTCCAGTAATAGCTGTGAAATTATTTACTCTGGCTTCCAGGTTTAGACTATATATTTTACCTCTAATTTTAAAGTATGTTCCTTCATATTGCAGATAATTATTTACCGGCCATTCCTCCAAGATGGCAGGAAAAGTGCCTCTTTCTATGTTTGACTTGCCATGATGCCTGTCACAGTGGACTTCTACATAGTGTTTATTGATTGATTAAACAGGTTACTGAAGAGATAATTACACAGGAATTACCCTATAGTTATTGTCTACATACCCAGAACTGAGAAAAGTGCTCTGAAATATTATTTCACATGATTCTAAATCACACATACCTAACATGCCAATGAGGAAGCTGAGTGAAATTCAAAAACTTAAATATTATGTCTTGACTCCTAGAGCTACTAAGTGACCAAGCTGGGATTCAAACTCAGGCCTGTCAGTGTTTTGTGTTGTTGTTGTTGTTGTTTGTTTTGTTTTGTTTTAATGCAGTAATATAACCACCAACACTCTATGGTTCCCTGTTTACTGTCTTCTGTTAATATTAAGCCTAAGTGGTAAACCTCACCTTGTTTATCTTATTTACAACATAGGTTAAATAAATCACTTTTAAATTCCTTGACATTTCCACATATTGTAGTGCATTCAGGAGCTGAGCTTTAAGAACATCAATTTTACAAATTATGTTATTATTTTGTATTTATCTTTGGTTCACTTCCACTTTATTCTATCAATATTTCATAGTATTAAAGTATTAGTTTGTTAGAGAGCTCCCTTTGCACTCAACTTGATTTTGGTAGCCATTCTACTGATCCCTTCCTCACTGGGTTTATTCATAATCGCACAGTATAATTCTGTCAGTTTTTACATTTCCCTTGTCCTTGAGAGATATTTCAATTTAGAAAGGCTGTGCATAAAAGCAAATCTCTGCTTTGTTTTAAATTTTATTTTTAAAATTGTGTTTCCTAAAGATACGGTTTTATATTTCAGTAGGAACAGCATCTGTGTCTTTCTACTTTAAACATGACCATGTGAGGCCATGCAGAGTATGGAAGAGTTGCCAACCCCCAGGCTCAAATACTGAGTGCATGCCTTCTGCTGCTCCTCAAGCACACCAGGTGCCCTCCTGACTTAGGAACTGGGATGTTTCCTCTATCTAGATACCCGCATGGGCAGCTTGCTCTCTTTCTCAGGATCCTCACTGAAGAGATCTTTTTCAGTGATATTTAAGACCACTCTATTTAAAACTGATTCCCCACCCCTCTATATACTATGTATATACTATGTATAATGTATATAACATTACATATATTACATATATATATATATATATATATATATATATATATATATATATATAAATATTTATTTCTTAGGTCTCCTCACAATAGAATATAAGTCCTAGGAAAACAAGTGATTTTTGTTTAGCTCAGAGCTTTATTCCCAGTGCCTAAAACAGTACCTACCATATAGTAAGTACTCAAATATTTTTTGATTGACTGAATAAATTCAAAATTTCTTTTACTTTTTACCATAACGCATGCAGTTTGAAAGAACACTAAAACATTAACTGAAGCAATGGCATGAAGCCATAATTGTGGAATTTCAGGCCATGCTAAAGAATGACAGAGAGCCAGCATTTCAAGAGAATTAATTATTAAAATATCATATAATAATAATATAATATTATAATTTGTAAGTATAATCTCCCTGCATATGATGTGGCCAATATACTTAATATACTACTTAAGCATAAAATTGGGTGGGTCTTGCTACAGATAGGTTTTTGACTACAAAGGAATCACGACAAGAAATCTTTTATTGCTAATTGGGTCAAATTATCACACTTCTTTAAATATTATTTGATTTTATTTAAATTTGGATTATATTAAAATTAACTAACAAACAAACAGAAAATGACTTTTGGTTCTGTTACCTCTATACATGTCAATCATTTCGCATTCTTCCCTTAACAGCAACAACTGCACTAGGATTCACCTCTTCCAGGGCAAAGTCAAAACATGGGTTGAATCCAACTTTTAATCAGCTGTACAGATGGGTTTATTTCATGAATACACTATACTGCACAGATGGAAGTTCCTGAATGCCTGACAAGGTGTTAAAACTGTTACTGATATTACAAAGGAATTAAAAATCAGCCTAGGAAATTATAATTAGTAGGGGCTTGATCTCTGAAGACTGGATTAGCTCAGCACTTATATTTTGTCCTTGGCAGGAAAAGAAAACATATTTGGGAAGAAAAATGTAAAAGTACACATTAGGCTTACATAGTCTCAGGTTTCAGATGATATATTTTTTGGCCCAGTAAGGACTAAGTCATTTCAGTCACACGCCAAACCGGCAGAACATATGCATTCGTGTATTTTAAAGAGTGTTTCAGGGTCTTGGATTTTTAAAATTCCATCCTAACTGAAATATAATTATAAAAGCAATACTTCAATCACAAAACTAGTACATAAGTTATGAACTTATTTTAGTGATATATTAAGCTATTTCAATAAAATAAGTCATATAATAATGAGTCTCAGGTGAAATGGCTGCATCTAGCTCTAAAACAACCAACAGCATCTGCACACAATCTGATAATTTGCCCCAACACCTGTACTTCTTTATTATGACTTTCTTTCCTTAATGGAAAAGAACTAGTAAAGAGATAAGATACTTTCATTCTTCCATTCAAGTAAATCTCAATATATTAAACTTCCTGTATTCAGAATTTGGTATTTTAATGTTTTGCCATTTTCTAAGCATTAACATCTTGCATTACATTGTATCTCACGGTCTCATCATTATATCTCACATTCTTAACCTTACAACATCTTGCTTAGGGTGTTCCTCCTCCCATTCCTCTCTCCGCCCTTCCCCCCTCCCTATCTGCTGCAAATGTTCCTATGCCTATATATTCCTTCTATTTATGAAATGGAAAATTCCTATCTCCTATGAATTAGGAACTAGAAATAATTGTATTGGCATAAGAACACATCATAAATTATTTCCTAGTCTAATAAAAGAACTAGAAAAAGCAAGAAGAGTTTAGGAGACATGGCTGTCAGCTAGCTGATTTATTTATTTTAAAGGGGACTAGAGGCCAATGAAATCAGTCATAGTCATCTCTAGAACCAGGCTGCCCAATAGTAGCCAGTCACCACATGTGACTACTGACTAGTTGAAATGTGATTAGTTCAAACTGAGATGTGCTTGAAATGTAAAATATACATTATATTTCAAAAGAAATATAATATATTGCATTGATATTTTCACATTGATTTCATGCTGAAGTGAGAATGTTTTAGATATATGAGATTAAATGAAACATATCATTAATATTAATTATTTAGTTAATGGATTAAAATTCATTTCCCCCCCATTTCTTTTTACGTTTGCTAATACAGCTACTAGAAAATTTTAAATTACATGTGTGGCTTATATTTGTGGCTCACATTATATTTCTATTAGACAGCAGTACTCTAGAATGGATTTAGAGAGAATAACTTAAATAGGAGAGTGTGTCCTGCAAGAGGTAATTACACATAACTTCAGTCAGATAAATAAGCTTTCTTCTCTGTCAAATCGTAATGGATATTATTAATATTTCTAAATTAATGACCCACTATACAGCTATGGCTCATTTAATGTAAATTAATCTGAACAATTTCACATTTATGTGTTTTAGCTTTGTTCTTCCCATTGAAAGAACAGAGACTTTTTCTAAAGCAGCAGGGCTGGTCTGGACTAGAATCAAAACAGCTCCAAAGGCCATTTAACTCTCTGAAGAGACACATACATGGTCTTAATCACTCCATGGGTTTCTACTTCTCTCTGCATGCTGACTTCGGCTTTTCTCTCTAGCCCATGTTTTCTTAACTTTTGCCCTGCTTTATTTCTTGTCTCCCTCATCTTTGACCATCACCTGATTCCAGAGGGCTGTCCTCCAGCCTCTCTCTGATTATGATTTTTTTGTGTGTTTGTTCTCAGTGATCTCAGTCAATTCTCTCTTTATTTTATAATACACATCCCTAGAAAGGAAATCTGGTTGTTCTTGCTCATCTTGTCATGCTCTGCCGTAGCTCAAAGGTGACTGGCTAACTTCTGGATGCTGCAACTATCAGGGACAAGGTCGCTTGGCAAAAAAACCCAAAAAACAAAAAAACAATAACAACAACAAAAAACAAAGTCACCCAGATCACACTTTTGTCCAGAACATAAGCAGGGCAGTTTCTTTCAAAAGTGTCATACTAAGGCAGGTATATCATGAACAATGTCATACACAGTGAAAGAAATGGAATAAATCTAACTGAAATTAATGAACAATGCCCAATACCAAAACAGAAACTTGTATGTTTACCAAAAACATGCATAGTTTTTAATAGTTACTATTTTAATTCATTCTAATATATTTAAAAAAGAAATAGAAAACAAATCTACAAAAAATCCCACACACATTTCTGAATGAAGAAACAAAATGATGGAGATAATCACAGTGCTATATTTCTTAGTAATGTATAATGTTTTCATTAGACATTCTACATTCTTTCCCCTAAAAACTGTCAATCCTTTTATCCCTATATATTTTCTAACTTTCTTTAGGTACAACACAGCAGAACTGAAATATCTTGAGTATTATCAAACTGCATACAAGATTGCATAGTTATTCCTTTTAAATTCACTTTTAATGATTGCTGTATCATTGAATATGATTTAATTTTATCTCAGGGCTGATACATAACAGAATAAATCTCCGACTTCAAGATGTTAAAATGGGATTACAGGAGAAAGGGGATCCCTCCTACGTTGTTGGTGGGAATGCAAGTTGGTACAGCCACTCTGGAAAACAGTGTGGAGGTCCCTTAAAAAGTTAAAAATTGAGCTACCCTATGACCCAGCCATTGCACTACTGGGTATTTACCCCAAAGATACAGACGTAGTGAAGAGAAGGGCCATATGCACCCCAATGTTCATAGCAGCAATGTCCACAATAGCTAAATTGTGGAAGGAGCCGAGATGCCCTTCAACAGATGACTGGATTAAGAAGTTGTGGTCCATATATACAATGGAATATTACTCAGCTATCAGAAAGAACGAGTTCTCAACATTTGCTACAACATGGACAGCACTGGAGGAGATAATGCTAAGTGAAATAAGTCAAGCAGAGAAAGACAACTATCATATGATTTCTCTCATCTATGGAACATAAGAACTAGGATGATCGGTAGGGGAAGAAAGGGATAAAGAAAGGGGGGGTAATCAGAAGGGGGAATGAAACATGAGAGACTATGGACTATGAGAAACAAACTGAGGACTTCAGAGGGGAGGGGGGTGGGGGAATGGGATAGACCGGTGATGGGTAGTAAGGAGGGCACGTATTGCATGGTGCACTGGGTGTTATACACAACTAATGAATCATCGAGCCTTACATCGGAAACCGGGGATGTACTGTATGGTGACTAACATAATATAATAAAAAATCATTTAAAAAAAAATAAATAAAATAAAATGGGATTACATAATTGAGAAGAATTTCATAAACAGTTTAGATTAAACAGAAATTTCATTAAGGAAAGGACAGTGGTATCACAAGCATTGATAGCAGAAATTTAATTATGCACAAAAACCTGTTGATTGCCTACCCCAACAGCTATTCTTCTCTTTCACCTTAGTAGTAGTATTATAATGTTTAGTTAGTACATTGCCACCACACATTTAAAAAAGACCTGCCAGTGCCCTTTCATCCATATACTACCCAGTATGTAAATTTGAGTCAATGGGATATAAGCAGAAATGTGAGAGACATGTGGGAAATCTTCTGTAAAGGAGATTAGATTCACCCATTTTTTTCCCTTTGTGCTTCAAGTTACCTGAAATGAAGAAATGAAATCTAGAGTTCTAATAACCCTCTAGAATCTGTGATGAACTTGAGAATGGAAGCCAGATGCCATGATGTTGTGGCAGGTCTCTGAGCACACCAGCAAGCAATCCAGAAACCTAGGATCACCCATCTCCAGACCTAATTTATATGCAGATAAATAAACCTTGATATATGTTGTGTTTTTCTATGACACACAACTGAATCTAATCCTTCTTGATAGAATATTACTAATGTAAGAGTCATGTTCTTATTTTAACTCACCTGGGCATTTTCCCCAAAATTTACAGGTTTAAACTCTTCTATCAGTATATGTACAAATGTTGTATTAAAAAAAAACAAAACAAAAAAACAGTCGAGTGTATACTTTATAATGTAAAACACTTAGATTGCCAATAGCATTTTAATATAAAAAGGACAGTAGAAACATATTTCTGATGTCAATAGATCTTAATACTATTTCCAAAAGGAAAATCATAATTATGATGCCTATACTTCAATAAACTATATGTAACCTCTAAGTAATAAGCATCTATCTTAATAATTTTTCTAAACTTTAAAGGGATCTACTGAAAACTGTTTTTTTTCCTTTACTCTCATTGTTGAAACTCTGCTTTAGTAATTCCACTATTATTGAAACTTATACTTCTAAAATATATTAAAGTACTAATAATTATTATATTTTTTCCTTTAAAGAGATGACACAAGGGATGACACTAACTGCATTTTTTTATATTTGTTTTGTTCACTTAATACAATAACTTCATTAGCCATGACATTAAATAACTATCATTGGATATTGTTAGGTTTGTTTAATGCTTTACCAAAATACAGCATGATAACAAGTTAATAAATCCATGTCTGTATCAATTATGCCTTTGGAAAATTGGTGAGTATAATTTTGAGTCAAAAAGCATGAGTATTTTTAATAGTATTGATGAATATTTTCAAACAGATCTTTTTGAAGAGTATATCATTTTAGTCTCTTTCACTAAGACTTTCCCCAAATAGATCACTTATTTTTTTTTATTTTACTGACAATACTTCTGATTTAATTTGCATTTATTTGATTAATTACATCTCTCTTGGTTTTTAATATGGGAGAGGTAGAGTTTTCCTAGAATCATTTACCTCAGGAAATATACATCTGTCAAGGCAGGAATGGTGTCATTGGTTTTCATCCGCTTCAGAAAATTACTTTCTATTGATAACTGACAGGACATCAGCAATATCAAGGTGACATATCTGCATATCTATCATTCTGATCCACATCCTCGTATTCTGTCATCCAATAGAAGGCTTCTGACAAAATTTGACTATTAATTCACTATTTCACCATTTTCCTCTATTGAGGGACATCACTGAACAGTGTATGTCTGGGTCATCCTGTGTCATGACTTTAGCTCACTGATTACTGTTGAGGTTTCATAGTTCCTTAACAAAAAAAAAAAAACTACTTGAGAATGTCATTTATCTAGTTCATAGAAACTAGGGACAGACAGCAATGATCAATTTTCACATTTTAGAAATAATAGTGATATGAACATAATATTGTTATAATACAACTATGCAACAATTTTCACAATAGAGAATTGCCCAGGTATTACATTATTACCTCATGCCATGTTATCTCATTTAACTTCTTAGATCTTTATGAAACAGTTTTAATCTCTATATTCATATTGCTCTGTGAGCTTAATCAATGTGTACCTGGTCACACAGCTAATTAGCCCCAGTGGTAAGTTGTTGAATAGTCAATATCCATTTCTTCCTCTCCACTTAATTATAGAACCTTGGTATCATTTGAGGTGCCTACCTCTACTACATACAGCCACATGCATCAAGAACACCCGGACACATGCCAAACTCCAGAAAGTAAATTCTCATGAGAACCAGCCATGTGGTACTGCCCTGGTGACCACTCCAGATCAAGGATTAGAACCATTTTATAAGCTGATCCAACAGGACCAAAGGAGAAGGTTCTACGTTTGGGGAAGAGGTTTGCTTTTATGGACTCCTGCATGTGAAGGAAACTGTCCAAATTGTCACTTGCATCATCTTGTGAACATGAGAGCTAGAACAAACCTGACGCTACAGCAAAATACAGAAGTTCTGGATTTCTCCGTGATATTATTGAGTCATTGATCTGATTGCATCATGATACTTAAGTACACATTTTCTTTTTTTTAAAAAAGTTCAGCCTGAATCAGGGTTTTGATTACTTGCAGCCTAGATCATCCAGTTTATTCCTGTGGCCTACAGAGACAACAACCAACCTCCCTCAACTGCCTTATCCTTCCAGAAAGTAGGGCTAGCTTTATTTAGGGAAAATCCCATTTGGGTAAACATATGATTTAAACTAGTTTAATGATTCATATTGGAAACCATGACAATTAAGACAGTAAACAAACATAAAGTTCTTCATGTGGCAAAAATTTAATCTTGATCAAATTTTTAAAAAATGAAACATAAGAAAAAGACTTTGGCATGTATATTAAGGAGAGAGAAAAAAATCACAACCAATGGTATATTACATGAGATGTCTAAGCAATACATGAAAAAGGATAAAGAAGACAACACAGATGATAGCAACAGATTCTCAAAAGCAAATCAAAATAATATTTCTCTGACTTCCTAAACCAAGCTTCCCCAAACTACTAAGACTTAGTTAAAAACTAAATTTAGGTGGGAAGTAAAATAAATTATAGATTTCTAGTCTATGATAGTCTGCCACCAAAGTGATCAGGTTTGTCACTTTTGTGCGTGTGTATGCTTGTGTGTGTGTGTGTGTGTGTGTGTGTGTGTGTGTGTGTGTGTGTGGTGAGTTGCAAGACTCAACTACATTCAGCATTGTTTGGTGTAATTCTTGTCTCTCAAACTAGTATCTTTGACATGCAAGGTTGCAGCAGCAGACACAGCTATTTGACATGTGGTACTGTATTACTACTATTTTTCCAAAGAGAAGTCTGTTAAAAGGTAAACGCCAAGAAAATGCTAAACTTGTGATTGCTGCTCTATTTCCTTTATTTTAAATAATGCTTTTGAACTGTAACCCAGTGCTTCTCACACCTGGCTAGCCTTTAGAATCACCTGGTGAGAACTACTTGTTCCCCAATCACTTAGGGATCCAGTGCTATAACTCCTTATTGTCAAGGGGGATCGTACACCTTCTGTATTACCAATGCACCATATTAAAGTCTCTGATAGTAAAGTATGTTAGAGAAATTAACCCACTTTTTAAAAAGACGGATTCTTCAAAATTTAAAGACACAGACCTTGGAAATATCCAATCTTGATTTTTTGTGTCTTTTTGGGTTTTGTTTTCCGTTTGTTCGTTTTTCATTTCGACTCCTGTTTGAAGCAGTCAGGGAGATGGCATGGGCATGAGACACCTAGATTTGGTTCTAATCCCTGTTTATCACATTTACTGTTTGGCAACATTGGGTAAATTATAGGATTTATTTGACTGTTGCCTTTCTCATCTGTAATATGGTAATACTAATAATATATATGTCCTGGAACGTGACTGTTAAGTTGAACAGCATTTGTAAAGGCATTTAATAATGCCTGGCACATTTAGCATCTCCCGTTGTTCTAATGTTAAGTTTTGGAATTGCTTGCTGGCTCATAGTCTTCCCATTCTGAATTTCAGGCTGAAATTTCAGTCTATTATCTCCCAGGGTACAAAAAGAAACAGTATTTGTTTCTCCCTAGGCTTCAAGTCAATATCTTAAAGGCTCTAAGGAAAAAGCAAAACAAAATAAAGCAAAAAATCCCAGCAAACTATATTTATCCTACTACTGTCCTCCCTGTTTAGTTTTCTCTCTTTCCTGACATCATAGGATACAGGCAGAGTTTTCTGGAGATGAGACTTCCACTCTGACTAGTGCATCCAGAATTCCCTTGGTTCTTTACAAATCCACTGGGTTTTAAAAATTGCTCTGCTCTTCTTCCTCTCCTGGCCTTCACCAGGAATACTCACCAATCCTAAATACCCAAGCAATAATTACAACAACAAACATCTCCCATTTATGAGTGCTTTCCATGTGTCAAGGGTCTGAAGTGAGACATTTAGAGGTGCTGTCCAATTTAATTCTTATAAAGTCCCTATGGATTATGGGTAATTCAGATCCTGAGGAACTTGCTCATGTTCAGCTGGGTAACATCTGGCAAAGCTGAGATGTGTATAAATGTCTATCTGACTCAGTAGTCCAGACTCTTAACCAGCAGTCTTCCATCTCAAGGCAATCTCCTAGGTGGCTTATGGTTCCTATTAGCCAGGCCATTAACATTACAAGAATTTCTATTTCAACCAGTGCCTGCTGTTCGAGGCATACTGAAATGATTCTTCCTTGGAAATTGGGCAACTTAAATTTTTACCTTCAGTTTATCAAAATAGTCTCCACATAGCAAGGCATAAATTTATCCACAGTGTTTTTTTTTTTCTTTTTCTTCTTTTTTTTCTTTTTTTTTTTTTTTGGCTAGGAAGTTTTTGCTCATAACCTAGCATCTACTTACGGACCAACTGAAGCTACTGCCAGAATCTAAAATGGATTATATATTTTCCTAGCTCTATATTCTCTATTAGTAAAGCAAAATTTAAGATTGCAACTTCCTGGGGCTCCTGGGTGGCTCAGTTGGTTAAGCATCTGCCTTAGGCTCGGATACCTGGGGTCCTGGGATGGAGTCCTGCGTCTGGCTTTCTCCTTCAGAGGGGTATCTGCTTCTCCCTCGCCCTCTGCCCCCCCCCCCCGACTCATGCGGGTGCGCTCTCTCTCTCTCTCTCTCTCATGTAAATAATAAAAAAAAAAGATTGCAACTTCCTGCCAGCGCTCTATCCCCCTTTCCTGCTTTATTGGTCTTGCTAACAGTTACCATCTTCCAATATACCATATAATTTATTTGCTTTTTTTGTTTATTATTTGGCCCTTCCTCATAAAATACAAGCTCCATGAGGACAGATTTTTTCTCAGTGTTGTTTGCTGCTATATCCGCCACATCTAGAACAACATCCAGCATATAATATGCGCTTAATAAATATTTGCTAAATTAATAAGTAAAAAAGTGAACAATGGACTTATGTGTCTATTCTTCGGTAAAGAATTCTGTTAATTCTGAGTAATGCTGAAGTCTAGAATACTTTATCAACCAAGATTATTTCCAGGGAATCTATTTTGTAGTAGAATAGCTAGATTGCAGGATATTTACTAGGTAATGCTAATCTGTCATTAAAGCCACTGTGGCTCTTCCAATTTTTGTTTCCACAATGAATAGGGATTTCACTGAAGCCAGATGCAGATCACTTGGTATTCTGTGACTTTTTTTTTTTTCAATCTGAGAGGTACGAAATGGTGTTTTGCTATAGTTTCACTATAGTTTTATTAGCAAATAATAATAGTTAACAAGGTGAGATATCACCTCATACATATATCGTTTCAATTCTTTCTCTTCTGCAAAATTATTTTGCCAATTGTTTCCCCATGGATTATTGGGTTTTTTTTCTTATTGATTCATAAGAGTTCATCATATACTCTGCATAGTAATCATTCATAAGTTTCATAGACTAAATAAGTGGAAAATATGTTCCAGTAAATGGTTTGACTTTTCATTCATTTTTTGGTAACTTCACAAATAGTTTCTTATTAATTGTATTTGAATTTATTAGCCCTTTGCTGCACGGTATATAATCTTTTTTTAAAATAATATTTATTTTGTTATATTAGTCACCATACAGTACATCCCCAGTTCTTGATGCAATGTTCCATGAATCTTTTGTCTGTTTTAAGAGATTCTTGCATGCAGGGATATATTTCTATATTGACTTTTAAAAGTTCACTTGTTTTTCCTTACATATTTGGTTCTTTAATGCATCTAGGATTGATTTTTGTGTATGGTGTGAGGCAGGGGCCTATTTAATGCTTTATTCAAATGAATAACCAACTCTCCCATCAATATCTATTGAAAATTCTATCCTTAACCCAATGGTATGCAATGCCACCTCTCTCATGAATCAAATATCACAATATCCTTTTCGAGTGGCCAATCTCATATATAACTTCTAACAGTATTCCTCCATATGGCCAGAAACCTTCAACCATATTTTTAATCTGTGAAACTTTATATAGGATTAAAGAAGAAATCTCATGTCATTCAGGAATCTAATCACCTAAGCTGTTTTTAAAATTGTATTTTATCTTAGCCAATGTAAGTTCTCTGTGGGAGTTACATTTCAATAAATAATCAATCAAACATAATGTAGGAAAGTTAATGCTCAAATGTGAGACAATTTCTAAACAGGCAATTTACTATCACTATGCAATTCTTAGCTCTGAGCCTGTAGCAAGATAGACCCTATTGTGTAAGGTTAGCTATCATCTTTCACCACGCAGTGAATTTATTGCCAGAGTAGGTGGAATGACTTCACTTTCTATTGTAGCTCCGTTAATCTGCAATAATGCGAGAGCAAGGCTTTGCACATAAACACATTGGGAAATTAATACATTTTAAATAAGTACAGCAAAATCAAGGTTGGTGAGTCATAACACAGAGAGAATTTAGTGTTTGACAATTATTATATGTTTTGAATTCATGAAAAAGCAGTCAATATATTATAACTTGGGCACTGTTCTATAAAAATAATTAAGTATATGTTTAAAAGAGAGCTCATTACAATGCTATCCTGGTAAACCCTTCAGTGAAATAAATTTAGGCTCTTGGCAATGTTAAAATGACTAACTCTGCAGGACTGTAAAGATTTTGAGATTTACATGCACTACATACAATAACATTTTGCTGTAATAGCTTTCAAAACATATATAAACCACACTACCTTTACTCTTCCCCTAACATGGGGACTTTACTACAATACAAATATTACAGGGTATCAGTTACCATCCAAATATATCAAATTATGCTCCCCAAAAATCTTTGTTGACCCGAAGTCAATGGATACTTATTCTAAGACTCTTAAAGACCCAGGTTATGAATTTTACAATGGAAATCAATAATTTCCTATTTAGAATGCTTACTTTGCTACACCAGAGCACTTTGCAAATTTCACTTCACAAACTCCAAGGGTCTATAAAAGGCGTATTTGTGTGGTTTTATATAATGCAGTCATTGAAAATATTTTTCTTGTTGGTCAGTCTACCACCTTCAGGATTTATTCCAGGGCCATGAAGAATTCCTCAGTAGTAGAAAACTGACTGTATGAATATATACAGCTGGAGATACATTATTACAAGGACATGCCAGTTAAAATTATGTGAACATAAGCTTTCATTAAATATGTAACACATGTATACAAATTAGTCCTATGCAGTTAAGAGGAAACAGGCCATGTATATGTGGCTCATTATAAAACCAAAGCCTATGACAATTTGTTGCATCACGATAGGTTACCTTTGAACACTTCCAACCACTAAATTGACTCTATGCACACACACACACACACACACACACACACACACACACACACACGTCATGCATATATATGCATATATGTATCTATGTGTGCATATACAGGTCACATATCTGTATCATATACATGTCATATATGTGTTACATAGATATACATATTTGCTATATATAATATTCATAAACATGTATAAACTTAATTTTGTGATCAGAATTTTTTTCAATAATACATTCGTGGATTTTGCACTTCAGGGTAGAATGACAAAGTAAATAAAACACTAAATTAGAATATTAAGATAGTTACATAGGGTATATTGGTATTTAAAATGTTAAAAAGAATCACTGAAATAATTTGAAAATAATTTCAACAGTGATCAAAGAATGAGTAATATTTTCCCCTTAGTTGGTTGGATTTCATTATTAGGGTGGATTTCATTATTATGTTTTGAAACAAAAATAAACAAAAAAGATTCAAATTGGCTTTTGCTACCAATTTAACAATTTTACAATATTGCACATGTATTATGTAAAAAAAAAAAAAAAAAACAGGCCACATGGTACCTTAAAATACACTGTCATATGATAGTCAGAAGACCTAGAACCTGGCCCTACATTTAGTCTGTGAACCTCTATCATGTACCAGGTAATAATCTTCAGAGAACTTGGACTCTACTGATTTACTGTTAATTAACCATGATTGTATGCATGCCTAAAGCCTAAAGTGATATACATTTACCTATAATCTTTCATCAAATATTAGATTTACTGCAAGAATGGATGTAGTGAATTAATTTTGCTGTGGATAGATGAAAAGAAAATTTCCTTTAAGAAGATACAGTCTAGAGTAATAGAGCTACAAAAGAATTTAATGCTACTCTAGTTGAGTCATTGATTTTGCAGATGAGGAAAAGTAGGGCCCAAAATGTAATTAATTTTAAATACTACTATCACATTGAATCTAGTGATACCATTCACTCATATTACTACCTCACTGAAATATATCTAAACAATCCTCATGTTGTCTTTCTTTTTTTTTTTTTTAAGATTTTATTTATTTATTTGACAGAGAGACAGCCAGTGAGAGAGGGAACCCAAGCAGGGGGAGTGGGAGAGGAAGAAGCAGGCTCCTAGTGGAGAAGCCTGTTGTGGGGCTCGATCCCAGAACACCGGGCTCACGCCCTGAGCCGAAGGCAGCCGCTTAGCGACTGCGCCACCCAGGCGCCCCTCATGTTGTCTTTCAACATTTGTAATGTCTTTATTTATTTATTACTAGTTCCAAAACATTTAATTGGGGTATTATGAAATGATTTTTTGTTGTCAGATTTATCTCTCTTTGTAGAAATATATATGACTATATCATTTAAAATCCAAGGGAAGAAAAAGAGGGTATAACGATTTGGCTATTAGAACCTAATTTCTTTAAGAAAGAATTGTGTTGAAAACTTTAACATCTGTTTTCTTCATTATTGAAGCTTTATTTTCTTTGGCTTCCCCCAAAAATGCTGCTACATTCAAGCAAGTAGATTAAATGTTATTAGCTTTAATACCTTTTAAAACAAGTAATCTGTTGAAGTGATAATGGAATTTAAAGTAAGTACATTCATTAAATTGGTTTTTACACTATTGTGGTTTCCCTGTTGGCCACATGAATCTCTAAACCTGACATTGCTAATTACAATTATAATAAATGGTATATGTATACGTGATTAAATTCACACTACACTTAAAGCAGACATAGAGGTAACTGAAGAACTCCACTGTCATGTATAAGCCTAAAAAGGAAAAACTGTGTTTGCTATTTTATTTGTCTTACAAATAAGAAATAAAGGTTATTCACATAAATGCATGAACCCATTAAAATCAGAAATTTAGACTGCAATTATTACTTGCTAACTTCCTATTGGATGAAAGGTAGTGAGTCTCATTGGGAAGAAGGGATGGATGGATGGATGGATGGATGGATGGATGGATGGATGGAAGGAAGAAAGAAAGAAAGAAAGAAAGAAAGAAAGAAAGAAAGAAAGAAAGAAAGAAAGAAAGAAAGGAAGGAAGGGAGGGAGGAAGAAAAAGAAAAGAAAAGAAAAGAAAAGAAAAGAAAGAAAGAAAGAAAGAAAGAAAGAAAGAAAGAAAGAAAGAAAGAAAGAAAGAAAGAAAGAAGAAAGGAAGAAACATTAATGGGGAAGATCCAAGAGCAATCTTCCCATACTAATACACCCCAATTTAGATTTTCAGTTACTTAGGCTTGAAGAATTGGCTCCACTGTTATACATGGCTAGAGGCATAGTTTCAATACTTCTTTTTGTGTCAAGACACCTGTCTTTTTACTTCAGTGCCAGAAGGGTTTAGCATCTTGTCACTGAAGCAACACAGCCTGCACATTTATAGGTGTCACTCACTCTACCATCTGTTCCTTAGGATAACAGCCACCATTATCACCCAGCCTCCACCTGAGACTTTAACAATGTCTGTGGATTAAAGTTCAGATCTACAAGGAAGAATGGCTAGCAGTAACGTTGCCATTCAACTTTGCTTGACCTTAACTCTCCTGCTGTCAATACTGTATCGCAGCCTGTTAACTTGCTTTTTCATCCCATGTGTATAAGGCACTGTAAAGTTCTTGATTAAGCAATGAAACCATATAAAAGCCTTTGCACTGTTATTAGCATTTTTGGTCCTTTTTCTGTTTCCATTTTACTAAAACACTCAAGGGTACATCCATAGTATTTTAATAAATACATTTAAAGTGAATGAATCCTAATTAGATTTCAGTTCTAGGGACACTAATCAGGTAGTTTCACAAATGGAATGAACTCAAATACAAACACACAGAAGAAAAAAGGACGGTATTGTGTTAAAAGCTAACCAACACATGATAATCAAGTTTCTGAATGGCTTATTTAATATGATATCAATAATTTTTCCTTTGTAGTCTAAAATAAATAACATTGCGTATAAATATATAACAAATACTTACTGCCTACACTTTCATGAGAAGTGCTACCTGACAATTTATAAATACCTTTAATTAAACAATTCTAGTCCATATTGACTGAAGGAAAATATGGCAATGTGATATTTTCCCATCCTTTCTTATTTTACTCTCTTTTCTTACTGGTGATATGAAGTGTTTCCACATCAGAAGTGGTATTTTTATCCTCCCTGTATTTTTATGGCTGTCATTATTTCTATATAAGGCATTCTTCCACATTCAAATGACAGGGAAAAGGAAATGGGCTCTGTTTATTCATTACCAATCAAGCTAATAAAAATATTTTGCAAAGATGGTAAAACATGATAATGCTGTCAATTTAAAACAGTTCATTACAAGGAGGAATGTTTGAGCTCATTTTGTTCTACAACTGAACTTTTACTGTGGCTATAAAACAGCATCCCTTTGTTACTACAAACAGTGAATTCTGCTGTATCCTCTTGCTTTCCCCACTGATTTGTTTGTGTGCTTGCTCATTGCTTTTGGACGGATTCAGCTCTTCTCTCCTCTGGGAAGCAGTAACTGTTGCCCAGTAATGTCTAGGATGACTGTCTGCAAACTCTCTCCCCCATTTACAGGCAGTATTAGCAGGTTAATCAGTGATTTATTCAACAAAACAGTTTAGGCTTTCACTGTAATATGATATTTCTATGACAATTAGTGTGATCCTTTGGGGGCATTTTCTACTACTTATCACTAGCCATTGGCTTATGGGGAACTTCTGGCTTTCATCCGCAGTTGGCGAGCACTTAACGTGTCATGACTACTCCTGATCCATTTGAATATGTGTGAAGGAAGCTTATTTCTTCAGCCAGCTCCACATTTACTATAGCATTGTGGCATTTTTTTTTTTTTAATGTGCACAGAAGCTGGAGAAGAATAATGTTGCAGCCCCGTGTATGCAAAACATGTGAGCCTACCAAGGAACGACATGATAATGTCAATGTAATGTTCTCATTATTGCAGTGCTATTGCTTGTAACCATTAGTCTCCTTTCTTCAATTAGTGACAATCACTTAAGTAGTACCCTGGTCTACTGCAGATAGTGGCAGTTTTCTCAAACAACTCTCCCTCTCTAGTTTGAAAAAGAAAGTAAAACCATTTTTTAGTTCTGGGTAATAATAATATAAGGCAAATATAACTCGGTGATCCTTACAGAAAGTAGACATAAATACTAAACTGAACAAATGAAAAAAATAGTATTATTGAGAATATAATTTTGTTCTAGGGAATTAATTCATTCAACAAATATTTACTGAGTTTCTACCACACACTTTATAAAAATGATGAACAAAATAGTTCTTGCCTTCAAGAAGCCCAAAGTCCAGGGAGACAGACATATAGATACATAATCATACTACATTTGTATTATTGATAGAATAAAAGCCAAAGTACATTAAGGTTCAAGAAGAGAATAGAGGCGCCTGGGTGGTTCGGTCAGTTGGGCATCCGACTCTTGTTTTCAGGTCAGGTCTTGATCTCTTGGGTCCCGGGATGGAACTCTGCATCAGGCCCCACGCTGAGCAGGGAGTCTGCTTAAAGATTCTCTCCCTCTGCCCCTCCCCCCACCTCTCTCTCTCTCTGTCTAAAATAAATAAATAAATGAATCTTCAAAAAAAAAAAAGAAGAGAATAATTGACACAGTAGGAAAAGTAGGAGAATGTTAGGCAAAGCTATAAAGAGAAGGAAAATTTTCATTTTTGTGCCAGAGCAAGACTTTAAAAGGCAGGTAGTGGAGAAGAAAATTCTGTGCAAAGAATATAAGAGGTACAAAGACATAAAGCAATGAAATAATATGGTTCAGTAAAGGAATTTCAAGAAATTCCGTATAGCTAATTCATACATTGAGATAGAGAGAAAGAGCCAGGGATATAAACAAAGAAACAATTGAGAGTATAGTTCTATGCCACTTAAAGTAATTAAGACTCTATCGCATAGGTTACAGGGATCTGTTGATTGGGATTTTACTCTCAAAATAAGCACTGCTTTAATATTTCTAGTGTCCTAGCCCATTATTTTAATTGGTTTAAAGACATTCAACATACCCATATTTGGATTTCTTGGGGAAAGTGGTATAAGGAGTCACTAAAATTGCAAGATGATAATGATATATATTTATTTAAAATTAATTTTTAACCAATAATCCAAATACGCATAGGTTTTGAATTAGAATTTAGCACTTTGCCATAGTGACATGGCTCTCTGAATTGTAAAAGTTAATCTTTGGCTACTTCAAGTTTATTAAAGAATAAAGTAACCACAGAATATAAAATATTAGTCCCGTAGTAATGAACATTCTAAGTAAACCATGTAAATCATAATTTTCAAAAATAATTTTGCACAAACGATAAATGAAGACATCACCAAGTTGGTACATATGTCATGGTGAATAAAACACATACGATTATTTCCTACAAAATAACTTAACACTGAACCCTCCCCATGTGACATGACTTCCTTTTGTATGGAATTCCCCCACATGATTGTATTTAAAGAATACAAACAGTAAAATAAACACAAATGGCATTTTTTTTTTAAATAAGGAGCATCATTGTATATAGACAAGAACAGGATATTGTAACTTTCAGCTGGGTTATTAATGCCTTTTCCCAGTTTGGCTGGAATCTTTCTCTTTAGCCTTATCTACCAACCATAGCTAGTTACAATGTGGTGTTCTCAGCCCGTACACACAGAGATCATTCAATGTTTTGTTTTGTTTTGTTTATGGGTTAAAAGGAAGGAGGAGAAAAGAAAGGAGGAGAGAAAGAAAGAGGAGGTGAAAGAGGAGAATGAACAGGAAGGGGAAGAAGGAAGTCATTCTTGGAAATCAGTCTTCGTTTCTTATTTTTCCATATGCTAGTATTAAATTAGATATTCACTAAAATCTTTACTAACACAGATGCAGTTCTATGAAATGTATGACCATCTCTTCAAAGTATGTTCTAAATATGACTTAACCACAATATTCTATTATTTTTTGAATATCAAATATCCTAAAGGATTTAATAATTAAAATGATCACTTTTTCCTGGTCAGTGAATCTCTAGAATCAAATGTTCCTTTAGGAGAGTCTCTACCCATCTTCTCTTCCTTTCATCTTCCTTTCTCCTTTAGAGTGGTATGCATTTCTAGTAGTAGGTGTAAGTAAGTTCACAGACATTGAATCTAGACAAAAGACTACTGTCACACAGAAAAGACTACAGTTCCCCCATCAAAATTAGAAAAGGAAAGGATGGTTTCCTCTGCATTTGAATAAAGATGGACATATTTGAAATAATCTCTTGGCAATAGAGGCAGTTATTCTGAAGGAGAATGGAATGGAAACCTGTCCTGGTTGGCTGCTCAAAAGGAACCTCAGACCTCAGGGCTGCTTCATTCATTCATTCATTTAATCAACTTCCTAAGAGCAAACACAGTCTTCGACCCATAATATTTTCTTTCCAAAGAAGGTGCTTTCAACCAGAAATGACTGGTATAGGGTGCAGTGTAAAGATGCAAAAAAAAAGGTTCCAAATTATTTGAATTATTTTACTATATGTTTAGATTTTATTTATGTGAGAGAGCGAGAGAGAGAGCATGGGCAGGGGAGGAGGATAGGGGCAGGAAAGGAGAGGCAGACCTCCCTGCTGAGCAGGGAGCGACCTGGGGCTGGATCCAAGATCATGACCTGAAACAAAGGCAGATGCTTAGCTGACTGAGCCACCCAGGCACCCCCTTTTTATTTTTAAAGAGAATATTTTACCACGCTTTCTCTAATACATTTTACAACCACACTTTACTATGTACTTTAAACTCCAGGGAATCTACAACCACATATTGCTCTTTTCTAAGGTGGAAAGTACAAGGGATAGTTTATACACTCAAATGGTCAAAAAGGTAAGCACACTGACTGAATAAAGAGCGGCAGTTAGCCTACTGTGAAGAGCCTGTCAGCACATGCTGCCAAGGGCATATGGTTGGCAAAATGGAGACTGTGCACTATTAAAATCACTTAAGAAATCTTACTGCATTTCAATCAAAACTACAATGAGATATCACCTCACATCTGTCAGAATAGCTGTTTACAAAAAGATATGTGATAACAAATGCTGGTGAGCAGGTGAAGAAAATGGAACCTTTGTTCACTGTTGGTGGGAACGTAAATTGGTGCAGTCACTATGGAAAACAGTCTGGAGGTTCCTTAAAAATTTAAAAACAGAGCTACTATATTACCCAGTAATCCCCTCAGGGTATACCCAAAGAAGCTGAAATCATGATTTTGAAGAGGTACCTACACCACTATGTTCACCGCAACATTATTTACAATGGCCAACACATGGAAACAAGCAAAGTACCTGTCAATAAAGGAGTGAATAAAGAAACATGTGATTATTTTTATATAGAAAGGGTGATGTGTGTGTGTTTGTGTGTATGTGTATTTGTGTTTGTGTGTATGGGTGTGTGTCTGTGTGTATAGTTCAGCCTTAAAATGAAGAAAATCTTGGCCATTTGCAACAACATGAATGAACCTGGAGGGCATTATGTTACCTGAAATAAGTCAAACAGAGAAAGCCAAATACTGTATATATAACCTTACTTATATGTGGAATCTAAAACAGTCCAAATCATAGAAACAGAGTAGATTGGTGGTTGCCAGGGGCTAGGAGGTGGGGAAAATGAGGAGAGGTTGGTAAAAGGGTAAAAATTTTCAATTATAAAATGAATAGGTTCTAAGAATCTACTGTATAGCACGCACAGTGACTATAATTGATAGTACTGTATATATAATTAAAATTTGCTAAGAGAATGGATCTTATGAGTTCTCACTAGGGAAAAAAACAGGTAATATTTGAGGCAATGGTTGTGTTAACATGATTGTGGGAAACCTTTCACAATGTATATGTATATACATCATTACATTACACATTTTAAATATATTACAATTTTACTTGTCTATTATACCTCAATAAAGCTGGGGGTAGAATCTTGTTGCATTGGAGCACTATCATCATTAACTTATAACCCTGAGGAGTCACCTAATAAACACTGATTGACTTTACCACCAAGGTGTTCAATATGTAATACAATTATTTTCCCTGAATATATAGCAATATTCAGTAATTATCAGCTAAGAAATATAAAGACTAGTATTTATTTCATTTATAATTTATTCTCAGGTAATAAGGAATGACTATATTGTCTGCTCCTATTTTTCCTTTAATACAACCACTGACTTATGATAATGAACAATCAAGGATTTTAAATTATCTTTCCTCATAACTTTCATTAAAACCCTACCTTATTTTATTTTTTAAAATGTTTAAAAGGCTTATTTTATTTTTGAGAAAGAGAGCACTAGCGGGAGGGACAGACGGAGAGGGAGACAGACTCTCAAGCAGACTCCTTACTCAGTGTGGAGCCGCACATGGGGCTTCATCTCATACCCTGAGATTATGTCCTGAACTGAAACCAAGAGTTGGTGGCTTAATCAACTGCATCACACAGGCGCCCCCAAATCCTACCTTCTTTTCAATTTCAATTCACAACATCAGAAACCAGGTCAAAAAATGGAACATTTTATGAGTCTGCCTGAAATGTGGACACTTAGCAATCTCGGTGACAGCTTTAAAACTCCTGCCCATCAGAGAGTTTTGTTGGCTCAGCCATTTAAATCTTCCCTGAATCTGACCATGTCCCATCACTTCTGTACCATCCTAGCCATAGTCTCCTGGATGGGAGCAGGAACTTCTAACCCACCTGGCTGCTTCCCTCCTAGCTGCCTTACAGTCTGTTTCCTATACAGAAGTCAGAGGCATCTTTTAAAATCATAATCCATAGCACTTGGTTTCCTTCCTCAAAATTTCCATTGGTTTCTTATCATATTTAGAATAAAATCCAAACTATTTTCCATGGTCACTGAGTTACAGGGCTGTCCAGCAGTTGCAATCTCTGACTTTATAACACGCTCAGTTCAACCCTTTCATTTTTCCTCCATAAAACAAATCTCTTTTGTTTTCCCTGGGGTCTACTCCTTCTTCTTGAAGTGCTTTCCTCCATATTGTTGAATTTATCCTCATTTATCTGGCATTCAAGTTTTGGTTCAACTAAGCAATTCCTAACTACTCAAACAACTACAACTTAACCTTATCCAACCTCCACTGTCAATCACCTTGTACTGCTTTTACTTTTTTTTTTTTTTTTTTTGGTAAGATTTATTTATTTATTTGAGAGAGAGAGAGAGAGTGAGAGAGAGCGTGCACAGGTATGGGCAGAGGGAAAGAGAGAGAACTCCAGCAGACTCCTTGCTAAGCTTGGAGCCCAACCAGGCCGCTCCATTTCAAGACCACAGATCATGACCTCAGCAGAAACCAAGAGTCCATGTGCTTAACTGACTGTGCCACTAAGGGGCCCCTGCTTTGTTTTTCTTACCACTTCCTGAGTGTATATTATGCATATATTTACTTGTTTGTTATTTGTCTCCAACACCCTCATATAAGCACCTAAACTACAAGGTTTGTTTGTTTTACTGACCAATAAATCTTCAGTGCCTAGAGAGGACAGGTTGGAGATGCATTTCAAATGAATAAATGAAAGTACATTGCTGATCTAAAAATTTTGAGAAAAAGGTTTCAGTCAGTAAGATGCATCATCTACATATTAATCTTGATTAAATTTCTTGGTACATTTAAATCTAACCAGAAAATCTTGGTAGAAATTAAACTTTGATTTTAAATCACAACGTAGGTCAAATTGCTCTTTGTATAAACATATTTAACAACCTCACTATTCCCCATTTTTCTTACTTAAAATGAGGATAATAATGATATGCACTTCCCAAGGTTGTTATGAAAATTAAAGGAGCTAATACATGTCAAGCACTTAGAATAGTGGTTGGTACTTTATAAGCACTCAATAAATGTTGACTCTTATTATTACTATTATTTAGTTCAAAATGCATTTATAGCATCTCCATTCCTATTTCACAGCAAATGCATCCTTCTTAATTCAAAATGTGTAGTCTGAAAGCTCTAGGAGACCAAAGCAAGTCTATATCTCTAGCATCTTGTAAGTTACCTGGAAAATAACAGATATTTAACAAATGCTACCTGACTAAATTAATGAAGTGGTTGAAAATAAGCCTGATTTTTTGGGGGCGGGGAGGTTAACCAATAACATTATCTTTTGAATAATGAGGGTTTCTTGCACTACAGTGTGTTCATCTAGAACTATGTGTAACTAAGTAGCAATCAGAAGAAAATACAGTGACCTTAATTTCCATTTGTCTGTGTGTTCTAGGACAAAAGTACAGACATTGTCAAGGTCACAGAATCAAATGCTCATTGGGGCTGATTAATAAAATTATACTTACTGATATTTGCACTGTAACAAATTTCCATCTTAAAGCAAAATGAAGTTTACATATTGCTGCAGGCATTGTGCAAATTAGAACTTCATTGAATATTAATGAATTACTCTTTGTGGCCAATTGTTATGCAAATTACCAGAGTGTCAGAATTTATCATTTTATTTGGTTGAGGATTAAGAGGAAAATGCTTTTACACATCAAGCAGCTATCTCTACAAACTACTATATGAATTCAAGCAAGAAAATGTTAGATAATTCCTGAATGTTCAAAACTGCCATGCCAGTTTTTGGTTATTTTTATTTATTTACTTATTTGGTTATTTTTTAAAACATATTAATTCAATGCCTATATACTTCAAATTGCAGGTAGGTAAAGATATATTATTAAGCAAACAGAGAGTAGTCCTGTGGGTTTTAAAATTCTTTTGAACACTTTTTTAAACAAAAATCCATACATCCTATTTCTCTACAAATTATTTAAACTGACTATATTGACTTCAGAAAATAATTTAAACAGCTTATTTACAAAGAATTCATCAGACCCCAAATCAGGATTTTAAAATATATGTACTTATATACACATTGAATTCTTAATTTTTATAATGTGTGGACTACGGGATTTTTTTTTTTTTTTAAGTTTCTGGGAGGAAATATAACAAAATGGCAATAACACTTCTACACCGGTTGCACAGAATTCACTAATCAGTTCTCTTTTTCCTTTAGAGCTATTTACTATTTGCTTTAGTCTGCTCTTAAAAATTAATTCTAGTCAGTGTTTATCAAAGCTTCCAAAATACAGTTCTAATAACCGATTTCGTCTTAAGTGATCACAGATACTGTCAAAGAGAAAAATACTCAGTGACATTTGTTAAAGATGAAAACGGCAGACTTTATTCAGGACCATTGCAAAAGGCACAAGGCCCACAGCAATGGGATTTTACAGTGTGGGAGACAGATTGGACTTAGTTTCAAATACAGCTTGTGAAAGTGGGAATTTTTAGCTAAGGAGCAGGATGGGGGCTAGTGGATGGAAAATTACTAAGAGGAAACACCAGGAGTAATGGGGATTCTGGCTAAACCAATCTAACAGGACAGGCCAGGGTATTGAGGGTGATCAGATATCAAGGGTGGGGGTTCTGGTTAAACTGACTTAGCACAATTCTTGGTAAAATTGAATTTTTTAAGGAAGTGCACAGAGGAGGCTTAAAGAAGGTTCAGGAGCCTGACTAAAGTTTGGTCAGGTCAAGAGTCTTTGTCAGGGGGCGCCTGGGTGGCTCAGTCCTTAAGCGTCTGCCTTCAGCTCAGGGCATGATCCCTGCGTTATGGGATCGAGCCCACATCAAGCTCTCCCACTGGGAGCCTGCTTCTTCCTCTCCCACTCCCCCTGCTTGGGTTCCCTCTCTCGCTGGCTATCTCTCTCTCTGTCAAATAAATAAATACAATCTTAAAAAAAAAAAAAAAAGAGTCTTTGTCAAGATAAAACCTCTCAAAAGGGTGAGTTCTTTTTTAACATACTGTCTCTGCAATATAAAATACTATGAACACAGTCCAGCACACACAAGGCCATTTATTCATATAGGATGTTTAAAATAATGAAAATGTTAATTAATAAATATTAGGCATAATTTTTCTCAACAAGTAAAAATTGAGACTATTCACATATTTCTCCTTAGGAATATTTTGAAATCAGAGATGTAGTAAACTATCATTATAATAACATATTTTGCATGGCCTACTTCTTAAAGACAATGGAGAATCTCATTCAACTGAAAAATATGGCAGGTACTATCCATTTCATTGTTATTTAATCTGTTATAAAGAATGTCCACTACCATGGGTTGTTGTAAAGTCAAAAGTACTTAAGTTTTCTCTCACAAGAGTCATTAAACTTTTAAAAATCTATCCAAAGAATAAAAAAAATATTAATATATGGCTTACAAAATAATTTGTTTACTTCTGTAGTAGTGAAAAACAACTGGGACAAACAAAAAATCTTAAAATATATCAATTTCTTACTATTTCCTTTCATTTCATTATTATTCAATTTTTTCAAAGTAAGAAGTGATTTACTCTAAGGGATCTTTTTTCTTCCAAATTCAACCAGGTGTTGAGTAGTCTTTAACTTAGCAGTCAAGTCATGAAGTATGGAAGATATTACTAATTTAATGATGTATTTCTAGAGTTCAAGTTATTAAAGTGTGGTATACAGTTTTACAAATGGGATCAACTCTCTGTACACAGTGGAGTCAACCTGAATTCCTATGAAACAAATGGCTGTAATTAATTATGATGTCAGTCTCTCCAGAGGGGGTATCCTGTCCCTTGAGGTATGCAACAAATATGAGTTCTTGTCAGTCCTATGCCATAAAACAAGCATTCTTTTTCTCTTCTTGCCTTCTATAAACATGCAATTCCCGATGCAATAAATGGCTGGAATAAAAAGCTATCAAATGCAGGGATGAAGAATGCATTCCTGTGGAGGATAACTATCCAGTAGTAACTAGGTCAAAAGGTAACATTTAAGAGCTAAATGAAACAAGTGCCCACTTTCAACCACCTCTAATTTCAAACACTACCATTTCATAATATCCTAGACAGCAAAGCCTCAGTGACCCTCACTACACATTTAATGTCTACTATTGAGTATCTTGGAGGGACCACCTGCCCCCTCCCACCAGCTGCACAAGAACTTCTGCAGCAACTCTCTGAAATCACAAACCACATGCTCACTGAAGCAAGTCCCTTTCTTTGGCAGTCTTCAACACCAGGGCAGCAGGTTTTTATTTTATTTTCCCTTTTCTCTCCAGTACTCTAGGGTGTTTGGAATTTCATTACAATAATGATTCATTTCATATGCATATGGCAAGCAGGTTTAGAGACTGCTCTTTGTAAAAATGGTTGGATAATGTTACAGTTAACTTGACCCACGAGAAGGAACTGTCAGCTATATTCTTTTGCTTAGTAAAGTATTTTAAACAGTATCTGGAAACATGTGTGGCATAACTGTATTGGCTTGCAGAATAATCCACAAAATCTGAAGGTGCTTTCCAACTGACTGAGACAGACATGCTGTTAAGTGATCTGTGTGATTAGCCTGGAGTAATAACCAGTTGTCTCTGGCTCACTGGGTGCCAGGGGTGACTTGAACAGCTCAGCCTTGAGCCCGACAGAGACTGCTGAGTGACCACAACATGATTTGATACAGGCAGCCATTACCCTGGTTGATATCAGTGAAATCCTGCTATAATAGCAGCATTTGGGCATGTGACGCCACTCTTATCAATCAGAAGCCTTCCTATCTAATTTACTATTTGCATCCAATTCTCCTCCCCTCCCCCCTGCTGTGGGATGTCACACTTTTCTACATTTCATTTTGGACAAACCACTCAAATAAGTCAGCTGTAAAACTGATCTCTGGATTAAGAGCCTTGTCAGTATTTCATTTTCCTAAAGATTAGTAAACATTTAGATCATAAGAATGTATACCACAAATATAAAGAACAGAAAAGGCTGGTACCTGGTATAACCAAAACGCATAGATACATTTTATGACATTTTGCATGATTCCTAAATTGCTTAACTTTTGGTAAAACTTAAATTATTTTAGTAAAGTGTCCTGGGTGGGTTAAAGATGATGACTGTAAAGTGTACATGGCTTCACAAGCCCTCCAGGACAATTGCCATCTGTCTTTCAGCTCTCCCCATTAGGGTTGCAAAAGAAGCAGTATTAACAAATTAATACATAGAACTAAATACGAAGGAAGCCTCCTTTGTCCTATTACTGCTCAAAAAATCTGTTAACTAATTGGAATTATTCTTGTAAGAGTCAACTTAGTTCTTAGCCATAACTCATATACTTTCCTAACTGAAAATTATTTCTTTTTCTGGAAAGTTGGGAATATATTTGATACATCCTAAGTTTCTCCAGGATTATAGGAGGAAGAGCTATGAAGACCCAAAGCTGAACTCTAGAAAGTTGGTAGGGACTTCTTATACTTCCTAGGTATAATGATAAATTATTTAATTACCCAATTTCAAATACTTTTGAGAGTAAAAGAGACTGCTGTTAATAATTGCATCAAGACAACCAACATGATCCTGGACAAACTGGGATATATGGTCAACCTACCTCTAAGCAATGTTTTTGGAGGTTCTAAGGACATTCACTAAGCTTACTGACACAGGGGTTCCATGGAAGGGATACCTTGGCCAGAATGTATCCTATTCTACTATTCTCCTTGTCTCACAGACACCTAATAAATATTTTGTGAGCCATTGTTTACCTATGTTCCTGTGGGTGCTTAAATGCTTGATTTGATGGTGTCATACAACTACCATTTTAATTCAGTTTACAATAAGTAAATAGTTGTAAGTTTTAAAAATTCAATTTTGCAGTGTTTCCTAAAGTACACATACTGCAGAAATCCTACAGGATATATAGCAGATCTCTAGAGAATATTTTTATGTTCTAATTGCCAAACAAGGGAATTAATTCTACAGTCAAACTTATTCAGTATACTCAATAGCACTGGTCCAAAGACAATAATTTAAGGCTTGAGGACATTTTAAGAGAATTCAAGGGTGACAAGTCTGTATCCACAGAGAATTTCAAGAAAGATGCAACATTTTAACTAAAATAAGTAAAAATAAAATTTTATATTTATCTATAAAATTAGAAACATGGATTTTTATTGCTTGAAGGAGATGAGTGGTGATGTATTTTTATCTCCTTATGTTACACAGGGAGACATCAAGATCACTGAAGTTAAATAACAGGCACGAAGTCACCCAACCAGGCACTTGCCCACTGGGACTGTAAGCTATCCTTCCCTCCACCATACACTGTATGAAAGAAAAAAATTAATAGGTTTGTTAATATAAAAAGTAGTCACTATTCCAATTCCCTTATATTTTCTTCAGATTAAGATGATACTATAGCTTTTTCCTTATTTATTTTGCTACAGTATTTTTATCCACTCTGGATACAATACAATATTTGGCAGACTGCCCTTTTGGCTTAGCAGAGTTGATAAAAGGTTGCCAAATACCACAGTAATTCATATTTATTTTCTGTTTTATGACATTTTTTTCCCAAAGCCCAATGTTCTTTTCCTCAGTAAACCATCAATCAATTCTAGAAGAAAACATGACTTCTTCAATGGGTTGCCAACGAAGTTCTAGCTGCTGACAGCATGCCTTTTATGAATGCAAAATAAATTTTAATAGTACAAATCCAGGGGGAAAATGTCAAATTTTAGACTCTTGTGTATGTAGGTGCAAGTAGATGTACATCTATCTACACAGAGATGTGTATTCATCTACGTATAAACATTCCTGCTAAAAATATTCATGTTAAATTTTATTTTAAACCCCAAATACAATTCAATTCAATTTTTCCTTTTTGAGGCGTGGTACCATGGGTAGTTCAGTGTTACCAGACTAGCAGCTGTTTGGAGCTCTGGTAATTCAGAGTAGCCCCAGGTGGTATGATATAATGTTGACTAACTCATAGCTTAGAAGATGTTGGAAGAGTATATAACCACCTCTTGCTGGAAACTAGTTTCCAAGCCAGCATCCAACATGAATCAGACTATTAGTTACTATATTAGAACAGGCCCATCTGCTGAATACTTTTGCCCAGTGTAATCTTGGCTATGTATGATTACCTTTGTCATTATTGTTATGGAAGCAAACAGTTAGTCATCTATTCTACAAACAGTTCCACAACCCACATATTCTCATTTGCATAATTAAATAACTACTATAAAGACTAGGACTGTTTCTGGATTTGTAGTCTGACTCTGCTGTTTATAATTTCTTGCTATGCAACCTAAAGTAAGGACTCCATCTAAATTCTGTATATAAAGTTGGGATAATAATAATATAAACTTGGGAAAATACTGTGCTGTATTCAGTGAGACAAATTAGTATAGTGCTTAACACCGTGTCTACATGCAAGCATTCATCTATCAATCCGTTTAATTTTCAAATATTGGCGACTAGCACGTGCATAATAGTAGCAATTACTATGCATTTTGCAAAAGGAAATGTACTCATTTGTAATAAAACAATCTAATCTTAATTCTATCTTTCATCACACCTCTCATTCTATCCAAGGTACCTACAAATTAAGTTAGAAATTAAAATAGCCGGCACTTTACTTTTACTTTTCCCTTAACAATATAAATATAAATTCCACTAACATACTCAAACCTTGTTTGGTCCCTAATTAAATCTCATATTTATAGAATATTTTTATCAGTGTGAGATCAGACCATCTACAACCATTTTTTTCCTCTAATGAGAAAGACAAACCCAAATATATAGTAACTTCCAGGATTATTTTATATTATAGTTTAAAAGTTACAGATTTACCATTCCCTATCATTCCACTTCTTCATCAAAAACATGCTTTGTTCTAGCCTACAGATTTCAAAATCTAATAAAAAAAAAAAAACATTATGCATTGCTTAAAAGGTTAAAAAGTGCCAAAGAGCTATATATGGATTTGGGTAGCACTCTTAAACACACTAATTTTCAAATGCTTCAAATTGAAAAATTAGAAAATCATTATACTCTGGTCTATCTTATTGTTTCAATATAAACAATTATTGTAGGGTGGTATAAAAGAACCTGAGGATGGGATGTGAAAGCTTTCTAAGCATTTCTGTCCTTCAGTAGATGTGTGCTTAATCAGCTTCTCGGGCATCAATCCCCCTCTCTGAAATGGGAATGATAACTAGTGTTTTAATGAGCTTTAATGAGATCATGTATGTGAAGAACTTTACACAGTGTATAGCATAAAAACATGAAATAAGTATTTGTGATTATTACTAACATAATTTTAAATGCTTTCAAAGATATAAATTATTGGACAAAAATTTATTATTTTTTAATAAGTAATATGATATTTTCAGGTCCTGAGAATTTTGAATCCTTTGCATCATTCAAAGCAATACACAAGTCTTAATAAACATTAAACATCTTAATCGTTCTCCCCTCTTCACAGGTGTTCATAATTGTAAAAAGTTTGTAAAGTTCTCTGAACTCTTTAATGGTAAAAGATAAAGGGAGATGGAGAGCCTTCCAGTTGGTTTCCATTCTCTAGATATATCCTGGGAGGGCTGGACATAGAGGAATAGTGGTGGGTGTGGTAGGGATGAACGGAGGAACATTTCAGAACCATTGCTATAAAAGACCAGATCATAGGACAAGCTTTCTTAATTTAAGAGTATTGTAGGTAGTTTCCTCTCAAATTTGCAACCAGAGTTATGCAAATGGCCAGACCTGCAGGAAAAAGCTAGACATTACTATCAAATAATAAAAATATACAGAACATGCAGAACCCCCCAGTCCATCCTAATGAACAAAGCAAATCTTGGCAAATGTAAGGACATGGATTGTATTTGGGAAAGTGAATTTCTTTCTCTCTGACACTGAAGTGAAACAGCGTAGATTAAATTTGATTTTAATCAAGTTTCCGTGGTGCAATGATCTATCATCAACATGCCATGAACAACAAAGACCAGATATAAGTCAATATAGACAATATGTGTTTACTATTTCTAGCAAATATATGACATGGTTTTTATATTTATAAATGCATCTTTAAAACAATTATATAGTAATAGAGTAATTTCATATTATTTCACTGCTAAAGTAAAAAAAAAAAAAAAAGATTTAACTAAGTGTTAACAGACTTGGGAACAGATTAATGTGACCCAATTCCTGATACTTGCCTGATAGATCTCCCAAATCCAATCTGATTAAATTCAAGTTCTTGAGAATATTTCTATCCCTGCTTCCCCATAAAGTACTACTAGGCTAATTGACCACAGAGGTGAAATATGCTATCAGCCTTACAGAATGCAGATCAGTCATGACTACTCTTGCTCCTGTTTCTTCAAGTGCAGACCCTAAACCAGCTGCATCAACAAAACCTAAAACCTTATTAGAAATACAGAATCTCGGGGCGCCTGGGTGGTGCAGTCATTAAGCGTCTGCCTTCGGCTCAGGGTGTGATCCCGGCATTCTGGGATCGAGCCCCACATCAGGCTCCTCTGCTGGGAGCCTGCTTCTTCCTCTCCCACTCCCCCTGCTTGTGTTCCCTCTCTCACTGGCTGTCTCTCTCTGTCAAATAAATAAATAAAATCATTAAAAAAAAAAGAAATACAGAATCTCAGGCCTCACCCCAGGATTATTGAATGCATATCTGCATTTTAACAAGATCTCCAAGGAAATTGTATGCACATTACATTTTGAGAAATCACATTAAAGCTATTCCTATGATTTAAAAACAAAAACAATCACTTACCAAAAAAAAAAAAAAAAAAGGAAGAGTACCTGGAATCTGGGTACTAAGTAGACAATATATTGAATACATCTTAAGATTTATAGAAAATTTTGTCCAGCTTCACAATAACAGAAAACAGGTAAAATGATAAAGGTCACAAGATCTTTCTAGAATCTGTTTTTTTTTTTTTTTTTTGGTAATTGTTCTGCAATAAACAGCAATGGTTAAATTATTACCAAATGTGCAGCCAAAGTAGAAAAAAGAAATCAGTAAATTCTACACAGGCACTAAATACGGTAACAAGTCTCTCTCTGACTCTTAAGAGTCAGTACCGTTATTGAAATGACACTTTTTTGTGTGTTTCCTGCAAAGGTTCATGATTACAACAATTTAGCACCAATCTGTAAATACTTTCAGTTCAGTGCCTTCTAATTTCAGTGTATTTCTTTGTTTATAGGTTTTACTTATGTCTTGCAGTATTTACAGGCTCATGAATGTAGGGATCATGTTTTATTAGCTTTTATAATTCTAGTTATCTACCTTAGTCCTTGGCAAAAAAAAAAAAAATAGATGCTTAATGAATATTTATTGAATACCACTGAAAGTACATTCAATAAAGTCAATATGATCAGAGCTTTCATAAATTTTATAAGAATATTCCATATTTTGACCTTGACTGTTGTGACTAAAAAAAGTAATGTTATTAAAATAGTAATTATCATAAATAAAAATAAATCTATTATTGAAGAATACACAAGATATAACAGTAGAAAAGAGGCATAAAATGCCAAGGGAAAGACAATTAAGCACGAAGAAGAATATGTGTGGAAAATGCTAGCCAAAAAGGACAATATGATATACGATTATGTTTTATTACTATTATTTACTACCATAAAACCATGCAGACACAAATCACTGAGCATTCTGTTAACTATACAAAAAGGTTGTGAGCGTGGGGTTAGAATAGTAAGTCCAAATAATAAAGGGACTTAAAATTCTCTTTTGGAAGCAATGAATTAGTATAGTTTTCTTTAAGTGAACTTCTGTCTACGTCATATTTGACTAATCAGTATGAAAAATTTAGGAGCTTTACAGCACAACAAATTCACTCAAATTTAAGTCTAGTCTTGTCACTTATTAGTTATATGACAATGGATAAGTTATTTAACTTCTCAGAGTCCCAAATCCCTCATCTGTTAAAAAGTAGTAAAATTATATAGTTTTCAATGTTACCGGGAATATAATGAATGTAAGGTACCGGGGCAGGTAGTTGCTCAATCAGTAGTAGCTGTTACTGTTTCTGCCATTTCATATAAACCAGAGTGAGCACTTACGTACATGATGACACAAGCTTAAATTCAACCTCTGACACTAATACGCTTTGTTTCTATTAAGAGAGCTGTATTAAGCTCTAAATCTGCATCTAAAAGACACCAAAAGAAATTTGAAGAATTTTATAACTAAGTGCCAGAGAGCAAAACATTTTCAAGTAGCAAATATTATTTTGATGAAATTTATTTCAAGCTTAGGAAAAATAAAGATCAGTATGGAAGCTGGTTGGGAGTTTTTCTATGGTATTGCCAATAACACTACAAGATATGTATTGCTATCTTTTTTTAGAGATGAGTGAACAACATATATATAATTCCATGTTAGCTAATATAAATACGCTTTTTATTTTGTAATATTTATCGTTGGTGATCATCTTAACTAACACTGATAATGAAATGGAACTTCTAATAGCACTTTTTAAGACTTGATTGCAATGTCATTGAATGTTATTTTAGCACAGGCATTTTTGTGTCAAAAGGAAGTCATACTACTACAAATTCTGCCTCAAATTTGTTTAGAAATAAAATTGTATTTTAGTTCAGTAAAGAAACAAAAGCTTATTAAAACCGTGAATATCTAGATACTGTGAATGGTAATTTCAATTTATTAGTTTATAGCCTCATCGGTCTTTTGTCCACCAGGGGAAAACAAGTGGAAAGAGGTATTCCTGCTATTTTACAAAGAAATTCTAATTGACAAAGGGGGCAAAACAGTTGAGTTAAAGAATCTGCTAATGAGGCCCCCATGGTCCTGCATTAAGCATCTTCCACTATACCAGGTGTGTGATTGTCAAAGATTTTGTAATCATGAGGGGAATAACTAATAAAGATATTTTAAGGAATGCTCTCACTAGCTTCCATATTAATGCTATTTTTCCTATGCTTAAAATAATTCATCAAATTAATAGCTCATACTTGAAATATTTTTGCTCACTGGCAGTCAATTCCAATATTCTTCAGACCCATTCCTCCCTCCCTCTCCCTTTTTTTTTTCTCTCTCTCATTCTTTCTTTTACTTGGTTACAAAGTTGGCAGCCCAAAATAATCCTCACAAGCCTGTATGTAGAAAATCATGAAACATAAAGTTTTCATAAAATTGCTTCTGGATTGAGCCTCATCTTTCAATATCGTCTTACGGGTAGAGCTCTCAGGATATTCAATAATACTTAGAAGGATTTTTTTAAAAGTCTGAAGGAAGGAGGCGTAAAATATATAAGCTGATGAAATATAAAATCCCTAGTATCACTATATAATAAATCTTTTAAGAATTAGGTAATTCTAAACTAGACATCTAAGAAAAGCAGAAGAGAGGAAAAGAAACACTTAGAAAGTTTAGCTACCACTCCAATCAAATCCTGTTGGGTCAGGAGAACTCTAATATTTAAAAGACATGTTAGATAGATACTGAAAAAACACTATGCCAAACACCAAATTATTGTACTCTGATGATACTGAGGAGGAAATTATTTGCATATAAAATGTATCTGATTTGTCTAGGAGCAACTCATTTTCTATTCCGATTTCACAGCCTAAGGCACTGATGGAGCCTGCAGGGATTTAAAGTAGTATGTGGAAGAAAAAGAGCATCTGACTGCCATAAAATAGGATAGTACAGAGCACGACATCTAAGTGTGCCATGTTGTTTCCATAAGCAGTAACACATAAAAAAAAGCATTAATCTTATGACTAGGTGACCACAGTTTAGTTGTTACAGGATTAAAAATAGTATTTGAGGAAATAATTAAGAACAGGTGTATCAGTTCTGTTATTTTTCTTTGGTTTAAACATTGTTTTCTATAAAGGTCAAGTGGTAACACCACTCACTGCTATTTAAAGTTCCAATGGCAACCGTCACAGACCCCAGTTTGTCCTAACATTATCCCAATCCTGTGGTTATATGTGCTCATACTTGCGAGTCACTCTGGAGCAGCCTAAATGAGGATAAGCAATCAATAGACAATCAGTGTAATTCCTCACATGCATAAATGCAAATTGTTCACGTGGAACTGTTCACTTTCCCCTTTACTGGCAGGAGAATGATGAATGGAGTCAGTGATGGTTGTGGAAATTGATTTTTCATAAGCACCAACTCTTTTCACTTGTCAAAAAATGAGAAGATCACTACCATGGGCTGATGCACGTGGAATTAATAGAATAGGGATGACTGCCTCAAGGCATTCTGACTCTCAGAATTCCTAAAGCAATAAAAACAGTATCTAATTTGATCGTAAGCAGAGAAGGCATGCATTAAAGTAAAGCAGATTTATTCTGTTCTTTAAGTAGAATACATAAAAAAAGAAAACAAAGATTATTGCCAAATTACTCCTGGTACATAGTTGATACTCAATAAATATTTGCTGAAATGTGTAAATGAATAGAAAAGGAAGGAAAGAAGGAAGGAAGGATGGAAGGAAATATGGAAAGAAAGGAAGAAAGAAGGAAACATCAAAATAAAGATGGGTATTAATTTACCTAACATATATAAATGAAAACCCTAAAGACAAAAACAAAGATATCTTTGGAAATGTATTGATTTCATGGTGGTTTTTCAGTTACTATTGAGTATAATTTGCCTATTATTCTGTTCTTTATTAAGTACAGATTTTTTTTTTGATGTTAAACATGCTATCCCACCTGACAAATTATCCTTCAATTGTTCTTAAAAAGAGAACAAGGACAAGTGTTTTATTATATACAATATAGTGAAATTCAGGTTCAAAAATAGCCTAGCCTCTTTAAAGAAATGGTCTAAAAAAAAAAAAAAAGTCAAAGCTGAAAAACAGTGAATGTTACTACCAAAACCCTGGCTTTTTAAAATACTAGCAGGACTGGAGCCAGTTACAAACAAGTTACCAGCAGTTTAGTACTAAGTAAAACATAGTCGCATATATGTGTAAATGTACTACTGAAATAAAACATGCAAATGCCACAAACGCTTAGTTTACCCAGTGGTCACAGGGAAAAATGGACAACAGGCCTATCACCTTTTAAAAAGTCAACATATAGCCTGATTCTCCCTCTCCCTCTGCCTGCTGCTCCCCCTGCTTGTGTGCTCTCTCTCTGTCAGATAAATAAATAAAATCTTAAAAAACAAAAACAAAAACATAGCATTTAATGGAAGAATTTAAGATTCCTTTTAGTTACGAAGATAAAAGACGTTGTAACATTAAGAAAGTAGGGGTGCCTGGGTGGCGCAGTCCGTTGAGCAACCGACTCTTGGTTTTGGCTCAGGTCGTGATCTCAGGGTTGTGAGATGGAGATTGGCCTCAGGCTTAGCAGAGGCTGCTTAAGACTCTCTCCCTCTCCCTCTGCCCCTTCCTGCCCCCCCTCAAATAAATAAATAAATAAATAAATCTTAAAAAATATTAAGAAAGTAGTGCCCTCCAACTAAACAGGCTTATTCAGAATGTATTTAATAACATCACAGATTAATTGTAAATTATCACCATGGAAATTTAAGATCCAACTAGTGTAACTTCTTTGTAGCTTAATCATTTCTTCTTTTTCACTTACAATTTTCTCTAGAATAAATGTATTAAGCTGTTATTAATCAATGATGGTTATGAATCAAGATGCATAATTTCTAACTAACCCAAAGTCTGCTTAGATATTCATATAAATGCAATTTATTGAATGTTTATGCTATTAAAGTTTTACATTTGCATAGAATAAATACTTATCAAATTAGGTAATAATGCAAGCCTGTTAGTCACCAATGCCTGGAGCAAGGCTGGTTTGATGCACAGAAAAAAAATACATTTATCTATCTGGGTACAAATATCCAAACGTCCATTATTGTCTCCCAATGAAATAATCAGCTTCAAATGCACTAGTTCTATTAATTGAATTTTTAAATTAAAAGCAAATATTATATTGGGCTGGTCTTCCTCATTACATAACATGATTCTAATACAAATGCAATTATTTTCCATGATATTTCAAGTGTAGGGAAAAGTTTACTGAGTACTGCTATTTATTATGGCAGGTGCTTCATATATATACTATACGCTTCCCGGAACAAATCTAAAAGTTGGAGATCATAATTCCTTCTCACAAACTGGAAAACTAAGATATGAAGAAATTAAGTAACTACCTCAAATTTTCCATAAATGTTATGTGTGCAGAATGCAGCATGTACACCTGAGGATCAACTGCACACTCTTTCCAGGACACCTTGGTCTGGCCCTAGATAAGATGGCAAAGTTGTCTGAGAAACCAACAAACTAAAACGAAACCAGTTCTAGAGCAGCAGGATTGTGATTAAGTGTGATTAATAGCCAGAGTTAGAACCCAAATGAGTGTGCATGTACACAATCAACCCCTCCAAAACACACACACACACACACACACACTCATAATCACAATATTTTTAAACTGGATTTCCTTGACCTTACCTAAATTAGCATTTATGTTCCTTTCCAGGCTTGTGGACAGCCTAGAGAGAGTAGGAGAAGTTTCTCTGCAGGAATTTCAAAAGGTTAGGTGTACTTTCAGAAATATTTTCAATCTCAGGGGGTTATTAAAGAAACATTACTGTTTTGTGAAACAAGCCATAGTTTTGTGAATCTTGGCGTGTTGGTTATATCATATGGTTAGAGTGTGAACTCAATTGACTGGATAGTAATAACCATTTGCATTACTAATATTTTGGGATCACAAAGGTGCACAGGTTTATTAATTCTTTTAATGATGAATGCTGCTCCCTCTTCCTAAATTTGGGCTTGGAAAGGGAGACTAGCAGAAGACTAACACTGTACAGGATACCATGTTGTTTAGGAATTTTAATTTGTATAAAATGTGTTTCTCTCACACACACACATACACATCTCTTTCACATCTATGTGATTGGTACATATCATTGAGTATACTGAACAATTACTGAATCATTTGCAAAAACCCACATTGTGTTTTTAAAAACTCCCTAATGAATAGAAGCCAAATGAGTACATTAAACATCTTAGCATTTTTAGTTTAGTTCTCATTTTAACAGAATGTCATTATAATATTATAATACTATTGATATGTTCAAGTAAAATCACTTAAGAAATTTCATGCCAGTGAAATTGTGCATTTAATTAGATTTGCCATTTTACAGAGATAAATAATTGATCCCAAGAATTTTTTTTAACACTCTAGAGAACTATTTCACTAGGGACCAAAATAAATATATCCAAATAAATCATGCTGCTGAAGATGAAATACACAGAGCTTTCCTTCTTAAAGGACAGAGTCTCATCTAGTTTTTTCTTTGATAACATTTTGAGAATATATATCTATTATCAAGATTTGAAATCTTGACTGGTTTCGGAACACTGCTGTAGTAAGGAACAGTCTTCATAAATCCAGGTGTATGATGTTGCCCTTTTCTCCTAGCTATGAGCAGATTCACTTGCTGAGCAAATGACAAAATATGCATTTTTAATTATATGTCCCAAAAAAAAAAAACAAGTCTTAAATTATCTTTTACAGTTATATTGCTGCCCTTAATTGGTGTTTAAGTTCTGTTGTTGCTTACTGTTATAATTTTTTAAAAATATCTGATAATGTTTCTTGGGAGATGAGGCTGTACTTCCACTCCAATTTCAATCAGAATCTAATTTTTAAATAAAAATTCATTTATCCTGAAAAGCACAGAAAAAGCCTATGTCTAAACTCTTATGCTGTGGCACAGTATTGGCAGAAAAGAAAATGAAAAAAAAAAAAAACTACACTGAGAATATATCAAATCAATAGACTAATTAATAACTCATAGTACTCTCCCCTTCCATATTACAAATGCTGACAAGGCCAGAAACAAGCAGTGTTCTCTGTCAAAAAGGTGTGGTAATTTATTTCAAATGAAAAGCCAAAGGGTTTCAAGTAAAGCTTAAAATGGGTGTCAATATGCATGACTACAGCAAAGTACCCTACAAAGAAGGGGTTCATCAGGGCAGCCAAAACCAACAGATGCGTTCCAGCTCATCACTCCCTTCAATTGAGCATAAGAAAGATAAAGTGTTTGGCTGTGCAGTCCATATTTTAAACAAATAAAAGAGAAAGCTACCTGAACCACTGGTTTGCCAAATTTGGGTTTTCAAATCTTAACAGAGCTGCCTACTCAAGCATTGATTTATATATTTATTTTTTCCATCATAAAACTTTCCATTTGCTTTCTCCCACAGTAGTGAAGAAGAAACAAACCTTTTAAAAGGTATTTTTGCTTGGCTTTTTATTAAAATGAACAATTTTAAAAGGACTGTAGACCAAGACTTTGGATTCTGTTATTTACCCACTCTAGTCCACATTGGTTCAAGTTAACATTTACTATGACAAGAAATATGTAGATTCCTTTATTATTGGAACCTACTTGATTGAAAGTCAACACCTCTGGTTAGGCTTTCATGGAAACCCTAAAAATGAGTACATTTGGGAGAGTAACTGTTGCAGCTTTTTAAAACATGCTTTGCAATTTCTCTTCATTCTTAATCATTCTGAAGGACAATCGTAGGTTTCAACAGAAGAGAGAATTACTCTGGGTATTTTAAAATAAACAAAAATAATGCTTACCTATTACTCTTTATTTAGAGTAATTCAAAGTAAGTAATTTTGGGGGTAAGTAGGGATATTATAAATAATGAGCAAATTTTAACATTTATCTTATTCCAATAATGTATTTTGTAAACATTTAGATTAAAATGCTTCTCTGCTTTTCAGTGACAATAAATTTAGTCATTCAAATACAAACCAAAAACATAATCTACCTTATGTGCTATTCACAATATTAGATACTATTTTAAGATAAAAAGAGGATTTATGTTTGGTGAAACAAATTTCTAGGCCCCAAATGGAGCCACTCCTACCCAGGTACCACATCTGCAAACCAAACCTTAAATAACCTTTGTGTCCCTGTAAATTCTCCACTTGACCAGAAACAACAGCACTTCCAGGCAGCTGATCCCCAAATGCCAATCCAACTCGGCCTTCTCACCCCAAACAAGAAGGATTATGTGGCCCCAATCAGATATTTTTCTATTTTTCTATTTTTCTCTTCCTTGCCTTCTATTCTTTATCCTTCAAAAGTTTTCTGCCTTCTGGCTCATTTTGCAGTTCTCTGAAAGGAGGCTGTCCATGTCACACAGTGTTAAATAGATGTTTGCATCACCTAAATTGTTTTTCTTTAATGATTTTTTTAAAATGTTTTGGTGATGAGGAATGAGATCAGAAGCTTACGACTAATAGCCTGTAGGAAGATGAGATTCACAGGCCAAGTGCCCCCTGAACCCTTTGAGTTCACTGTTTCTGTCATAGTGAATGAGGGCTGTGAGTATGTCACTCTCGGATTTGAGCTCTGCTCCTTTAAGGGCAGCCTTTGTAGATAGATAGATGATAGATAGATAGATAGATAGATAGATAGATAGATAGATAGATAGATCAATTGATCTCAGAAAGGTTCTGGGCTCCCCAAAAAATTCTGGGACTTATTAAAATTCCCAGAAAGGTTCCAGGAGAGCTACCCTGGGATCCACAATTGGTAGTAGCTCTTAGGGAGTCACAAAGCCTCAAGGTAAATCTATAGTATAAACTGATAGGGGACATGGGAAAATAAATTAAGACAAGAAATTCATCAAAATCAAAATCTAAGCAGGCGCAAATGGGACTATTAAAAGACATTAGGTGTCCAGCACCGTAAAGAAATCTTCTCTTGAAAGGAATAACAGATCAATCGCTAATGGCAATCTCAGAAGACAAAGCCTTGTCTTTGGTGGACGTGGGGTGGAGCACTCTAAAGCTGTTCGAGGTCACCACCCGACTCTAAGACTCCTGTGCTAGGATAAATTGGTCACGGACTGGGTTAGATGGACACTAAATCATCCTGCCAACCTTAAGAAAATTTCTGTGCAGGGAGGTACAATGTAAAATACCACAAAATCCCTAATCCAGCAGCACACCCTTCTTAGGTATTAAATTGGCTCTGAAAGAGCCAGAGCTTAGCTAAAGAAATGGGATCCTCAAGTTTCTAAGAATTGAGCACGCCATCCTTTTGGCACACCTGCTTATTTTCTGGCTACGAACTGTGGTCCTGGAAGCTGTAGGTACCGACAGAAATGGCAAAATCCTCTAGGACAGCCTAGAATTACAATGACCATTATGAGGAATGTTCCAATTAGGTAAGATCATTTACATCAACAGGAGTGCTTGAAAGAAAGAGTTCCCAAATCAAACAGAATGAAATACCTATTTTAACTCACATGCAGAAGCCTTCAAAAGGCTTCAAAATTCCAAAGTAGCTTCACTGGATGATTCATCGCAAAGGCTAATGAAAAATTAAAGACAAAGGGTACTTTAAACAAAAAACTGTAAGACTGACATGACTTCTACTACTCTCCTCTACCCTCCTTTATCTGAGTACTCACGATCTACTTACCCTCTATCCGAATTACCTTTCTACTCTGAAGTGACCACAAGCCTATAAATGAAAGTCCACCAATTTAGTGGGCTTACAATAACAACAGCTCTAAGACCGGAGATCTAAAACACTTGGGCCTCCCCCATGCACCCTCCTAGGGGCCCATAACCAAAACACTGACCCTGATTTCCAATGTCTCAGTTTCTCTCAAACAATCTTGCTGAATAAACACTTCTGAGGAAGCAGAGACACAGTTATAAGAAATGCATAAAGAGGCCAATTGGTTTATAGAAGTACCCCTCTCTTTGGGATCATTTCTTGATTTATCTGATTCTAGCTGGTTTGGGTTATGGGGATCCTGGCTCAGGAGCACCCTCCAAACCACAGACACTGTTTTCTTGCTAATGATTATTATTGTCTCTCTAATATGCCATGTTCTCTCAAAAGTTTTAAATGCGCATGGGCAGCCATTGACCAGTTGACACATGGTCTCTCTCTGACTGGAATGACAGAAGAACGAAAGAATGTAACCATGTGTAAGAATACACCCTTGACATGGTCTCTTATATATCCTACACTGACACCTGAAGAGGCAATGGTAACTAAGAGTCACACAAAGATTGATACTTTTTTTAAAGATTTTATTTATTTATTTGAGAGGAGAGAGAGAGAGCACAAGTAGTGGCAGAGGGGGCAGGAGCAGAGGGAAAGGGAGAAGCAGACTCCCTACTGAGCAGGGAGCCTGATGTGGGCTTGATCCCAGGACCCCCAGATCATGACCTGAGCTGAAGGCAGATGCTTAACCAACTGAGCCACCCAGGCATCCCCAAAATTGATATTTTTAATCAAACCTCTTAAATGATCAAGAGGATAACCAAAAGAGGGGGATTGCTGAAGTAAGTTTCTAGACCTAAGATGGAGACACTTCTGCCTGGGGTAACATGCCAGCAAACCAAAACTTAGATAAGCTCCTGTAAATGCTCTGCTTGGCCAGAACAGAATACATCCAGGCAGCCAATCTCCAAATACCAAGCCAATGGGCTTTATCCTCATTTCCTTATTCCTTCTCACCCCAAACAAAGTGGAGTATGTGTCCCCAGCAATGAGATTTTTCTATTTTCCTCTTTGTTGTTCTTTATTCTTTATCTTGTAAAAGCTTTCTGCCTTCTGGCCCATTTTGCAGTTCTCCAAAATAAGACTGTTCATTTCATGAGATGTTAAATTAAGTTCATTTTATATCACCTAAATTGCTTTCTTTAACCATTTTTAATGTATTTAAATTCTTATCAGTTCTACTTCTAGTAGGTTTTTTTTCTTTTGTCAATACTTCTAACTTCCTAGACTCTGTTCAACTCATTAAGTATTAAAAGGATTTCTTCTCTAATAAAAGTACTCTATTCATAAACTACGGTTACCAGGTTCTGATTATAATGTAAATTCAAACTGAACTCTATGTCTTTAGTTATTTATATTTTTTAAACCTTTTCTATCTCTAGTGACCTTGAATTCTTTGTTGTAAAATTGTAAGTTAAAGGTAGAAATGTTTGTCTCTGTTTTTATGTTCAGCTGAAAGCAGTATTTTACGCTAGATAAATAAGTACAATCATGTTTTCCTACTCAGATCTCTCTTAGACCTCTGGATTAGGAAAAAATGAAGATACTTCAGAGGATCAAAAAGAAATAGGCAACAAGAGGAAAATTGAATCACAGAAATATAGTAGCTATTCCTTTTTGAACCTTACAGAGTAATAGGGTTTATATAAACATAAGCTAAACGGACCATTTTATATCCCTCTGAGACTTTCTGGAAGCCAAACTCATAAGAGTCATACTTCACTAGCAATGGCACAACATATCTTCTACCAAGTACTTAGTCAGTTTTTATAGAAAAAGGCAGTATTTTAAATGGCATCCTTAAGAGAGTAAGCCAGACCATTTATTTTCTGGAGGAAATAAATTTGGAGTGGTAAATGATGCAGGAACTTTTTTTATTAAGTCATCCTAATTTCATAGCAGTTCTACAAACTCTGTGACCAGAATCCCCAACTTAAAAATAAAAACATCTGTTAATTGTTCCTGTATGAAATTATTATCCTTATGTGAGGATTTTTGTGGTACATTCAATTCCCAAAGTGCCTTAATATCATAACTGGAAATAATTAGCGACATGTCTAGAAGATTTAGCTAAGAAACATGTTAATTTGGCCCGGAGATAGTTCTTTTATCCTGCACATTTATTTTCATAGATTTCTTACTGGGTTTGTCTATATGATTTTATGTCAACTGACCACTCATAAAATTGCAGACTATACAAACACTGCTTTTAGAAAATCATGAGAGTTTTATTATTGAATTTTATGCCTCAACCTATATCAATATTTTGAACATGTCAGTACAAAGCAGCATGCATCAGCTCACTAGTCCCTTGGCTTTTCATTCTTTTTTTTTTTTTAACTTTGTTGAGAAATAATTGACAAATATAATTGTGTATATTTAAAGTGCACAATAATGATAACTTGATATACATATATATTGTCGAATGATTACCAAGATCAAGATAATAAATACATTCATCACTTCACATAGTTAGCATAAGTAACTTTTGTGTGTGTGTGGTGAGAATGCTTAAGATCCACTCTCAGCAACTTTCAAGTACACAATACCATGTTACTAACTATAGTCCATGCTGTTCATTAGATCCTTAGAACTTATACTTCTTATAACTGAAAATGTATACCCTTTGATCTACATCACTGTTTCCCCTTCTCAGTTCCTGGTAACCACCATTCTATTCTCTGTTTATGTGAAATTGGGCTTTTTTTTTTTATTACACATATAAATGATACCATACAGTATTTATCTTTCTCTTTCTTTTTTATTTCACTTGGCATAATGTCCTCCAGATACTAACTACATAGAGTTGACCCTTAAACAACATGGGGGGAGGGTGGGGGAGGGACGCTAACCACCCTTCATGCAGTGGAAAATCTGTGTATAACTTCTGACTCCCCAAAAACTTAACTACTAATAGTCTGTTGTTGACTGACCCTTACTGATAACATAAACAGTTGATTTAACATATATTTTGTACAGTATATATGTGTTATATACTGTATTCTTATAATAACGTCAACTAGAGAAAAGAAAATGTTAATAAGAAAATTATAAGGGAGAGAAAATACATTTACAGTACTGTACTGCATTTATTTTAAAAAATCCATGTGTAAGTAGACCCACTCAGTTCAAACCCATGTTGTTCAAGGGTCAAGTGTAATGAGTTTCATTTAATACATAAACATACACATATACTGTATACATAAATATTAGAATTTTTCTCTTTACACACACAAACATATGTATAAGATTTATTTACTTCATGTATTTACTTTTGTCTTGGCATGCACATCTTGAGTGTTTAGCATGCTCAGTAATTTCAAATTTATCCATAACTGCTGAGAAATGGACATCTCTGATTAAATTAGTTGAAAGTTAAAATGTATATGGTTAATGGATGACCAATATTCAAAGATTTAGAACCTGCATCATATCAAGCATATCCTACTTTCAATTCTTGACATATTTTAGTCATAATTATGAATAGAAGTTTTTATTATGCAGAGTTAGAGCTATATTGAACAACAAATTAGAATTTGTGATACTTGATACTTTAGATTTTTTAAATCATTAACCTATTATTGGTTTTCATTATTACCTTAAAAGGATATGTATTAAATAAAGACAACTGACTTCCTTAAATTCTGGATGGATATAAGCTAGTACATATGCACCATGTAGGTATTAATATATTTATATAGAAAGCCGTATTGTGAAATTTTTAACATGTATTTTAAAGAGTTAGTGAGTGTTTAGAGACTGTAATACATAATTATCTATACATTTAATAAGGCAATGTAAAATATTAAAAAACATGTAAAATTATTGAGAAATAGAAATGTATTCTAGCTCATATTCCCCATTAGATTATAAATTAAACGATATTAAAATTATATCAAGGAATTTTAGATTTTTTTATATGCTACACAGAAAAATTGGCTCTACTTTCAATATATGTTTATGTTCTTAGTTTCCCATATATTTTAAGGTATAAAAATTAAGTCATTTTTATATAGCAGTATTTTCATACAATGTATCTAATAAAGGCAGCATATTGAGTCATGCCCCATTGAAAAAAAAGAACATTAAATACACGTATGCCCAACTTTATGCAAAAAGTATAAAGAATAATTTATAAAGACAATCACTTCAAAATATTTCATTGGGGGGGTGCCTGGGTGGCTCAGTCAGTTAATCTTCTGACTCTTGGTTTCAGCTCAGGTCGTGATCTCAGGGTTGTGAGATAGAGCCCCATGTAGGGCTCCATGCTCAGCATGGTGTCTGTTTGAGTTTCTCTCTCCCTCTGCCCCTCTCCCCAATGCTCTCTCTCTCAAATAAATAAATGTTTTCTTAAAAAATTTCATCAGGTATAGGCAGACTTTAATAAATAAGCCATAAATCTATAGGCAAAAAACCTAGGTTAAATAATTAAAAGTAGAGATTTTATAGTATAGAATGAAAGTAATAATTTTGCAAGTTGCTTCTTTATATCAATGAGTTAACCAAAGACTTCCTTTAATAATGAATTTTCATAAGACATCTTAATATAATTTTAATTGCAAATGATAAAGTATTGATCTTTCAGGAACTCAGACTAAGTTATTGAGGTATGCTTAAAATCTCACCCTATTTTCAAAGTACATTTTGGTTCATCTCAGCAGTTGTGCTGAGATTGTGCTAAACATTCTAAGTAATTTTAGTAAAACTTGTAAAATTAAGATATTTGTGGTATTTTTAGTCTCAGACCATAAAAAAGTTGTTTTAGTGAACAAAATTGATTCTCTGACACTATATCAGTTATCGAAAATGTCAGGTTTTCTGATTCCTTTTTCTATGTAATTATCTCATCTAATGTGTTCATGCAGTCAACTTAAATTTAAAAAACATGTAATATTTATAAAGCATCTTTCTAAGAAGGCACCATGTAGAATCCAAAGATGAAGGATACCTGAGCAACTTTTTTACAGAGTCCTAGTTGTTTTGTATCCAAAAATTCCTTTCATTATTTATTAAATAGTCAAAATTAATTTGTTCAACTTGGGTCATTAAAAACGTTTTACTTATTTTTTTAAAGATTTTATTTATTTATTTGGCAGAGAGAGCACAAAGGGGGGAGCAGCAGAGGGAGAGGGAGAAACAGACTCCCCACTGAGCAGGGAGCCCGATGTGGGGCTCAATCCCGGGACCCTAGGATCATGACCTGAGCCAAAGGCAGACGCTTAATTGACTGAGCCACCCAGGCATCCCAAAGACATTTTACTTATTAACACGAAATTGGAATCTACTAAATCTATTTAACTATTTTAAATCTATTTTTTAAAAACTTGTCTTAACATACTAAGATATTTTCAAAATTTATTCTTTGACTTGCCAAAGGTAGCTTGGGCTAAATTTTTAATTCCACCTTCATTTGCTTGAAATAATATGTATATAGCTAAATATTCAAAAAATGTTAAGTCCAATCAGATTTAGGATTATTATATTTTATTTTCTGATTTAAAGAAATGATCAAGGTGAGAGAATGAAGCATATTCCAGAAAAATCCCAAGTGAAAGTTTGAAATCTGTCCAAAAGATTATACCCACATAAAAGGATAGGTTTTTGTAGCTGTCTTTATGTCCCACTGCTAAATATCTCAAGCTATTAGGATGCTTCTATTATCAGCACAGTCAATGAATTAAGAAGAGAGGCTAAACTCGTCAGGAATAAAACAGTTCCATAAGTTTAAGATATTCATGTTCATGCTGTTAAAATCAACAACATGGCATTCTTTAATTTACTAGCATTTTCTAATCATCTGATAGAGAAAGGTGATTCTAGAATGTTTTCATTCCATTTGGCCTGTCACTAAATGACACATGGAACAAATGCAAATGTACTTCCTTCTTTTGGACACATTATATTTTTTTCATAACATATTGCAGGAGCATTTAGAACTGCTACTAAACTTTATTGTATTATCTCTAAGTAACATTAAGCAGAGTGTTTCAAAAGCTTTAAAAAAAAAAGCTTAATACAAGTTCATTAGGTTATCTGTTTAGCTAAATCAAAATTGCCAAAGTAGTGATAAAAGTCAACGGGTTTCAAAACAAAATCACCATGATCAAATTCCTGTTTTCTCACACACCCAAGCAACTACTCCACATGAATGCCATGATTCAAGAATTTGGCTGATAGACAACCAGCTTGATAAAATAGATGGTGCCAAAAGAAATCACAAACTACGTGGCACTGTACAAGAAAACTACTCTCATTTTTTTTGATGATACAGTAAGTTTTTGCATATTGACTATAATCATTGACTTGGTAAGGCATTAATAGTTATCTTTAAAGAAATGGTAAGTAAAAAAAGCATTACATGAAAAAATTACATTTCTAGTATTGAATTAAAACCTAGAGACTCCTTAAGGATTTCAATAAAACTACCCACAGAATAAGTGCATTTAACATTCCAGAATCATTTTTAGGACGATAAAAAGATAACTTGCATGTTAAAGACCATATTGTATAACATATTCAAGGACTTACATGAATCATTCCCTGAGCTTGAATTCACCACATGGTCATGGAATGGATTCCAAAATGGCACAATGTCAGGAAAGCACTGACAATAGCACTTATTAGCATATTACTCTCCAGGATTCCCTGAAAAAATGCAAATAATGTCTGTTCTGGGTTTGGTTCTTGTTGTGGCTAATGTAGATGCATACTAATAAAGGTCATGATTATTAAAGTTAAATTCCATTAAAGAGAAAGAGGTAATATAAAGAATGTGGATTTTGAAGTTAGACAAATCTGAGATGAAATTTCAGTTCTGCCACTACTAGATCTGTGATCTTAAGAAATTAACACCTGTGAGTCTCAGTTTTTGCTCCTTTATAATTGGAATAATACATTGTTTACTCAATATGTATTTAAGAGATTACTATGTTCTTGCCAATACAGTTAATTCAGGGAATGCATCAATGAACAAGACAAAAACCCTGACTTATGGTGGTGGAGTCAATTAGATAGTAAACAAATAAAATGATATCAGAGTTATATGCGCTGTGAAGAGAATAATGCAGAACTAAAGAGTGAATGGGAAGAAGGGATGACTTCTAAAATATGCAGTCAGAGAAGATCTCTTTGAAGAAATGGCTTTTGAGCAGGGACCTAAATGATCAGAAGAGGCCACATTCTTGACAGAAAGACCAAGAAGTAAAAAAGCTCAGAGGCTATAAAAAGTTGGCTTAAGAAAGCAGATTTGTTTTCAGCAAAGCAATTTAGGAGTGTGCTAAATTGAGTAATGACTCCCAAAGATACGTAAGTCTTCATCCCTGCAAACTGTGAATACTACCTTATATGACAAAAGGGACTTTGAAGATGTGATGAAGAGTCTTGAAGTGGGATGATTATCCTAGATTACCACTAATTACATGTGTTTTTATAAAATGGAGGCAAAAGGAGAATTGACTACAGAGGAGTGGTAGAAGATGTAAAGCAAGAGTCTGGAGTGATGGAAAGAACAGGACAGGAAGCAGGAAGCAAGAAAAGCAAGCAAACAGATTCTCCCCTAGAGTTTCCAAAAGGAACAAGCCCACTGACATTTTGATTGTAGGCCAGTAAAACTGATTTGGAATTGCTGTAGGTAACTTTGTGTTGCTTTAGGCTACTAAGCTTGTGGTCATTTGTACAACAGTAATAGAAAAGGATACTCTAAGCACCAGATGATGGTAAATTGGATGTGGGTAGTGGTGGTGACTGAGATCGAGAAAAGGCTCAAGTATGGGCTATATTTTGAAGGTGGTATTGACAGTACTTGTTGATGGTTAGGATGAGTGCAGCGAAGTCATCCAAAACCCTGGAGCAATTGGGTGATTGTGTAACATTTATAAGAGATGGCTAAGCCTACACATAGATGGTAGGAAATGGTAGAAAAGGAAATAAGAGTTCATATGTTGTTTACATTCTAGTTGAAGCGCTGGAGTTGTTTTAAATGTTAACTAATGGGTAATAAAGAGATTCAGCTAAAAAGAATGACCAGGGACAATGAGAATGATAGTCCCCTATGCTCTCATCTCCAACAGGACAGTTAGAGGACATCATTAAAACACACACACACACACACACACACACACACACACACACACAATTTCCCCAGGGATATGTTATCAATAGCTAGTAATTAAACAACAAAACCAACCATCACTTTTTAAATTTTATTCCTAAATATAAAAATAGATCTCATCTCTTCTCTCTATCCAGTTTCTTACAGGTAAAATTGCAAACATATCCACTTATTAATCAAATTCAAGCCACTGTTGAACAACATCTGCGGAAAATACTGGCAGACAGAATAAAAGAAAAAACATAGAATATTAAGTTTAAAACATGAAAGTACTAATAACTTATTTATACGGCTGATGTAAGGATGAACGAAAACATAAATGAAAATCAGTAACCCTGTAGTATCTAGAGGTAAATCAAGGCACAGTTTGGGACTTCAAAGCCCTATGTGATAGTCAATTTTATCCTAAACAAAAAATAATTCCTAATTCCTCTGATATAACCATTTGGAAGAGAAATATAAATACAGTACACCAAAATTAAACTTTTAAAAATATTAATGACAACATTACTGAAAACAGAACTAAATACTACGTATTATTTTAATACTATGTATTAAAAGTACATACTTTTCCTCCAACATATATCTCTTCTAATTATGTTACTTAATTGACTTTTTGAGGTAAAACCAGGGACATCTATAAACAATACTACATATCATTAATCATCTAAGAAAACCATTATTTTTTAAAAGTCTATCAGATAGTACACAATGTTTTAGAACAGTAGGAAAGAGCTAAAATAATTTAAATGTCCTTAAATCGCTCACTTGTTTTAGCAAATACTAACACAGTATATTAAGAAAACGTGACAGGCACTTGGGTAGCTCAGTCGGTTAAGCATCTCCTTTTGGCTCAGGTCATGATCCCAGGGTCCTAAGATTGAGTCCTGCATATGATTCCCTGCTCAGTGGGGAGTCTGCTTCTCCCTCCCCCTCTCCCCTCCCCTCTGCTCCTGCTCTCTCTCACACTCGTGTGTGCTCTCTCTCTCTCAAATAAAGAAACAAAATCTTAAGAAAAAAAGAAAAGAAAAAGTGACAATGAGTGCAGGGAATCAGGGAAAATAGAATAAAAAAAAGAATTTTTTAAAGAAATTTGAGTAACTTAAATGTCTCCTGGAGATCCACAGTGATTGCTCTTTAAATTTTATGGTAAGCCATACATCAAAATTATGATAATAATTTGAGGAGAACAAACATGTTTATCACTTATGTAGGTTGAGTTAAAAATTATACCTCCTACCACACCCACATTTGATAAGGATGTTTTTCTCTATTAGATGTTATCAACAGCCATAAAAGGTAATTAATAATGGTATTATTAAAAATGAAAGACAAGTAAAAAACCAGACTCAAAGGTTACATAATGTAAGATTCCATTTACGTGACATTCTGGAAAACGCAAAAATCTGGGGACAGAAAACAGATTGGAAGTTATCAAGGGCTGGGCCTGGGGGAGGGGTCTACAATAAAGCGTCAGGGAGAATTATTGGGGATGACAGAATATTCCATATCTTGATTGTGTTGATAGTTATAGAACTGTATCCATTTGTCAAACACACAGCAACTGTACATTGAAAGGGGAAGTTTTCCTGTGTGAAATTATTCCTCAGTTAACCTTACTTTAAAAAGTGAAATAAAAAGATACTCCTTTAAAATTGTTTAAAAAACCACAGATTTTCGGGGTGCCTAGGTGGCTCAATCAGTTGAGCATCTGACTCTTGATTTTGGCTCAGGGCATGACCTCAGGGTCCTGAGATCAAGCCCCCACTGGGCTCTATGCTAAGTGAGGAGTCAACTTGTTCCTCTCCCTCCCCCATTACCCTTTCCTCCCTCCCCTCACCCCAGCTTGCCCTTTTGCTCACTCACCTGCATGTGCTCTCTCTCAGATAGATGGATGGATGGATGGATGGATGGATGGATGGATGGATGGATAAACAAAATCTTTTTAAAAAGCTATAGATTTTGTTCTAGAATTCTAGGTTCTATAATTCATTTCAAAATCACAAGTTTGCAGCCCATTTTTAACTTATCAAATCTTTATTCAAAAATCTAAAGTTTATATTAAAAAAATAACTCATTTACATACAACCCTAAGGCTAAAACATTTAAAAATTATATAAAAGAAAGAGAAACTGCTTCAACTTTTTATTACTTTGGTTTTGAGTTTGTTGAGAGGAAAACACAACAGCAACAAATGGGCCAAGCTGAGTTATAAATATTGCAAAAACATCATTGAAACCTTAATGTGAATAAAGCCAGAGCAAATCCTTGGAACTAGAGGCAAAATATGCAACACGTACTTTGCTTCTCAATGACTAGCAGTGTATACTTGGGATATGATTTTCTAAGTAGAGAGAGGACTACAGATATGAAGGGAAGTGAAGACTGTCTGGTTAAACAAGTGATTTTATGATTGCTTAAATTTCAACTTGATTCTTTTTTTTTAAATAAGATTTTATTTATTTATTTGACATAGAGAGAGAGAGCACAGCAGGGGGAGCAGCAGGAAGAGGGAGAGGGAGAAGCAGACTCCCCGCCAAGCAGAGAGCTCGATCCCAGGACCCTGAGATCATGACCTGAGCTAAAAACAACTTGATTCTTTAAAAGGCTAATGGCTACCTTATCTGAGGCAATTAGGCTGGTTTGCCAGTGGTCATTAACACACCTTCATTATCAACTCCTCCAAAAAAGAGCAGGTCATATTAAGTATATATCCATAAATAAACATCTCCAGGTTCTTAAAGTTAGGTCATAAATATATTCTAATTAAATATAATATGAACTAAAGACAAAATATTAATATATGTACATTCATAAATATATATAATATATAATCAAAGGTATTGTTTATAATTACATTATGAAAAAAGTTCAAGAGATTAAGTACTGAGTTATGAGACACTGGTATTTAAATTAAAGTCCTGTACCCTAGTTGCAGGTGTCAATACAGTAAAATTATTAGATCACTTCTATGAAATTCAAAATGTATACATTTTTGATACTTTAATTTGCCCCTGGCCAATAAAAGTGTAAACCAACCCAGAGCAACTTAAAGAGTTGATTAGTTTTCACAATTGCATAGAAAACTTTTAAATACTTTTTTTCTAGGAAGAAGAGAATGAATTCAAGATGATTAGCACATACACAAATTAAAGCTAGATAATATTTTTTTATTAAATTTCAACTTTTCAAATTGTACCTTTCACAGACTTTGTGCCTGGGGCACAAATATTAAAGTAAAAACGTTAATAGAAAACACATTAAATGGAACAGCTGCAGCTATTACAAAAGCAAGGTCTCTTGGGTGGGTCAGTACACACAGATATGAGCTTATGCCATGATTTGTTACACGTGGACTCGATGAGACTGAAGAGGAATGTGAGTTCCTGGAGTCAGGCTGTCTGTGGACCGACACATACTACAGCTGAGGGGGTCCTTCCTCAGCAGGGCTATCTCCTTCTGTCATACAGATCTTTGGTGCACACGAGGTTGTTGACCCAAAATGTGTAGTATTATTTGTATTGACTGTTGGGCAGCATTTTACATTTTTAAAAAACACCTTCGACCTCTTTTTGTTTCAAGTCTAAAAGGCTTTTTAAAATTGACAGTATAAAGTATGAGGTGTGGCTTCCGGACACCAGTCTTCCTAAAGATTAAGCTGTGCTAAGCAGGCGATGTTTTCCTTGCCCTTTATATTCTGAGTTGTTACAAGGGAATTCCAAAATGATCGCAGCCGTGACAAGCATTCTAATTCTTGTGCACCACTTGTGTTTGTTAACTGGCAGGAGGAAATGATCTCTGAGACAGAGAGGTAGCACCAATAGGGGATACGGAAATAAAACCTAGATGTCACACTGGTGTCACATCAAAGCTGAGGACGTTTAAACAGCAGAAAAGCCTAATCTTCAGTTAACCTCTATTTGATTTTCACAAATAGGATTTCATCTGAAGCACCAAATTAAATCTGAGACTGAGAAATGGGCCTGTATATTAAGATGTGCCCAAATTAATTGCTGTCATTATGAGTGGCTGGCTTTCAGCTTCAGATTTGTATGTTACTGTTGGTACACTGGGTTACAATTTGTGGGGGAAATTTAAGAATAGATTTTACCCTGGTATGCACATGACTCTCAGCTTCTGGGATAACACTGCTAATGGAGTCAGATGCTTATCAATTGAGCAGTATAATGAAAACTTCAGTGGAAAAAACAAAAGCTCAAAAAAGGCCACATAATTCCTTATATGTTACCTTTTTGTAGGATATAAAATTATGGGAAAATATTTCAAATACATTTGATTTCTCTTCACACAGTTGCTTATATATGCTATTGGATTCAGACCAAACCAGAAGAGGCTACTCAATTTTCACAGAGTTAAAGGGTAATAGTAACGATCAACAACCTCAAAAAAAATTCTTTTTGATATAATAACAGTACAGAAAGGGTACAGGAGCACAGCTGGCTGAAGAACACAATCTAACCCAAGGTACAAATCATTTTTTAAAGATTATAAATAAAACTTGTATTGTCTGATCATATTCAAGAAAACAAACTTACAGCATATAAAATTTATATAGAATTTAGTCTATTTAAAGGTGACTAATAACTAAAGCAGAATTAGAATATTCTTGGATTCAATAAAGTATTTAAAACATCTTACAGAAATTTAAACACTTTAACTCACTATAATACCATGTTTTTCCCTCAGTTTTACCTCTAATGGTAAGTTATAATTACTGTTTCACATTTATGCAAAATCAAATCTACAGAAATATTTTTCACATATATTGATACATGTGTATATTAAGTATGTACCATATATCAATGAGTATATATAGATATGAGCAATGGTTATCCATTTCTCTATCTTTATTTTCTATATATAGGGTGATCCCATTTGGTTAAATTTAGGTTATAATGCCTAAACGCCTTTCCCAAATATTTAATCAAATAAAATTAAAAAATTATTTTTCCCATGATTATCATCTTGTAAAATAGCTGTTAATATCAACTCAGAGACATTAGCTCAAGTCAGATGATTACCCAGTGTTTCCCTGGTCTTGGAGCCTTTCCCAAGGTCTTTAAGCCACTGGATGATACATCAGGGCTACAGGAACCATGCACAACAGAGTTTGTATCTAAGGGTATCAGTATCCTCCTCCTGCTCCCTGTGCGTTGATGGAACCAACAGGCTCAGAGTCACTCTGGCTCAAGATCTTAAACCCTGCCTCTTACACCATAAAAGAATCAGTTATCAAGTCTTTTGGCATCTCCAAGCGTCCCTTTCTTTTCATTCTCATTGCCCCTATTTTAAATCAAACACTTGTCTCCCAGCCAATCAACTCTTTCCCTTCCCAACATATTAACACCTGGTAAATGTACCCCGAAGGCAGCTATAATGCTCTCACCTCCCTGCTCTACCATCTTTACTGATTCCTCACAGTAACTTTCAGGGGATGTGCCCCATCTTATTTCTTTCTTTCTTCTAACAAAACTAAACTGAAACTCCTTCCTGGAGCCCAGGTTTTGCCTTGGTCATACTAATCCTGTTGTCTTCTCTAATCCTGTCTTCCTTTACTCATATTTCAATAGGTTTAAATTCACTGTCTGAAATACCAACTCCACCATAACAACCTAGCTGATCCTTTCTCCATCCCAAGGCCAGGCGAATCATAATCTCATTTTTTTTACGCACTCTGTTCATCCTTGTGGCCAGCATCAGATTCTGTTTTTTGTTGTCTTATTTTTTTTTCTTTACTTACTGTTCATCTGTTCTTCCTATTTAGGGAATATAACCACACTGAGGGTAGGCACTGTTTCTTATTTTTGTATTCTTCAAGAAGCCAGGAAGATTTTTTTTTTATTATTATTTTTAGAGAGGTGGGGGTAGAGGGGCAGAGGGAGAGACTGAGCCGAAATCAAGAGTCCTACGTTTAACTGACTGAGCTACCCAGGCACCCTGCCTGGAAGATTATTTTAACTAGGGTACATGATTAATGATTTTTAATAGGTGATTGAATAAATGATTATAACATTTCTACCTATTTCTACATATAGCTTTTAGTTTAAGTTAGCAATTTCACATAGAAAAGAGGTTACAATTGTGTAAGGAAAAATTGACATCAGATAACATTTGCAGATTAGGTCTTGATAAAGAAAACTGTTTTTTGTAAACTTGAAAATTGAACAAATTCTTCCTTCGTTGTGTAGGAAAACATGGATAGCAGGTGATTAGTAACAGAAATAACCTGACCATGACTGGTTTCACTTGGTACTGTTTAAACAACTGACAATTAGCTGACAAATACTTAAGTTCAGTGAAACCACCACCAAAATATCTATTTCTATGGAAGAAAAGAACACCCATTCTAACTTCGGGTAGAGTGAAAAAAAAATCAGCTTTTACAAATCCATTTCTTTGCATTAATATGGCACTTTTTATAGCCACATAGTCTTTATATTCTGGTGTCTCTCAACACATATTTACCAATTTACTACCCCGAATATAATTTCTATACGCCTAATGATCTAAATGTTTATGCATTTTTGGATGCATATATATTATAAAACCATACCCAAAATTACAATTTACAGATATTTCTAAATTGTGTAAAAGCCCAGAAGAACGTTAGAATCATCACAGACTCTAGGTGTTTCCTTTATAGGTCATACAAAAAGTCATTATATTGTGCTGCCCATATATGTAGCTATTCTACACCAACTGATTGCTGTTTAAGATGCCAAATTCATAGTACATTGGGGAAGCTAAGAGTTAACCTTCCCGGTGGTCTTTCATCTGGAGCACTCTTTGGAAAGAACAGAACAAAGAGTTAGTCAAAATGCATAAGGCTTATTTAAATGCTACTAATATTTAAATATACCTGTAAGTGAAGCTTCCTACTGTTCCATTTAACACTTTAGCAAAAGGCTAATGAACTGAGGAGTGCTTTGTGCTACGCTTAATCTGGATGCTATGTTTAATAGAAATGACCTCTTTGAAGTTATAGGAGCAACCCTCTTTAAGTTGAGATCAGAAAATATCTGTTTGGCTGGCTGACTTTTAAACTTAAAAACAATAACTTATATAATTGGGTGCTGAACAGCAGCTCCATGATTCTTATGGAAGTGTTCTGACATGTGCAGTGTTAACTGGGCTTTGGTTCTGTCTTGAAACGGAAGGCCAAGTGCTAAGCATGGTATGTCCTGAGGACTGGCTACCAAAGTGACACAGTTGTTAAAGACAATCACTAGCTAGGCCCAGTTCCAATGGGAAGCAATTTCCTCTGGCAGCTTTTGAAGTTTGTTTTTATAGGAAATTGCCTCTTGGAGCATATAAAGCTAATTCATGGCAGTTCCCAGAGCTCCTGCATACCCGTCTGGAGCTCCCGTGTGGACGAAGCCATCTTGTTGACATAATCGGCTCGGCTCTTGGCAAAGCTCCAAGTGTTTGTGTGGAGCCAGTCAGATTAGGCTGAAAGCCTTTAAATCTTCCAAAGTGTCCCCAGGAAGGGAATAGAAAATGGTGATGGTGATGTGGCAAGACCCAGGGAACATAGCAAAGTCATGACATTTGTATTTGGGTCTGTCATTGTGTTTCAGTAACAGAGACTTCGCTAGTGGACTCAGCAGAGGTCATGACAGAAAAGTGATGGATGATCTGCAGTTCTTTTCTTCCCACCAAATCCGTGTTAGATGCTGGGTTCACTTTTCTTTGAGGGTTTGTTATGATGCTACAAAACTTGTTTTTCTCCTAACCACCCAGCCATCACAACAAGTATTTTTTGCATTAGAATTATAGCCTATACACATTTAAATAGCGAATTTAAAATCAGTGGACTTTATTTCTTTTGAACAGAAAATATTAGAAGAAAATCATATATTTTAAATTTAAAAGGGATTATCCTCCCCCCCATTCATTTAATATATACTTATTAACAGATTTTTAAGGACAAAAAGAATGTATTTACTCAAATTATAAAAAGCAAGGAGAAAAAAAGCTTAAATATGACCCTAGACATCTAATTGGAGATAAAAGCTGAAAAATCAAAAGCACTATGAATTTGAAATATAAAAGAACCAGCATTTCTTTTTCCAGGTGTAAGAAATACTGAAGTTTGAGCATAAAAGTAATGTTGAGTGAGCTGAAACATCAGAAGCAAAGAAAACAGCAGCTGTGTACAGAATAGAGAGGAATAAAAGTGACAGTACACTTAGTCACATAGGGAAACAGTTGAAAGAAACTGTATTTGTTTGAATTTGATATTGTCCACACTAGTGAACCCTGAAGTTCAAAATGAAAGCCATTTCTCTTATGCCTTTGGCCCCTATTTATTGGCTCTACATTTCTTAGGAATAAAAAAGAATGAAAAGCTGATGTGAGATATTTTTCCCAATAGTCTACTTCAATTTGATGACTGGAGTATCAGTAATTTTTATGTTATGCAAATTTTACAAATCGTCCTTCTTTCTTTTATCACATTCCTTTCACACTTAAATATCATTGTCATATGATTTTTTAAAGATGTCCTATTGTTTGGAAAGGCATCCTGGTATCTATCGAACTTCTTCTTGAACTTCTTAGTGATGCTATTCATAGATTACTTTCTCTACTATGTCTTTACCTGAATCCCATACACAGAGGCACAGAAGTTAACCCTATTTTCCATGCACCTTCACCACTTTTTTCACTAGGTGGTAATTCTCGCTTATGTACCTGTCTTGCTCAAGAAAAGCCAAACTGTTTGAGACTGGGAACACCATCCTCCCCAACCCCCTACTTTTGCTTCGTTGGCATATCTAGAACAGTTTGTGGCCCTTTGTCGATGTTGTGGAAATGCTTCTGAATGAATCTATCAGCGGCTTTCCCTGCATCTGACTTTCTATTTGTTATGACTGATAGGTAAAAACAAGATTCCATGTCAGATTGTTTTGGCTTGAATTTCGGATCCCTGATGGACAAGGTGTGTAACCTTTGGCATGTCATTAGTCTGGGCCTCAATGCTTCATCTATAAAATAGTCTACTCCTGTAGTTAGCCCGAGGGGGTAAATGTGTTAATGTACAAAGTAAGTGCTAACCATCAGCATCTCATTAATACATGGAGCCACCTATGGAAACTGTGAGGGTTTCCTTGGCATATGTACTCACGGATGGAATTGCTAGGTCACAAAATACACCAAAATCATGAAGGTTAACTTCTGAGGTACTGTTAAGTGACATGTTTTAATTTTTTGTCTGCCTTAATTCCAAAATCTCTCAAAAGCAAGTACTCTTGTTTTCCTTTATTTTATGTTTAACAAATGCTCACCTAGCACCTTCAGCATGTCAGGTCCTTTTCAAATACTTTCTTTGTATTAACTCACCTAGTTCTTATGAACTAATATACTGTTAGTGGCTTCACTTTACAGAGGAGAAAAGTGAGGGATGAAGAACTTAACGGATCTGAACAAAATAATGCAAAAATAAGCGGCTCCAAAGATCATGCTCGGAAGAACGGCTGCATCCCTCCGCCCCTCACCAAGCTGGACTCCTTTTGGACACCCTGCCATTTTTAAGCCTGTTTCTGCCTCCTTTCCTTTGTTTCTTGTCCTGATTCCTGTTCTGCATCCTTTTTCCAAATCAAGTAATGGGGAAGGGAAGGAGGAGAGCCAACTACACAGCGAACAGAAATCTTTCTTTTTTCTGTCCCTTGCTTCAAGTTTAGCCCTGCTCTAAAGCCTACGAGAAATGTGTCGAAAGTATCGCACGTCTCAAATTTTTATGCCGAAATGACTTTGTCTATAAATTGCAATCTTCCAAGCCATCTTTGTGTAGCTATGTGGTTTGGTAATATTTTCATCAAATAAGCTTCAAGAAGATAAAGGCAATCCCCAGGCAATAGACAGAGTTACACTACAAGACTGCCAAACACACACCAATGGGAGTTAACACCAAAAGCTTCTTCCTCTCCCATTTTAATCAGTGCCAGAAAGCGCAATAGCAATAGGAAGATGGTGTGAATGAAATTGAAATCTGGATTTTCACGGAAATATAAAAGAAAAAATGAAACATCAAAAATTAAAATTAAAGCATAAAAAATTAAAAATGAGATTAATCCACTATGCCAAATTTTCCAGTTTTTGTACTCATTACCATTACTTCCAGGTTTCTAAATATATATTCATGCTACAGAACATATATTTCATTCCACATTATCTTTTCTCATCTTTCAGTCTTCTGTGAGTCTTGACAACTCACTAGAGTCTAACCAGAAAGCCATTTACTTTATCTCTTTTAAAGACCTTCTCTAGGTATACTTCAGCCATCTGAGATAAGGAGACAGTGAAAATCAACTCAGCAGTACCACGGACTTTACAGTTTATGCTTATAAAAGTATTTTATTTAATTTAATCTTCAAAAATATTCACTTTTTTTAAAAAAAAGCACATTGTTGATGTGTTAATGATTTGAAAAAATGTAAACTATGAATTTATCATAAATAAAATAAATTTTTACATATTCATATATACTTTAAGAATCATGTAAAATTTAGCCAGATTTTCAACAGAGAAAACTTCTTCTGATATTAATAGCTAAAATGTATTTGATATATTTTACAACCTTTTGTTCTACTTCATTAAAATTGAACCAATACTAACACAATCTTTCTTGCTAGCATGAAAAATGATAGTACATAAAAACTCATGTGAATGTTTGCATTTTAATATTACAATTGAAATAAAATGTATGAGTTTATAGACACGTCTTATTACAAACATAGCTAAATATAAGTGCCATGTTTCTGTTCTTTTTTCACTTAAAAGGAAAACATGATATACTAGAATTATTTAGAGCAGCTCATTTCTCTGTTCTGTCTATAATGTATGAGGCACTAATCTCTAGTAATAGACTTTTATTCAAAAAGCAGAAGTGATCACTTTAAAAATAATGTCAGCTATTTGAATAATTCAGAACAAAAAAAAAGGCAATGGAAATAAATTTTGAATTGGTGCAAGAAAACTAGCTCATCAAATGATAATCCAATCTGCTTTCATAAACTGCAAAATAATGAGATTTTAACCATTTTCTTATCTAACACATTTTGTATAAACAAGTTATTTCAAAGGAAGAATAGTAATAAAATTATTTAAAATCATATTATATTAACTTCTCAATATATTTATGTTCAAAAATGACCTCTTATAGAAGATTCTGAAACATATTTAAAATGTTATGTAACTGGTTAATATGCAACTACTTTTTAATGTATATCTAATCTGAGCTCTCTCCAGATTCCTGCTTCTAAATAATTACTTTACATTGTGTCTAGATATTTCAGAAGAATTTCCAAGATATTAGGTGCCTAATTTCTTTACTTTATCCCTCAAGTCTGCTTTTCCTCCAGTATTTTCCAACTGGAAAAACAGTTTCCAGTCAGTCAGGCTACAGATATCTGGGCCACTTGCCACATTTTCCTTGCTTCACATTTCACGGAGTGCCATGCCATTTACACATCTGAAATATCTTCTTATGTCATGGGCACTCCCCAGGTCCTCTGTCCAATGCTGGTCTCTTATCTGGATATTTTAGTAGCTCTTTAACTCATCTCCCTGCCTCCACTTCTCTATCCTCAAACCTACTGGCTACAATATCATCAACCAGGTTTTTCAAAAATCCGCCTCCAATACTATCAGTCATTCAGGCTTCTGCCTCAGTTAGCTAATGAGCCCTTGTGGTCTCCACTGGGGCTCAGAGCTCTGACTTGGATTCTAGGACCTTTGATTGGTACCATAGCACAACCCTAAACACTTGACAATTATTTTTTCCTCCCACCCTGGCCCTCACATTCTCAGAGACCGACTGAGGTTCTGCTAAGAATTAAAAAGAATACTTGCAGAATGAAGTTGCTATTCATTTTATCTCCTGATTCACCACTACCCAAACATTTTACTTCCATATTTTCCTCTAGATCTAACCTTGTTAGATACTTACTTTTTTTTTTTTTAGATTTTATTTATTTATTTGACAGAGAGAGACAGCCAGCGAGAAATGGATCACAAGCAGGGGGAGTGGGAGAGGAAGAAGCAGGCTCCTAGCAGAGGAGCCTGATGTGGGACTCGATCCCAGAACCTGGGATCACGCCCTGAGCTGAAGGCAGATGCTTAACGACTGCACCATCCAGGCGCCCCATACTTTAAAAGTCTTCATGCAATGGACATTGTAATTGGATATCCCATTTCACCTGCAGAGGGTTTTCCATCCTAAGAAATGGTCAATTACCCTAAACTGTCCTGCTCAGTCCAGGCCCTGTCTCTTTCTTTTTTAAAGATTTTATTTATTATTTTTGAGAGACAGAGAAAGAGAACACTCACGAGAGCATGGTGGGGGGGTGGGCAGAGGTAGAAGCAGACTCCCCACTGAGTGGGGAGCCTGATACTGGACTCAATTCTAGGACCCTGGGATCATGACCCGAGCTAAAGGCAGATGCTTAACCTACTAAGCCACCCAGTTGCCCGCCCTGTCTCTTTCCACACTAGTTAAGCCACTCAGGGCCTAACATATCCTCAGAAAAACCTATCAAACAATCTACAAAGCATCCAACACTACTTTTTGAAAATGTAATATACCCTATAATGTGGAATCAATTACTCAAAGATCCTTTATGTTATATTGGAAAGATAATATTTCTTTTTTTTTTTAAGTATTTATTTGACAGAGAGAGCAAGAGAAAGCACAAGCAGAGGGAGTGGCAGAGGGAGAGGATGAAGCAGGCTCCCCGCTGAACAGGTAGCCTGACATCATGACTCGATCCAGGACTCTGGAATCATGACCTGAGCTGAAGGCAGACGCTTAACCAACTGAGCCACCCAGGTGCCCAGAAAGATAGTATTTCTTTTTAAGCAAAGGGTTCTTGAATTACTTGAAGTACTCTTGAATTACAGTTGTAATTATAATTGGAATTAATTGATTTGGAGATTCATTTTGCATTTGCAAGGAGTTGTTTTTTTTTAATTTAAGAAATATAGTTAACTAATTCAAACATCATTCGATTTATCCATGTTCATGGAAGCTTAATTATTTTACTTAACAGCGGTGACCAGACTTGACAAAAGTGTGTAGAGAGCCCTATTATATTTGTTAAATCGTCTACATTATTCTGTGAAGCCCTTATTATACATACAGAATCATGTAATAAGGCTAAAGAAGAATCATCAGATAGCCAATGAATGTTATGATTTTATACTGACTTTGCTGCAACAAAGCACTTGCAAGGAGGAGAAAAATCACCAAGTGTTGAGAGAATGGAATTGTGATATAGGAGCGGATCTGATTTCACTCTAGTAGGGCAGTTTTTCCATATGCCACTTTGAGTTTCTGTTGTACATCTGTTGCATGACAAACATAAAATGGCTGGGTTCACTATCAGTTACAGGCTGGAACAAGTAAGATTTCAATTACAACAGGAGAGCAAAACAGCTGGGAAATCCCCAAGGGGAGGTGCAAGAACCAAGGGGGTGAAGCAGGCATCACAATGGTACATTGCACACTACTAATTAGAGAGAAATGAAGTCAAGTTAAAAGAAAATATACCCCTCTATGCTCTGTTTCGTGGAGACCATTTGGGTACTGAAAACAGCACCTCAGTGGCTTGTCTCAGTCTGAATTCTCATGTAATTGTTGCCTCATGAGCAGTTTAAAAGAAAACTCTAGCATAAAAATATCTTATTTTTTTAAAGATAACTTATTTTTAAAAATTCAATGTGATTAAATCTGGGCATTTAGATTAGATCCAAATGTGTTTAAAAGACAGGGTATCTATCTTTAAGAGGTAGCAAAGTGAAAAAAATGAAGAAAATTATGACAATGAGTTTTACAATAGCCTGCAGCTCCCTAAATAAGGAATCCATAAATATAGGCATATATAAAAGTCTTCTTGACAAACACCTTAGTCTTAGGAAAAAATCAGGAATCCTTCTACTATGTACACTGCATGACAATTATGTGATTTTCCTCCTATATGCCTGTTTTTCTTACGTTTAATTAAATGAGCTATAAGCAGTGCAAATTAAAGCAGCATAATATGCTATTGAAAATAAATTAAGTATTTTGTTAACATAGTTAGAATCTAGCAATACAGTTAAGAATCAGCCACAGGTTATAAAATGTTAGAGCTCTACAGAACAGCACATTTCCTCTGTAGTTTTCATAATCAACATATTTCATAGCAATAATGAAAGAAACAATAAAAATGACTTTAGAACCATGCCATATTTGAATTGCCTAATCTATAACCCTTTGGAAATTCACATATCTGTTTTTTTTGTAAATATTAGTGGAGACACTCCAAGATTTACCCTACAGCTCATACATCCCTGCTGTCCAAGTTGGAGGACTGAACACGGATCTGAACTTTTATTTGGAGTCCCCCCAAGGTAAATCTCTTTATTGCTTTATTTTTCTCCCTAGAAATTTACATGGGAAGATATAAAATCATTATATTAATTCAGATAAAAGATGATTAGAGGTTCAATTAGGACAGTGTGGGAAAAATATGACATTTTAAAGGTAGGAATTAGATAGCAGAGAACAATCGAAGGTGAGGTGAGGGAAAGGAGAGAGTAGGTAACTCCGATTCCCAGCTTAGGAAACTAGGAGTGTAGAAGATTGGAGGAAAATCAGATGGGAATATTGCCATGGATTCCTCTAGGCATAAAATGCCATACTTCACTAACATCAAATGTAGCTTCATTTAAGTTTATAGTTTAAAATTATCTTTCATCTTAATTTTTTCTATATGGAATTATACATAAGGTTTTTTGAAAACCAATAAATCCTCACATAGCTACCATTATGTATGAAAGCAGTGTCAGCTGTAAAATAATTTACCAATGACCTAGGTCTTATTTTAAACATTATCTTAGAAAAAGAAAATTTATTTCCCTCACTCTTTTCCCCAATGTATGCATAGCAAATTAATTCTAATGCGATTCAAATTCCAATTCTTTAAAGCCAGGTGCATTGAAGAGGGAAGGGCAATTCATGGTCCCTTCCCCTTACCCTACCCTTTTCTCCATTACCTTTTCCAGGCTTTGAATGATGCCTCCAAAAGGAATAGTAAATGTCCCACTGAAGCTGTGACCTGCTGTAGCCCCAAGACTGTATATTATTCTTCTCAAATCATAGAAAGAAGGAAACGTCATCTCTTTTCTGAACTGAGGATGGCATAAAACTACTTCCAATTTGAGCATAAAACAACATAGGATCAATTTCATATATAAATATTTTTGGTATTATCCATTTATTAATCCTCATGTTTGGGGCATAAGAGTAAAATATCATCTGCCAATGTTTGGGTAATAAGGATGAAATATTATAAAACTACTGTAAGTACTCAATAAGGAGGGAAAGGTACAAATTTAACGATGGTAAAGGAGATAATTTTCTTTTCAGATCTGGTGGTGTGGGATATCTCCCTAACTCAGATGCATAGGGACAAGGCAGTCAGTGCTTCAAAATTAAATTCAGTAACATGCCCAGCCTCTATGGAAACCGTAAGAGAAGGACTCTGACAGGCAACAGCAAAATTGCAGCTGCTGAGATTGTGTATGTAGCCAAGTGCCACTTCACTCTTGATCTATGTTAAGTTGACTGAAGGAAGGAAATCAATTATTATCGGCAGTGAACTTCAGGTAGACCCAGGTTTGAGATGCCAGCTACACGCAGGTGTGTGCCCTCAGCAAAGATAATTCTGACTAAGCCTTCATTAAGTAGAAGTGCTACTGCATTCACTGCTTTGAGAATTTAAGTGGTTGTGTTTTAAATGTAGACGGAGACAGATGGAAAAACCCAAATATTATAAACAACCTAACCGTACCAACAGAAATATCTGCCTGATCGAGCTGAACTTCTAGAAGACCGGGTCTTAGAGACACATACACAAATACACACATGCACATGTGCACATGCACGTGCACACCTCTCCCCAATATTCTCTGGTGAACACATCAGCATCTAGATTTATTAAAATTTTAGAGTCACATGTATTGGATATTTGTCCTGGTTTTCAGACTAGAATCCACTTCCTTTTCTTTGGTAATCATATCCCAAATTTGTTCTACACAGACTTTGTCTTCACTGTCAACCCCTGAGTCTGAGGGCAGGGGCAAGGACTATTCCAAACAGCACCTCTATCTTCCTAGACACAGACACTTGTTTAGGGACAGGAGCATGAGCCAGTATCCTAGGTAAGATAGGGTGAATACCAAATCTACTGTAAGACCGCCTGGACAAGCCTGAAACACATGTGCTGGGCCTGCTGCTGGGGTCACAGAGAGGATCTGTCAGTGGAACAGCTCAGAGGAACAGGATTGTGAGATGGAAGCTAATACCACTGCTTGGATTTTAAATGAAGGTACAACCGAGGTACAAGTTAATAAGTGCCCTAATAAATGCTCTTTTGTGAAGGTATCTTGTTTATATTCATTTGTGGCTTAAATCTCCAAATTTACTTCAGTCGTGCCCAATGCATTGTGCATCTAACAAACCTGACTAAAATATACAGCAGTAGACTTTCCAATACAGGTTTTCAAGAACATATTTCTGAGACACAATTGACAAGAGAGTCATGGGGGGACTGAAGATCTGTGGCTGCCTTATGAGAGATTTCAGTCTAGTTAACTTGGGAAAAAACCCACATAAATATACATATTACTATTTAATTCTGTATTTAAGTATGTTTTCTGAATTCCTCATATCCAACATTATACTCAAGTTTGGTTTCTAGTTTGAATCAGCAGATAAAGTTCTAAACAAATAAGACTAAAGAAAGTATTCCAAACACTCTAAACCAAATAAAAGACTGTAAAAGATCACATAACCTAAGTAACATGCAAATCAAGAGTATCCATTCTGTAGGAATTCTTTGGGTAATGGAGCATATCTAAAAATCGTATTTTAGGGGTGCCTAGGTGGCTCAGTCAGTTAAGCGTCTGCCTTGGGCTCAGGTCATGATCCCAGGGTCCTAGGATTGAGCCCCATATCAGGCTCTAAACATTAGCAGGGAGCCTGCTTCTCCCTCTCCCTCTGCCTGCTGCTCTGCCTACTTGTGCTCTCTTTCTCTCTGTCAAATAAATAAATAAAATCTTTTATAAATAAATAAATACATAAGTAAGTAAATAAATACATAAAATCATATTTTATATCAATGAATGTTTCTATTTTTGGAAACAGATACTTTGTCCTGCCACATATATCCTTGTCCCTGACCTTATGAAAAAAAAAAATTTAACCCAAAAAAGGGAAGAAAAAGAAAATACCCATAATTTCTTCAAAAATTTTGATTCCACGACACTTATAAAAGTTAAGAGTCCAAAAGCCATTTACACACTTTTGATATTTTTCCAAAAGAAAAAAGTTGTGCAACTAAACAAGTACTTTAAATGTACCCTACAGCTTTGTGTTTTATTTTAATAATTAAAAACCAGTTACAACAGTGCATAAAAGGTCAGTTCGCATTGTGTCAGTACACTTTATCATATAAATACACACTTCCTTTCAAGGCTCTTTCAAGATACATATTAAGCTGGTAAATATGTATTTAGATACTTCTTAAAATGGAGAGCAGTACAATGATAGCTGATAATGCCATCCATGTATTTAGAGAATTTAAAACATGGATTATCGACGAGATGGACCATAATACTTCCTCTGGGGCCATTACAGTGAAACATGTAAACACATATAGATAATCCGGGGGCTGAGGGAGGGGAAGCAAAAATCAGCTTGTATATGAGCAGTGTATAAAAGCTCTCTGGGAACAAAATACAGGACACAGGGTATATATTTGGAATATGATTTGCAAAGAACTTGGGAAAAGTGTCACTAAATATGTAAATACCTTTTCAACAGAAAAATTTAATTTTGTGTCCTCTAAATATAAAAGGAAATCTCAAATGTGGGTTACTATTTGATTAACATATTTTGCTAAACAATTAAGTGATTCCCATCTTGCTGAATGAGAGAATATATGCATGCCTTTTTTCCACTAACTTATTAAACCTGCTGTTTTATTACCCACCAAAAATACTAGAAACAGAAGATAATTCTATCACCTAAAATTATGTGGATATTTTCTTAACTATCTTTCTTAGAAACATGACTCATATTGATAGTCCTGTGAGAGTTGTTACATTCCTTTTCTTTCTTTTCTTCTTTCCTATTTTATTGATCTTTGCTTCTTTTTCTCTCTTTCTTTTCACAAATCAAATTATTAGTCACTATACTCAGCTAGAGTCCCTTTACATCAAATTAATTTCCATCTGTGAAAAATATATGAATATTACTGACAATAGAGCAGAATTATTAAGCAGTGAGTAAAATAATAAAAAATGTTTAAAGTATAGTTTCCTTCTCCTTGACTTCCTGTGTAAATACTCTAACAGTAAGAGATGTGAGCTTTCTCACAAGATCTTTCTCCAAGCATGCCAGCCATCTCTATTTCTATCCTTATATACACACACAAACACACACACACATACACACACACACACAGAGCAGTTGTTTCCTGATAAACAAGACAATTTTTTAAGAGCAGATCTCAAAATTCTAGTGAAACATTTTTCCCATTTCTTTTGAACTGATAAAGAAATAAATATTAGGAACTACATATACAAAAATAAAAATAAGTCTAAATGATACATTTTTCTAAATTTGATCCATTAAAGCTATTAAGTGGTTCTTGCCTTTAGAAAAAATTTGCATTGATGTTGTCTCCAAAACAAGGTTTATGTAAAATTATTTTCATACACCTAAATATCCCTTTAAAGCATTCAAGTGTTTTTTTCTAAAATAGAACTGATTTCATAATATATCATTTTCTCTTTCAACTATTATTATAGGCCTTTTAAAAGTAATTTACTATTTCATGTCTACATATTTGTATAAAGTATATTTCTACTTGTAAGTATTTAACTTGATTATTCTGTGTGTTTATGCATTTGTGACCATGCTTATGTTTTTCGTTTGATTGTCCAGCATCTCTGATATCTTACCATCCATGGTTTTCCAGGTACCCAAATCTCCTGTCAGTATTTTGGCATATCAACAGAATTTAGAGCCTAAAGAGGAAGTCATATTTGAATAAAAAGACGTATTACTCTAAAGAATCTGTTTTCAAAAAAAAATCTGTTTCCCCTTTTTTGGCTACATTTTAGATTTATATTAAAATTACTAAGCTTACTAAAAATAAACTATATTTAGAATAATGGAACACTTATAATTTTAAAAAAGCTAACATACTTTTTAAATTCCATAATTTCATTTTTCAGCTCTGCTTATGCTGAAACCTGGCAAGAGATCTTCAAGTGGCCAATCACATTTTATTGCTGTCCTACATGACCAAAGGACAAAATAATCCCATTTTAATTTACTTGCTAGGACATCATTGATCAAACATTTACCCTTAAAAAGCAATAACAGCAGATCTAGGGATGTATAATTTAAATTACTTTAATGTGGGAGTATCAATAAATGTTCATGCTCTGTCACTAACTGCTAAATATAAACAGTACTCTATAGCTCAATCCTTCATAAGTATGCAGTTTAGATAATTCTACATACTTTGGGGACATAATTTCTAGAATATATAAGGGGAGAGAAAATTAATTTCTTTCATTTGTCATAAAGAGCTTCCAGTAACTTCATTACCAAATATTCTTCTATTTGTGATCCCTTTAAGTTGGAAGTTCTAACGCACTGGCCTTTTTGGTATATTATACATTTGTAACTACTTTCATCAACTATTCAAGTAACAATAATTGGATATATAAGGATTTAGGATTACTTATTTTTTTTCCTCCCGTGGTAGTATTTCGTTAATACATTATGATATGACCAACATTACTACCACCACTACCACTAAATAAGATACAACAATACAGTGACGTTTATTTGTTCAATTCAGTGTGATGGTATACTTAATATTGGCAATGTGTGCCAGTGATAGTGGTTCTGTTAAAATATCACTTGCAAGACAGCCTTCTTTTGGGTACGCTGTATTTGATAAATGGTTTTGCACTTGGTTAGTGTATTTGTAACTTTTCAAGGGGACCTATGTGGTATGCAGGGATTATATCATATCTAGACAGACAGATGACGATAGAGAGATGATAGATAGAGATTGCAAGTCTTCTCTCGCAATGCCCTTTAGGCATGAGCAGAATGGGGGAGCTGTGCTACTTTAAGGTAAATGGATTCTGATAGAGTCACTGAATCTATATCTAGCCTTAGGGAAAAACATGTGATTGAATCCTTTGGAGGAGGCAAAGAGCTATGTAATTATGACTAGGACTTACTGCCAACAAGAAATGAGATAGGAAGAAATCCGGTAACATAAGGAACCACCAGGTGATGCTGCTTTAGCATCTGCAAGTCTTCAGGAAGAGCTACCGAGACAAGGGGAACTGAAACTGCTGAGAACTGCCGCTGACCATGGTGCTGCCATATTAGCATAAACCCAATGTCAGACCAGACTGTGTAATGCCTGGGAACACCTGTTCTCCTTCAGCATTGAGTCACTCTTCAGGGAAGAGAGGGTCACTTACTATCTCATGGTTCCTCCTTCCTAAAAATCGCTATTCTTTCCATTTTACCACCAATCAAGGAAAAACAATAATTCAGTGCCACTAAACATGGTAGTAGAACTGGAGTTGCAGAAATTGTGACTGATTGCTCAGAATTTTAGAGTGACACCACTACAGAAACTTAGATTTTTTTGTTTCTACTCTTTGGTACTATTAGAATGTAAGTTAAAACAGCAACGTAAAGGAAGAAGACATAAACAGCAAGAGTTATGTCCTTTTTAAAAAAGATTTTACAGAGAGAGAGAGTGCACACGTGTGCATGGGAGAGAGAATCTCAAGCAGATTCCACACTAAGCGTGGAGCTTGACATGGTGCTGGATCCCACCACCCCGAGATCACACCATGATCTGAAATCGAGTGTTGGACATTCAAATGACTGAGTCACCCAGGTGTCCCTATTTCCTTTGTTAAGGAACTTATTTAAAATAAATTTGAATGAATTACTTTAAAAATCTATTCAAACTTAACTTAAAGATAACACCTATGATTCCTTCTCCTTAAGTGAAATTATATCCCAATGGTTAGCCAACATATTTATTGGTTTTTCCACTTACAATGATTGCAAATTCTTTTATCATTGTACATTGAGCTGAAACATTAGAAACTTTTAATTCAAACAAGGGAGTTAACCTTAATAGAAAATTCTTCTGTTTGAAAATACACCCAGCTGATCTTTCAGATATCCTATGTGGAGCCCTGGGTTCTTCTCAAGTTACATCACAGTGTTAAATGCTTTGAAATAGTGTGTCTACGGACAACCAGTCTTTTCTGAACTGAAATTCTGGACCTCCTTGAGGAACTTCTGTCTCTGCCAACTTGCATGTTTTCAAAGAAATGTCGAATTAAACCAATAGAAATCTAGTTTAGGTTCTTCTAACATCTTTTGAATATGAGGCACTATACCTACTTTCAAAGAACTTAAAAATACAAAGTGTAACAAAGAACAGGAAAGCACTTGAGAAACTCTTCTAAAATACACGCTGCCCTTAGACATCTTTCCTTTGAAGACTGCCACAAAAGCTTTAGTGTCTAGAAATATTCCACCTATTAGGGGAAAAAAAAAACCCTCCTCTGAAAAGATTGCAAAATTTCTGACTGTATCATACAGAATCCCAAATCCTTTAAAACAGAAATAATAACAAATTTATTGACAAAGAATCTATTCAACATATACAAGTAAGTTTAGACAACGATGAATTGCTTTGTCTCTTATCAAATAAATTAACATGAAAAGTGAGTTTAACAGAAAAAGATAATATTCAAATTATAAACCCATAATAAAAAAAATTGAAAGCCAAGTTATATGCATCTATGAGACATATGCACGGTTTTATCTATCGCTAGGATTCTAAGTTCTGGTGTTAGACTGAGTTACACCTAACACCCCAAACACACACAATTTTTACTAGTTGTGTGACCTTGAACAAGGTACCTAGAGTTGGGCTCTTTGACTAAAATGGATCATACTAATTCTTTTCAAATTCCTAGGACAACAAAATGAGAATATAATTAAAGTTCCTGTCTTTAACAAAAACAAACAAGTTTGCTTGGGCTGCCATAAAAAAAATACCATGGACTGAGCAGCTTAACAACAGAAATTTAATTCTCATAGTTCTGCAAGCTGGGGAGTCCAATTTCAAAGTGCTGGCTGATGCAGTTTATAGTCAGAGCTCTCCTCCTGGCTTGCAAATGGCCACTATCTCTCTGTGTCTGTTACATGGCCTTTCCAAGATCCATGGGTGGCCAGGGGGCGAGGGGGGGGTGGGGATCACTATGGTCTCTCTTCCTCTTCTTATAAAGACTAATCCTATTGGATCAGGGCCCTACCCTTATAACCTCACTTAACCTTATTACTTCTATATAGGCCCCATCTCCAAATATAATCACATTTTAGGGTAAACATAAATTTGGGCAAACAAAATTCAGTCCATAGCATTCAGTCCTTAATTATGGATAAATGGTAGCAATGTATGATGATGGCTATTTTATGGTAATGATGAGATAATGTTGCTCAATCCAGTAATAGAGGTACATCTTTCCAGAATGTACCACCCAACAATATGACTTGGTAGTCAAAAAGTAATTAATTTTCCTCTCCTTCTCAATCTCTTGACATAGGCATTGCCAATCACTGTCCTCCAATCTTAATTTCTGTCTTCATTTTCTGCTTAAATCCAATCAACATAATGCATTTGATGGCCAAATTACCAGTGATGAAAGACAAGGAAAAGGTATGAACAGGAAAGATTCCTACGGATTATCTTTAATTTTCTTTTCTTGATCATTGTGGCTAAGAAGAGTAAGTTCTCACAGGCCAAATTCTCAACACTTCTTTCTAAAAAATGGCACCATTGTTACCAACCTCTTGCTCCTAATCGTGTACTCAAATGTTGTGTAGAGCTTTTTTCTGGGCTCTCTGAAATGCTGATTCCATTTACGTTTCCATATTTGTATGTAAAGATCTTTTGGTAACCTCCTATATGAACTTCATTTATTATTTTTTTTTAAGATTTTATTTATTTATGTGACAGAGAGACAGTCAGCGAGAGAGGGAACACAGCAGGGGGAGTGGGAGAGGAAGAAGCAGGCTCCCAGCGGAGGAGCCCGATGTGGGACTCGATGTCAGAACACCGGGATCACGCCATGAGCCGAAGGCAGACGCTTAACGACTGCGCTACCCAGGCACCCCCTCATTTCTTTTTAAGCACTAAATCATAGGACTCAAGATGGTCCTATATCACCTCTATCAGAAACACCTGGGACACATTTTAGAAATGCAGATTCCTGAACTCCATTGCAGACCTATTTGATCAGACTATCTGGAGGTGAAATCCATGGATCTATATATTTTTAAAATACACAGCCCTTAGATAATTTTTATTTATACTAAAATTTGAAAGACAAAACAATTACAGAGGGAGGGGAGGGAGGGAGAAAGAGACGAAAAATAGAGAATTCTTCAATAAGCTTATTTTTTTCATTATTAACATTAAATATTCTAAGAATGCTTCAATTATTTGTGAATTGGGAACTTTAGGGACAAAAGCATAAGTGAAAATCTCTAGAATTATCTTCTTTAGGGTAGTAGGAAGATGAGAAAAACTGATCAAAAGCAACAAATATGGATGTGAAAAAGTCAGCTTACCAATCAAAATCTGAGGGAGTAGCAGTAAAAAGAGATACTACTTAGATAGGAAGATGTCCTGGTCCTAAGCGGGTCCCCTGATAGAAAGGGAGTTAGAAGGACTAGGAGTCCTTCTGGTCCCCTCATTCCTTACTCTCAACTACTTCTCTCTTCCCAAATTTCTGATTCCATCTGTTTTCTTCCCCTCTCTCCAGATCCAAACTTTCTAAAGTTCCTTCCAGTTCCTTTTTCAGGCTGCCAGCAATGCTTCTGAGGCGGGGGAGTCTCCATACCCTCCACACATCAGTGCTTTTAAGTACCTAACCAACTGTACTGGGTATATATATATTTCTGTCATTCTACTAAGAAACCCTGTTGTCCCAAGGAAATATTGTTATAAAAGGTGATTCCAAATGTGCTATTGGTATTCTTTCTCTAGACAAGTTTCACTATGAGATAAACAGGCTTAGAGAGGCTGATCCAGGATATTACCCGCTATGTTTAAATAACGAAGCCTCTGAATGACTCATGAATTTTGGGAACATGACTCACTGATGAATCATGTTTAATGGAAATACAAATAGAGAAAAACATGAAATTATTTAGATAGTCAAAATATGAATAAGAATATGGCTTCACAATATATACAAAGAGGGAAATATTACTTTACATTTGAATAGCATATTCAAAGGTGAGAAGGAAAGCCTTGAACATGAAATTCAAGGATCAAAGAAGCACTAAAATGGAATGCACTGTTCTTTTAGTCACTAATGTTGCTCCATTGTGAACAACTGAATATTGCATTCCTTATAATGAGAAGTACAACACAGTGGTTAAGAGCTTGTAGTCTCTAGACTCAAGCAGATTGGTTCAAATCCTAGCTAGTTCAGTTTCAGCTGTGAGACTGTGGCATTATTTCTTTAACTCTTTATTTTCCTGTCTGTAACAAAGAGTAGTATAGTCGAGGTGGTTAAGTGAATTCAGAACCTGACCTGAAATTTACTCAATAAATGTTTATTTTTATTATAAATCATCCCTGTATCATTGTTATCCTAGCGTAATTTTAAAAAAAAAACTTTAAAAATATAGATTATGTAGGTATAGTCAATCTTCATTATTCATATATTTCATATTTGTGAATTTGCCTACTTGCTGAATCTTATTTGCTATCCCAAAGCCAGTAATCACAGTACTTTTGTGGTCACTCTGGACATGCCAGAGATCCAAAAAATTTGAGTTGCCCAACACACATACTCCTAGCTGAAGCTAAACAGTATGACACTCTGCCTTCTTGTTTCAGCTCTTCTTGTGTAAACAAGCATTTTTTTTTGCCATCTATTTAGAGCCATGTTTTTTGCATCTCTGTGCTTTTTATTGGTGATTTTGCTGTTTAAAATGGACTCCAAGCGTAGTGATAAAGTGCCGTTCAGTGCTCCTAAGCACAAAAAGACTGTGATGTGTCTTACAGAGAAAATATGAGTGTTAGATAAGCTTTGTTCAAGCATGAGTTACAGTGTAGCTGGCCATAAGTTCAATACTAATGAATCGAAAATATGTATTAAATAAGATGTCTTTAAACAGGAACATATATGACAAAGTTATGTACTGATAATATATTAAAATGTCATAACCAGAGGCTCACAGAGACTAACTAACCCTGTGTTTGCCCCAGGAACAATGATTCAATATTCACAAATCCAGCATTTGAAGCAACTTTATAGAATATAAGTATGGTGAATAATGAGAAAGCGAATGTATTTCTTTCTAAATGGGAATATAAACATGGAGTTTGAAAATTCAACAAACACTAAATTCCTCTTTCTTCTACTTCACAGGTGACAAATACGAGGTAATTATAAAAGAAGTAAGAGTGGGTTTGGCGTCATGCTACTAATGCTCATGAAAAGACGACTAGTTTGTGCCCTAGGATCATGCTGCTCTCATTCTATTTTATTTAGCAATAGCATGGATTTGGTCCATGGGAGAAAACCCACTTCTCTCATTCACCAAAAAATGATCACATGTGATAAGGTCTAACATACAGACCTTTGCCTTCAAACTTGTATTTCAGAAATGAATAATGGATCAGGATTGCCATGTTGTAACAATATCTTGATTGATTGTTTCCTTAATATGTGCTAAGTGCTGACAAGTTACAAATTCTGGACCATTGTTGTTAGAATACAATTATGCTTTTGTAACATTTATTTATTTCCTGATTTTGCTAGACTTTTCCTCAAAAAATATAAATAACTTTTCAATTGACACAGGACAAACCTATTAGCTAACATTAACTGAGCTATTATACCAGAAACTATGTTAAACAGGACATATATGAATATATATATACATATATATTCATAGCAACTCTATGAATTAGGTGTTATGATTACTGTTATTGTGCCAATTTACTGACAAAAACCAAACCAAACCAAAAGAAAAAACAAAACTTGGAAAAAGTTAAATAATTTGTACAAGGCAACTGAGTGAGTGGTTGAGTTGGGAATTCAAACCCTTGGTTAACGTATTTGTCTACTGTTCCTTCTGTTCTCTTCACAGCGAATGCAATATTATGTGTACTTATTTTATGTAGAAACATAAACAAACACATATTTACTTATCTACTTGAGAAAAAGTGAGACATATTATCATGGATAGTATCTATTAAAAAGGGTGAAACATTAGGAATTCTGCAAATTACTCTAAAAATAAAATAAAGAGATGAAATCATAAATCTCAAAACATGGGGTGCCTGGGTGGCTTAGTCAGTTAAGCATCTGCCTTCAGATCAGGTCATGGTCTCAGGGTCCCAGGATCAAGCCCTGCATTGGGCTGCCTGCTCAGCGGGAAGCCTGCTTCTCCCTCTCCCCCCTGCTCATGCTTTCTCTCGCTCTCTCTCTCTCTAATAAATAAAAGCTTTAAATCAATCAATCAATCAATCCATCCATCCACCCCAAAACAGTGATGATAATGGTTCACAGTTTTTTTCTACAAGGGATAAATGGGAAAAGGTAGATCATTTGAATGCATGACAGATATGGATTTTTGGCTTCATAAATGTAGTTCTACTTTCAATTACAAAAATAAAGGATTTTCTTATTTTAGTCCTTTTCACAATAATAAAGAAATAATTTGCCCACTTCAGTAACATGTATAAATGGAAACATAAAATGTGATACTGTTTTGCTAGTTTCTAGCACACTGTAGCAGGTTTGAGAGATGATAGATTAGTTTAAACTAAATGTTTACCACCATTTTAGAGATTGTAAAAGAATAGTAAAATACCCTGCATATCAAGGGAAATGGGGGAAAGTTGGAGGTAATCTCTTTTTAACTTATGAGAGCTCAAATGCATTTAAGACATCTAGTGTTAGAGCATAAATGTGAAACAGAGTAGTAATTAGTTTCTCTGATCACCTGAAAATAGGTTATCAACCACAATAAATAGCTTCTTTTGAAAATAATAGTTTTATGACTGGAAAGCATTTTCTGAAATCTGTAGCAACAACAATAGAAAGATAACTTTTCCCTTGTGGGTTTGTTTTTTGTTTTTTGGGTTTTTTTGTTTTTGTTTTGCTTTGTTGTTTTTAGGGAGAGGATAATATATACACAATCTTATTGCACTTCCTCTGGAACATCATAAATCTTCCTTAAAATTTTTATTACAGGTCTCTCAATCCTATCCCTTTGATTCAGGACTGCTGCGACAGGTACCCAAATTAGTAAGTGATGTAAGCTACAGATGAGATTATGGGAATAGAATGTCCACTGTAAATATGGATATCCAGTAAATATCTTAACATATACATCAGCAATGTTTATGCCAGAAATATGATACTCATTACCTTCTAAGCTCCATGTTCCCACCAAAAACGTATTTTTACAATCAATTTTCCCTAAAAACCAGGTGTATACAATCTTACCTTGGTGGGGGAGGGATTTACCTTGGAGTAGAAGGGCATATACCTTTGAAGATTTATTTCTTTTTTTTATTAAAAAAAAACACCTAATAAGACTTCTCCTTTTAAAAACTTCATATAATTGAATATAAAGAATTTAGCAGTCCCTATATAACATTCAATCTCTTAAACTTTCAATCTTTTCCCTTTAGCATAATTCCATAGTATGTATGTATGTATGTATGTATGCATGCATGTATGTTTATGTATTTTCTCTCCTTCACTATTTTTTTTTAATTTTTTTATTTTTTTTGTGGTGGGGTGTTTTTTTTTAAATAATATTTATTTTGTTATATTAGTCACCATACAGTACATCCCCAGTTCTTGATGCAATGTTCCATGATTCATTACTTGCATATAACACCCAGTGCACCATGCAATATGTGCCCTCCTTAATACCCATCACCGGCCTATCCCAACCCCCCACTCCCCTCCCCTCTGAAGCCCTCAGTTTGTTTCCCAGAGTCCACAGTCTCTCATGGGTCATTCCCCCTTCTGTTTACCCCCCCTTCATTCCTCCCCTCCCTCTCCCACCGATCCTCCTATCTCTCATGTTCCATACATGAGTGAAACCATATGATAATTGTCTTTCTCTGCTTGACTTATTTCACTTAGCATAATCTCCTCCAGCTCCTTCCACGTCCATAGTATTTAGACTTTATTTTTTTTTTTTACTTTAAGCTACTATTGTTCAAGAATTTAATCATACCAATTAAGTTCATCTAGCCTACATGCTAAATTCTCCACATCTGTCTTAAATTCTGAGATCTCAGAGTGTCAATATTTTATAGCAAAGTCTTTGAAGAGGTCAGAGGGTATTAAGAGTCTTGTGCTTTATCATAAATTCAATCTATGTTTGACTTTTGAAGTTCAAATAACTTTTTTGCTTTGGGGCAAAAGTGGTGGTACCATTGGTGGTACACGTGGTTTACTGAAATCCTTTAGAAAATAAATGAGCAGTCAAGATTTTGTTTGTTTGATTCTTTTATTGATTAGCAAAAGATATGTATGGAGGTGGGGATAGAAGATATGAGGGAAAAGGATGTTAAGTAACCAGAGAGCAGTCGGTGAAAGAGCTGCTGCTCTGCCTGTACACTGCAGAAAACTGTACTGCGGAAAGCAGCAACTCTGGAAGTAACTAGGGAACAAATATAGACCTTTGTTAATATTGCTTTGTTTATACCCTAATACAAAACACAGATTATGCATCAGAAGTTTAAACGCATTTCTTCTTCACTTTGGTCTATATGTTCATTTCTCCTTTTCCTTCTCCTTCTCCTCCTCCTCCTTCACTTACTTATACCCATCCAATTCCAACTAGATAAGTGATGTCATATTACATATTATTATTTGATAGGGAAAATAAATGTAGCAAATATTAAAGCTTAATAGATCATTTTCTCCTATGGTTGCATCTTTGGAAATACGATCCACACACTGGAGGTAAAGCACCTCCTCCTCCAAACTCACAGACAGACTGGTAATATCTGCCTTGACCACAATAGTCCTATAACCTTGAACTGCATGTCAAAGGGAAAAACAGGCCCTCAGCAAAAAAGTTGTTTATCCTTTATCTTGTACCTAATAACCCAAGAAGCATTATGCTATCAAAGTCCTAGGTTGACAAAAATGTATGGAATCTTTCTTTCAATTCAATTGATTGACTCTTTAAAATAATATTCTGACTAGGATGAATAGCAGAATTAAATTATTTTTTAAAAGATTTTATTTATTTATCTGAGAGAGAAAGAGAGCAACAAGCAGGGGGAGCGGTGGGGGGGGGGGGGAGGTGGGAGAATCAGGCTCCCCAAGGAGCAGGGAGACTGACGATGCTGGGCTTGATGGGGGGGTCAAATTCCAGGACTGGACATCATGACCTGAGCAGAAGGCAGATGCTTAACCTACCGAGCCCCTCACAATTAAATTATTAAAAGCACCTCTGACTCACTGTAAAGTTTAAACATAGTAAATTTATTCATTTTTCATTTGATTTGTTTTCTCTTTTGGTTCCTAAAGGAGATTCTATTTGGGAGGGTATGCCATTAATTAATCAGCTCCATTAACCTGAACAAACCTGCACAAACAATAGTCAACTTTCAAACACTTGCTAGAGTAATTTTTTTTCTAGAAATGAAATTTGATCCTAATAAAATGTGCTTAAAATACTTCATTGTACTCCTTTGTTACAGGAAAAAGGTGCACCTGTTTGAGTCTGACAGGAAAGTTGCACGTGGCTAGTATTCTTGTCTTTCTAAATCATTCTTTTGCCATGTCCACACACAATACCACTAGGTCCTGCCACAATGATTTACTTATATTTATATTAAGCCGACAGCTGTATACTTTCCCCTTTGTCTGGAATTCTCCTTTTTTTTTTTTTTTTGCCTGACTCCTACATTTTAAGAATCAGCTCAAATTTCAACACATTTTTAAAGTTGTCTCTGCCCTGCCACCTTCAGATTACCAATCTCCACAGGACAAAGTTTCCCATGTTTTTCTGGCTGCTCTCAGAGCTCTCTGTTGTCTTCTATTTTAATAATTTTTACATGCAGTAATTGTTTGTTTATGTGTCTGCCTCCTTGATTAGGTAACAAGTCCTCACACCTCCACTGATTCTTGCTTCACGGTGTTTAGAAGACTGGCTGACTTAGAGTAGACACTTAATGCTTCATAAGGTTCCATTCTCTCTCCTAGTTCCTCTGATATCTATCTTATGTCTACATAATCACTGCACAGCATTATTTAATATTTTATAGCAATTACTGGTGAAAATGAACTTTGGGGAGTCTACTATTCAGTGCTCTGAATATCAGATATTTGGAAACATCTTTCGAAACAAAAGTATTTGTGTATGGTTCTATCAATATCACCTTCCTGAGTACGTGACCTTATTATATCATGATTTTTAGAAAGAACAACAAAGGGCTGTTTGGCTAGTTTATGCACTTAAAAGTAGAAATTACACATAAAGCTTTTCTTTACCCAAATCACTAAATAAATATCCATACTTTAATTACATTTCATTTTTCAGAAAACTTTCTATTTGTAGGGCACTTAGAGCTCTAGTCAACCATCGTTAACATTTCCTTTTTGGTGTAAATAGGGACTCTCATTCATTGTTTCTTTGGTTGGCATTTCTTCATATTAATTTCTGTTAATATCTGCATCTGAATGAAAAGAGCCTTTTCTAGGCTCAACATTTAACCAACATGTCAGCTTAAAATGCAGCTAAAGGATAACGTTTAGATGAAGTAGATTAGTTTTATGCAATATCTCATAAAAACTGTAAGTTTTATAGTCAGTCTTTAAATGCTCTCAGGAACAGAAAGCCTGCATGTTTTCAGGCACAAAAATCATTTGAGTGCAAGTTTAGAGAAGAAATTTGGTGATTAAACTGGTATGTAATACTATTTCTAGTGAAATAATATAAAGCAATCAAATAAAGTAATTTTTTCTTGTGTTAATTACTAGCCTGATTGTGAAGGCATCTCTAAAACAGAAATTTCAAAATTATTTTAAGAAAATACAGTATAAGAATAACTATATAGTCTAAGAAGAAAGTACATGGAGAGATACATTCTGGTGTTATTGTAAAATAATTGCTGATTGCTTTGTAACCCTTTGGCTTTATGGAAATGCAATTCTACTAATAAAACATTTGCCTTTCTTATAACTTAAAGATGTACAAGGTCGCTTGAATTTAATGAATCTTCAAATTTAAAAAATTTACAAACATCTACAGTGTAGTTTTTATTATGGCCTGATATATTTTAGTCCTCAGTCTAGTTCAGTAAAAGATAGGCTGGATTACAAAGAAGTATATACGGAAATCAAGAGTTGGCCAATCAGTTAGCATTATGCAAATGACAAGACAGTGATAATGTCAAGTTTCCCAGAGTAAAGAATTTCCATTTCCAACAATGTCAATGTCTAAACCATTCTAACGATATATATCCTAAGTGGCATCTATTTTTTAGCAAAGGATCAAAAAGGAGAACATTTTCACCCGACTTACACCAATGAACCCACTCTTTGTAAGACCTCACTATATCAAAAATTTATGGGCATTAGCAGCAGACTGCGGTACAATGCCACTTGAGCACGTTGTTGGGCTAGGGAAGGCTTGCTGCCTTTGGCCCAGCTTCCAGCTAGCTGGAGAGCAGAGCTGACACCAGTCTCTACCCAAGTTTTGCAGAAAACCAACATGAGGCAGTGTAGGAAGATCCTGTCAATGCTACTTGATCTGAAAACACACCGAAAAACTCACATTCCAAAGCTGTCAGCTTGCAAACTTAGAGCAGAAAGAAAGCTTCACTTTTAGAATGTAAACAAGGACAGTGAAGGTCTTGCTATCTAAAGATATCAGCATGCGAGAAGCACTCTGGCAGCTTGAATGCACAAGGCAGTGGCAAACCCCGTGCCCCGTGGTGAGAGTAAGCCCACCTTGGAGACTCCTGGCACTGTCTTCTTCCTACTAAGTACTTTACCTGTGATTGCAATGGCAGATTCTTCAAAAGAGCAAAACAGAGGCCTGTCGCTTTAGAAGCAAGAGCAGTCTCTCTGAAAGAATCAGTTTGGCATTTCCAGGGGAAAGGTCATTTCTTTACACCTCTGAAGAGAATATAGACAACAATAATAGAAAGAATATCAGGCATGAAAAGCTACATTTTCCTAGACCCTTAAAGGAAATCATGACACAGCTGCGAAGCTGGTACTAGGAGCCAATGCACTAATTTATCCCACTTCAGTGCATCGACTTTCCTCTTCTGTGAACTGGCATCCCAGCTGGGAAAAGAAATATTTACTGAGACTTGCTGAATTTTATTTACAGGTTTAGCAGACTCCAAGTTTCAAAGAAGAGATACCTCTAGTGTTGGTGAGATACGGGGCGGCATGAAAATCACCCAAATGTACTTGAAAGATAGCACTCTCGTGACCTAAAGAAGGATAATATCGAGTTAAGTGCGGCACTTTGAGTTCATCCAGCATAAATATCAGTGCCAAGGCAATCACATGGAGGGCCCTTGGGATACTGGGGTGATAAATCAGAACTTGGAAGGAAGCCTCCAAAATTACCCTGATTGCAGTGCCTTAGGAACAACTGATTGAGTCCTCAATTAGAAACTTTGCCCTATTAGAAAATAGAGAAATATTTTCTCACACATTATCTAAAAGAGCTGCATTGTTACAGACATTCCTATTCAATTATTTATATATCCTCTTTCTGGTAAATCTCATCTGATTCTCTCTCCATTCTAAATGTCACGAGTTTTACTCTCCCACTGGCACTGATGTTAACATTTGAAGGGGGGAAAGGTTGTACTTAACTTTAATAGATTTCATATTTAATAATGTAGTCAATAAAGTCGGCCCACTTAATCAGTCAAAGGCTATTCCATTCTGGACACTAAATGCCTCCAGTGAGCCATGTTGTTTCCATTACGTACAATTCGCCCATTACTTGCAGCTCTTAGAAAAATATTTTAATATTTCCAGAGTTTCACTTATCTATAAATAAATAAAAATGGCATTGCTTTTATATAAATGAAATAGTGCTGACATTATACTTTATACATTATCATTAACGAAATCAGAGAACAAGGGAAGAAATTGAAATCTATGAGATTTGAAGGATTTAAAGCATTTGTGGGGAAACAATCCTTGTAAACTTTTATATCCTTTCCTTTCTCTCTTGTGACAAAGATTCTTTGCTTGACCAAACTTTAGTCAGGCTACTGAACCTTCCTTTGGTTCATCTGTACACTTTCTTGCAAATTCCAAGTTATCTGATCATCCCGAATATCTGATCAGTTTCCTCATCCTCCGCCATCCCTAGGTGATATCTGATCACCCGGGACTATCTTCAGCAATAATCCTGTTTGGTTGCTTTAGCCAGAAACCCACTTAGCTGCTGATGTTTTCTCTGAGTAATTCTCCATTCACTGACCCCCCTCCCCCGACTCCTTGGCTATAAATTCCCACTTGCCCATGCTGTATTCAGAGTTGAGTCCAATCTCTCTCTTCCACTATAAAATGCCATTGCAGTGGTCCCTACGCCTCTTGTAATGGTCCTGAATAAAGTCTGTCTTAGCATCATTAACAAGGGTCATTGATTTTTTTTTAACAATTGCAACTTCTCATTTTATAAAAGGAGGACTATAAAAGTGAAACAAATGAATTCCATAACCAATCACAGACTTTACCATTTTCATCTATTGTTTGTTTTACATTCAACTTCACAGCAATACACCATCATTAGCCATACCAACATTACTCTAAATGGTATTAACAGTACTGCTCTATTGCCTTTACATTAGCTTTGTAGCCACTTAAATATGTTCTCAAACCTCAATTATTAATACCTACCAATCTTTAAAGGGAATAGTGTATGTCTAAGCATTTTTTTTGTCATATCTTGTAAGTGTTCTATTAACTCAAAAGGGAGTACATGCAAAAAGAATCACTTGTTAAAAAAACTTTGATTTTAAGCCAGGAAAAAAATCTATTTAGTGGTATGTGTTTCTGGCGAGTAGGTGTAGGATTGTAAAGCATACTAAGTCTAATGAATTTGAGAAGAAAAACCTTTGCTGTTAACTTTTCCCGTTGAAGAGAAACAAAGGACTTAATTCTCTACATTATTGCCTGCTTTGCAACTCCCATATTCCTCTGCTGTATGGAGAGCCTGCACTCAAATGGCTGCTAAATATAGATCTTTTACTCGAAGTTAATATTGAAAGGTGTCTTTAGCTTTTGCTAGTATTTAGTATAGTCCTACCTATGATGAAAATTAGTTGTTTATTCTTTTCATATCTGTTTTAAACTATCTGAAATGTAAATTGTCAAGGAAATGAAGTTCACTTTTGTTTCCCTAGTCAATTAAGTTTTGGTTGAGGGTTTTCCTTCTCAAAATATCTCTTAAGATAATTCTCCAGACTGGGTTCAGTTATTTGTATGCAGGATGGCCTCCCTGCCTATAGCTTTCATTGCATTTGTCACTCTGCATTACAATGATCTACCCATACTTTCTCTTCCAAACTACTCTGTAAATCTCTTAAAGCCTGTAATTTTTAATATAAAAGATGGAATAATTTGCCAACAAAAATTATTACTATATCATATGACATAAGCAATCTAGATTCATGAAATGAACACATTTCCCTCAAAAAAGAATCCTCTATGACTTGCATCATTGCTGTGTCCAAGGTTTTCAATTAATATGTATTTGCTACTCACTATTTTGTCCTCCTCCAGCACACGCTAGTAGAAAAATGGTGGCAAGCAAGCACATCTGGAGAAATAACTATGAAATAAAAGCTAAACACTGAGAAAATTAATTGTATGTTTTTAGACATTTGGGAAGATATAACTTCCCCAAAACTCTTTTTAGCAGTTCACCCAAGTAAAAAAATTCTCATCTCTACAATAGTTTATCTGTCTTAACAGTGGAATATAGAAAGTCACATTTTCAAAGTCGCAATATCCTATTTCTTTAAAAGTAGTAGACATCACTCAAATATGTAAACACTCCTACTCAGAGGTTCATTTAGTTGTCTCATAGGGCTGGAATAAGGTTTAAAAAAAACAAACAAAAAACAAGGTCTGAAAACAGACTGCTTAGATGGCCAATTCTGCCTCTGGTCCTGTAAACCTTAGAAAAGTTACTTAACCTTCCTAGGCTTCAGTTTGCTCAACTGTAAAATAGTGGTAAAATAATAACCGCCTCAGAATTTGGTTTCGAGGATTGATTGAGATAATGCAGGGGAAAAACGTTTAGCATACTGACTAGCAAATAATAAATGATCATTGGGAAAAATCCTAGGAAATCAATTTACAGAGTTTTGGTTTTCCAAACCAAAACGTATGATTGAGCACATTCTGAAACTGACTTATTGGGATAACACCTAATAATTATAATAATCATAATAACAACAACAACAACAACAATAAAGCCACTGTATGAACTATCTGACATATAAAATTCCTGGGAACCTTACCACCATACGACATTATAGGAAATTATAATACAAGAAGTGCTTTATAGTATTATGGGAAATTATAGCGCATTCGGTATTTTTGTTCCTCATTTTCGTGATAACAATGGGAACATTTCCAACGTTCTTTGGTCATTGAGCCATCAATTTCTGAGGCTCACTTGGTGCACCTCCCTCAAAAAGCAGGATTGGAAAGACAGAAAAGCAGGTATTAGGTGCTTTGAATAAAGATCAACTTTATTCTAAATTCTATGTAATTTTCTTGTGTTGTTGTCATAGTTGAAGCCACTTAATAAAAAAAAGTGATTATAGATGATTTACTCTGAATATCCCATCATATTACTACGAAAGCACATTTAAAATATCTTTTTCATTTATATTTAACCCTATCCAAAATTGGTGAGCAAACTCATTTTCTCTAGAGCCAACACTGCGTACTTTCTCCTGCCTGCAAAATTTCTCATGAAATATTCTTTCTCCCAATAATCATGAGGCCCCTTTAGTATTTCACAGGTGGCTGGCCTGCACTGCTTGTTTGTTTGTGTTTCAGAAGTTAAACTGTGAGCATTAATCAGATCTGCGAGTGTTTTATTTTGGGTGTTGTCTTAAAAATGCAAATAAACTTGAAAGCAGACCAAATGCCTGGAAAGTACCAAAAAAGAACACTTGCTGAACAAAAGTGCTAAGGAAGAAAACCCAACACATGTTCTCAATCACTTTGTCATGGTGGAAAATTGGAGAAAGGACAAGAACAAGAACAAATACAAGGGAAAGAATGAGCCAAGATCTTAAAAGCAAATCCTTCCTTCCGATTGAGTTTTACAAATATGTTAAAAATTGAAAAGCGCATATCACTAAAACAGAATCTTCATACATTTTTTTGTTTCTTCATGTTTATTCTTTTCCTAAAAAAATATTGTCTAAATAGTTTCAGAACATGGTAAAGGACTTTAAGGTTAATTTTTAAATATAATTAAAATAATTTATCCTTAAGCATGTTACAAGCACATTATAATCCTCTGTGCTTATGCTCATTAATGATCACTTCAGGTATATGGGTGCATTGCCTCACAAAAGAATACAAATAATATATTAATAGAGCTCAATCCCATAATGATATATTCTCTAACTAATTTTGTATGTAGTCAAATTTTTTCTTTATAATTTTAAACATTTCTTTATGTGCTATTACAAATTGCTATGATTTCTAGTACCAAAATTACTCAAGGGTTTTGAGTGATTAGAACTTACTGAAAAAATGATGTCTTTTGATCCTTATCAGCTTTTATTTTATAGGGACAGTTTCAATTCTTTGACGTTTTCATAGGTTAGAAGCATTAGTCAATACAGATTAGATCATTCTCAGTGGGTCTCTACTAAGACACCACCAAGTATCTTCCCTATTGCTTAGGGATGCCTGATGAACATTACAGAGAACATAGAACGGTTAGGAGTGTCCATTTCTTCCTCAAAACGCTATTATTATAAATGCTCTGCAGTGTGGCAGAGATTATTTTACATTATGCTTCTTTCAAGTTACTTCCAAAGTAAACTCTTGAATTATGATGGTTCTATCTGGGAGTGATATATAGCAAATATCAACTGGCTGAGTTTTTAAAAATATGTCCTTTTAAATGTGTACCTCTATTTGTTTTCAGAAAACTATTTGAGTCAGAAATTTATATGGCCTAATGAAGAATTAAAAACTATCCCTAAATTGTTTCAAATTTGTTCATTTAACTACAAATTTTTACTTAAAAGTGGGCCTTTATTCCTTTCCACTACCAAGTAAAAAAATATTGAGGATAGAAGGTGTGGAGTAGATTGCTTTGTTATGATGGGATGAAAGAGAAACAAGAACATTGAAAGAAGAAAGGGCAAGAATAAATGTTACATGAGATACATTTGGAATATTTGTTTTATGAGAATCCATTTCTATTTCATCATTTCTATAGGTATCACTGTGTGGGGGAAACAATAATCTTGGGGAAAAAACTTTCCCATGTGTATATGAATACCATCACTTCACAGTAGGAAGATACACTAAATTTCTGACATTTTTGAAATCCAGCAAGCCTAAGGCAAAGCACAGTTATTCTAAGACAATGGATATTAATATTAGAAATCCAAAAACTAGATCTGTATGGTTTTCAAACTGTTTACGGTAATGATCAAATCAGTTTCTTGTGCCGCATTTTTATATTCAACATTTAATGGGACTGAATTGTTATCCCAGTCTTATTTTTCAAGCCTTTTATTCTGGAACTTATGCAGGAAGAAAGAGCAAACCAAAAGATAAGTGATCATTTTCTTGTTAGTGGTTATCTCTCAGACCCTGAGGATCCATCATAAAGTAAGTGTTACTCATGGCTGGTCTTCATTTAAGTTAAAATCCCATTAAACTCTTTCCCAATTTCTATTGAGGCACATACCTAATGATTATTAATGTTCTTTCTGGTGATGTTTATGAATGCAGAACCAGGGAATAATTTGTCTCAATAAGAGAGACTAAGACTGTAGAATGATATTTAGGTATCTAAATATTTAAAATACCTAATTGCTATCTTTAAGTAATATTTTCTCCCTTTAGTGAGCCTGCAGAGCACAATGCTGAGTTACTGAATAGTATATGATTTAATATTTTTATATGAATCATAAAATGTAAAAGACAAAACAGGCGTGGATGTGTGATGAGAAGAGCTACAATTTTTAAAAAGCTTAGAAACACGAAATGTGCTGAATAATTGAAAGTTGCTAAATAATTGAAAGTTGCAGGAAAAATAATTTGTTGAGTCATGCTATGCAAAAACCACCCATAATGTATTATCACAGATGAATATCAAGCTATCATCTTTCTTCGATGACTTGGATCTTGATATTGTCACAAAGTAAGCCTTTCGAAACCATTGATAATGAAGATCTATAGGGCTCAAGTAAAGATCATTGAGATGAATATCCTCTGACTCTACCAACTATAAACTTTTCAAAAAAACCCAAATATTAGTTTATATTCTTTCATTTTTCCTTTTAAGATCAAATATTAGAAGTCTGCAGTTATTTTGTGAATTAATAAATAAATGTGGATTTCAATTAATTTGATTCTGATCAATTGAAAGTTTACTTTATAGTATGTAGTCAAGTAAGTGTAATTGATAGTTATAAAGTGTATTATTTAAGTAATAAATTAGCTAAAGTTAAAATCACTCTCTAAATAGGTTTCCTAGACTGAATTACTGTCATAATATAAATGCCAAAATGTAATGAGTGATTCAAATTTCACTGATATAATATGACATCTGACAGTTAATAACGGGTTCCTGAAAGTGCTGCTAGAATGTAATATGCAGTACAAATTTAGCATGGCTAAATTCAATATTAGTCTATGAAGATAGCAGTACAACTGGGCAAATTAAGTAATTTTACCATGACAAAATACTATAATTAGTTTTATAATTACATTTATTTACATGGTGAATTTCAATAATACTAACTCGTTTTCAATTCATCGTCAAAATTTTTATAGAAGATAATATACAATTATATGAAATACTACAACCATTTAAAATTATTGGTTGAGGTTTTCATATTCTCTTACAGAAGAATATACACAAATATACCAATGTACCTTCTTTTTACGTCTTTTTAACAAATATTTGAGGAATACCAACCATGAGCAAGAAAAAAAAAATTAAGAACTGCATGAACAAAAATATGTTCTATAGATGGTATTTGCACTGTCTTTCTGTCGTGGTATGAGGAAGAAATATCACAGACATGAATCAAGAGTGAATGAGGGCCAAAGACAGATACTGGACATTTGCAGTCTGCGTCTGAAATAAACTTGCTGTTACATACAATGGTTAGAAGTCATGTGGTAGAGTATGGCAGAAGTTGATTGATTCCAGGTGATGACTTCTGTTCACTTCAAGGAAAAGTTGGGAAAAATAAACCTTCCACCTGATTTAGTGAACAGGTATTTATTACATACCTACTATGTGCCAGGCACCAAGCTAAGAAGTATGGAGTCTTAAAAAGTCAGAAAAAAAACTGGTTCTTTCAAAGAACTTGTAAACTGTGCGATGAAATAGGTCTAACTCAATTGACTACATACTAAATTTTAAATTCAGTCAAGCCACACAAGATTTTCATTTAGCAAAGCTGCCCACCATAAGATGTCCTTCAGCACAATTTCTGCTCTCTTTAGTATTTAACAGATGGAGCATTTAAGAAGTGATTTGCAGATGACAAAATTAATACTGAGTTTAACAATTAGAGCAGTAACAACAAAGAAAAGTTTTAATAGTATCCTTGTCCTAACAGAGTATTAATCATTATTATTTTCAATAAACTAGCATTTACTGAAGGCTTTCAATGAGCCAGACACTGAATACATTATTTGCTTTGGTTTTGCCACCTTTCATGGAGAAAAAAAAACTAAAGCTTGGAGAGGTCAAATAAACTGCTTAAAGTTTTACTGCTAGAAAGCAACAGAGATGGGATTTGAACACAGATTTCTTGGGCTGTAAAGGCTGAAATTTTCCGTTCCCATCTTGTCTACTTTCCCATCCATCTTGCTCAGATGCCATGCTCTAATACATATATTTCAAACAATGATAATACTGTTGCAGTAAACTGAGGATTTATTCTGCATACCTCCATGCTTCATTTTTATAGAAGACATGTTATATACTTGATTGACATTTTGCTGTTGGTCAAGTATTTATTCATTCCACTTGAACCTACAACACCTTGTTAGCCACGCCCCAAACACACACACACACACACACACACACACACACACACACACGTACATGCACACGTGCACACACACACAAACTTAGACACAATCCTGTCACTTTTTCCTTCCTTTGTTCACTACTGTTTCTCTAGTAACTAGAAGCTTGAAGACAGACTATGGACTCAAAAATATTTTTGGATGGAAAGAAGGATAAAAAGGGAAGGGAGGGTTAGGTCTATAGAGGGGAAGTGAACTCTAGTTAAAACAAAATTCTCTTTAATTCTTCTGGAAGCACAGAGGATCATCATGGTCTACTGCTGGTTGTCACTGTTTCTCTTTGCTTCAGAACTGGATTTTTGTGATAGTCTTTTTTTTAAAAAAAGATTTATTTGAGAGAGAGCACAAGCAGATGGCAGGGGGAGGGGCTGAGGGAGGGCAGAGTGAGAGGGAGAAGCAGATTCCCTGCTGAGCAGGGAGCCTGACACTGGACACTGGGCTCCATCTCAGGACCCCAGGATCATGACCTAAGCCCAAGGCAGACGCTTAGCCAACTGAGCCACCCAGGGGCCGCTTGTGATATTCTTCTTACTCATCTTTCTGAATCAGGATGAGACATACTCTAATTCCTCTGCCCATACTGTGTCCAGAGTGGTCTTCTGCCATACCTGTATACCCAAGTCACTATCCGCTTAAATCTCTTTTTATTTACATTTATCATGTTATCTGTATTGATTATTGATATTGGTGATATCTTGATCTGCCCTAGTACAATTTTCAAGACCTAATTCCTGGCACTCATACAAAACCAAACCTTTCACATCGATGCTATTTTCTCTCTTTCCCCCCCCTACATTTCTTACTCTCTTTGAAATAGTCTGCCCTACCTTTACTACATGGCAAATGTCTCAACCTTCCAGACACAAGTCAAACTTTATCTCCCTTAAATGACTTATTCAAGTCTCCTAATCACAATGAGTGACAATTCTTTCTACACAAATGTCTAGCATATTTGTAAAACAGTTTTGATTATTTTAACATGTCTATCTACTACCACATTTCAAATTCTTATCAAATTATCTTAAAAGTGCCAGATACTGAAGATTCTTAATAAAGGACATGTGATAAAAGTATGAGCCAAATCTGAGGAAAGTATCAAAATTAATGATGTTGCTGATCTAGTAAATCTTTGATTTCAAGAGGGTGAAATACACCTTTCACTCTGTGCCACAACTATTTTATTATCAGATCTGGACAAGTAAAATACAACTAATTATATTCATCTCTTTAGTGAATCAGTTCATACAGAAATGAAAGATTCTGTTTCTTTTTTTTCTCTAAAAGGTGACTTGCCCTTTTTAATTGTAGTTGTGATGAATAAAGCTGAAATAATTTTACCATATCTGGCTACACCCATGTCCCCAGCATTCATCTAGCTTGGCTATATTGCTTGGAAGAGCTTTAAGTATCTGGTAATTCTTCATAAAATCACATAGTCCTAAAAAAAAAAGATGAGTGTGGCAAATTAAAAAGCCCACAAATAGTAGGAAAAGGAGTTTAATAAAGTAAGTTTTTAAATCAAACCTTTTACCTATATTAATACTTTTAAAAATACTATTTCTTATGTTCTTTATATCACATTCTTCAGTGACGCCAAATGAAAATCACGAATGAAAGCCAATATGATATGGAAGCATGGTTATGGATCAAATTCTGTGGGATTCAACTTGCAAGTCTTTAAAATTAAATAGATATGTTAAAATATATTGGTCAATGGTGTTTCTTCGACTCCTTTCTTGAGTTACAATCTACTTTAAGAACGTGCTCTTATAAAGTCAAAAATATTTTTTTGCAATGATATCTGTAAACCTCGATATAAAGTAGTTAAAAGGGAGATAACAGAAACTTAATAAATATAGACATATATCATGCCATTTTCTATGGATGATTGTAGGAAGGGGGTAATTTATCATTTTGAAAAATATAAGTCTAAAACTTGAATACTAACATCTAATATATTTATGTGTACATAGATACATTTTTAAAGTTACCATTAAATATAGATAATATAAAGCATTTCTTTTTTCCTATTTATTCTCCAAAAACATCACCTTGAGAAGGAAAAAAGTCAAGTTAACTTAACCTGTGTCTGAATAGGAATTTTTTGTAAACAACTTTCATGAGTCAGTCTACTTATGTTATTTTATGTTATTATGGCCTGCTATGAAATGTCACCATAATATCTATAAAAACATTTTTTAAAAGTAGGAGGAATGCCATTTTCATATATTGAAAATATGCATAAGCTATTTTCTCTTATTACTTCATTCTACATTTTAAGTATAAAGTCTTAAGCATTTAAAATGGAAGGAACAGTGAATGCCAAACAGTCCAATTTACCTTTTAATATGAGAAATGCATTTCCAAAGAAAAGAAGTTCATTACAAACTGTTCTATTGTGGGACATTTTTCCTTGCTATAATTTTCCTTTTAATGTGTCAGGCTTGTCTCCTAATCTCTATGTGCTAGTCCACTGAATGCCGCAGATTCAGTTCATTCCACTTTCCAAGATAATCTTATTAAAATTTGAAGATATATAGAGGGGCGCCTGAGTGGCTCAGTCAGTTAAGCATCTGACTCTTGGTTTCGGCTCAGGTCATAATTTCAGGGTAGTGAGACAGAGCCCCACTATGGGGTTCTGCTCAGTGCAGAGTCAGAGTTGGTTTGTCCATCTCCCTCCCCCTACACGTCTCCCTCCCCCTTTACTTCTCTCCTTGCTCATGTGTGTGCGTGCACACGTGCACTCTCCCTCTCTTTCTTAAATAAATAAACATATACAATCTTTCTTTAAAAATAAAGATACACAGAACATACAGCACAGCTCCTCTCCCACCCTCTGTCCCAGCTCCCCAAGTCTTCTGGTTTTCCAGATGTATCATCTCTGGTTGAAATAGGAAATGAGTCCTGATCACAACCATCCAAGTTTACCTCCTTTGTATACTTTCCAATCTAGCAATGTTTCTTTGAAAATTTGGTACCCAGAGTTGAATGTAAAACTCTAGATAGGATTCGACCACCCCAATATAAATTCAAATCATTACCTTCATTACATAGGCCCAGAATATTTCTTAATCTGGTCCAAGAAAATATTATCATTTTTCAGAAACAGTGTAAATCTGCTAGATTACAATGAATTATGATGAATATAACATTCCAAATCTTACCACTTGATTCATTGCAAAGCTAGGTCAAATGCGTCTTCCAATTATATTCCTCCTCAGCTCTAATGCATACATAGAATATCACACATAAAACAGTTAATTTTTGTCTTTGTTATTCCAGTCACTTAGAAATTTTCTTCATCCTGATTCGGTCACCTACCTTGTAGATTTTACTTCATACAACATGCAGATATGATGAACATATTCTCTGGATCTTTATCAAAGTCAGTAATAAAGTAAGGCTAGACTAAAATAGGATCAGCACTGTGTTACATAACAATATATGGAACTCCTTCAGCTTTACATGGCTCTCACAGGGAAATAATTATAACATTATGAAGCTGTCACAGGAAGAAAGATTCATGAGAATGCCTAGGGAAATATTTGGCTTAGTATAGGTGTTCGGTAAAATATACTTGGTATGATTCTTTGGAGGCCAAAACACTAAGATTCATTTCACTGGAAAAGACCCATTTAACTGGGAATCTGGAGGTTTGAAGACTTCTGTAAGTATCCAATCTTCTATAAAATTGTTGAAATTTTTCAAACTTTTAAAAGTCCATTGAATTATCTTTTTAACAGTGCTTCATAGATGAGGAAGGTAACAGATTCCATATGCAAAAGTGTGCACATGTGTTTGTGAGAGAGAGAGAAAGAAAGAGAGAGAGGAAAAGGAAGGGTCTATCAGAACTCTGGTATCTTTTGGAAAAACAATGTTTCATAAAAACATGAAATAGAAAAATTAGCTTCAAGCCACTAACTAACATCTATCGTACCACCTACAGGGGCAGTATCAACATCTCCCCTAAAGGAGCTAGACTTGATTATAAAATTTTTTCAAATATGATGCCAGCGGCATTCAAACAGCAAGATGACTTTGATAATTCAAGTAGTGCAATTCAAACACATAGCTTATGAATGAGGGATTACAATATCACAACCCACTGTGTAAAAATCTGGTTACAGAGCTCCATGTGTGTGTGAAAAATTAATTTCATATTAGATATAGATCCACATGCATCTTCTAACAAGTTATTTGGAATATTCAAGCATATGTTCTGCTTTTCTTCCTATGCACTGTGGTAGGAAATTGTGCACCATGCTGTTTAGTAAACATCAACACATTTGGATTCTCACTGAGTGCACATGATGCCAGATACACAGAGCACACAAAGCAAGGGGTGAGAGGCTGCTGGAAACATTTTCCTACTTTTCTACGGGAGAAAGTGTGGGCAGTTTCCATTTCAGCGTCTATTTCGGTAAAAAGAACTGCACTATATATTTTTAAATGCCAACCAGGGAAAAGTTTCCACTTACCATAAAAATCACATTTTACCTTGTCTTTTCTATATAATCCTGTATGTTTGCTATCTATATTCCAAAAAGTAATTTGTCCCCGATTTATTTATAGTGTACTGCTAAAGTTTACTAGGCATTAATCAATTCATTATCATTCATATGGTGAGAAGACAGGAAAGCAGAATTTACAATGACAATATTTAATGCCTTGATGAATTGTCTTGGTGGTCAGCAGTATCTATATTTAAAATCCAAAGTCAGCCTTTATAACAAATAGACTTATATTAGAATTGGTTGTCTTTCAAGGGAAAGGTATGACTTCAGGACTTGACATGCTGCCTAACACATAACATGTGTTTATAGTATGTAGGGAGAATGAAAGTATATATTCCAAGCCTCCTCACATTATATCACTAACTCTAATATCAAGTATAAACAAATATGAAAGGGCTCATTGCCCCTTAGAATTTGTAAACATAGCTGTAAATTCATAGTATGAGTATGAATTCTTGTAGTGTTTAGTAGTTGATAAAGTTATTCACTAAAATATCGCCAGAACTTACTTAAACCAATGACCAGAACTGATTAGGCTTTGTACTGTGAATTAAAGTGAATACTATGCATCAAGAATCAGAGAGTAAGGAAATAAAAAAACATATTACTCAATTATTGTGCATCTATCTTTCTTAGTAAAAAATGAGACCATGACAACAGATCAGATATTCAGTTGCTGCTGATTAAGAAAGAAAGCTCAGTGTAACAAATAACTCGCCTTAGAAAGAGTGAAGTTAAAAAAAAAAAAAAGAAAGAAAATTACAAAACATCAAGTTTTGTATTGTTAATTCAAATCTGGGTTCCTTCTCTCTAAATTCAAATGCATTTCTCTGCTCTTCAGCATGTCAACAAAGAAACTAATGAACTTAATTTGTAAAGGAGTGAATTAGGAGAAATTCAGTTTCTCCAGTGTTTGAAATTACTTGATTTTGTTTTTGTTTTATAGACATGCGCATCAATGATGATGATCTCAAGTCATGGTGTATGTAGCCTAATTAGTAGTGAAACAAAAATGAATAATAAAAAGAGGTTATTACAAAGCATGTTAGAGAAATTGCTTTTGAAATAAGTAGAGAAAAGAGATTTCTAAAGATCAAAATGTTTTAAATGTCACCAGCTAAAACATGACTTAAAAGAAAAAGAAAAATTTGATAGTTTCACATATTCTATTTTTATTTAATATGATGATATTTTCAGATTTCTTAAAGTTAGATATCTTTAGAATACTGTCCTGCAATTTAGATTGTTTTTACCCTCGGTATTAGATTCCTTTTTGATACTGAACTAGTTTTATATTCTAAATATTAAAATAATAATATCTACCTTACAGATTTAAATGAGATGATTACATAAGACAATGTATATGAAGCTTCCTAATAGTGCTTGATATTTAATTAATCTTAGCCAAACTGAAAATGGAAAATAAATGGGCTAAATGGGTGATGGGTATTAAGGAGGGTACTTGTGATGAGCACTGGGTGTTACATATAAGTGATAAATCACTCAATTCCATTACCAATTCTACCAGTATTCTTTTTTTAAAAAATTTTATTTATTTATTTGACAGAGATAGAGACAGCCAGCGAGAAAGGGAACACAGGCAGGGGGAGTGGGAGGGGAAGAAGCAGGCTCCCAGCGGAGGAGCCTGATGTGGGGCTTGATCCCAGGACTCTGGGATCATGCCCTGAGCCGAAGGCAGATGCTAAGGACTGAGCCACCCAGGCGCCCCCCAATTCTATCAGTATTATACTATATGTTAACTAACTAGAATTTAAATAAAAACTTGAAACAAAAAAAAAAAAGGAGAAGAAGAAAAGAAACACACTAGTTAAAAGGCAAGAAAATCAGATATATGTCCTTTTGACCATAAAAAATAGATTTCTGTTTACAACAACACTGTATTCTATAATAATCACCCAAAGTCCATAGTTTACCTAAGGGAAAAACATGGAATGCCTCATGAACCTATAAATATAAAACAGTATTAGAATTAATAGGAAGCAAGATCCTTAGAATAGGAAGCAAGATTCAAAGAAATGTAAATCTGAGTACCATTGGATTAGTTTCACTCCTGGCAGTTTTTGGTTTGCACCTAAACCTCTGCAATCTTCCCAAAGTGGTTTCAAATTCAAGGAGAATCCCAAATCAGAAGTGGTCAACGAACTAGAGAATATGAATTTATAAGCCATCAGTTTCAGTTAGCAGGTTTTCAGGGGTTTTCTCTGGGAAAATGTATCTGCATTCTGCCCATTCCAGGCTTCAGATATTTGTGAAAACACTTAGATCATTTTCACTCCAGTTTCTCCCTCTAGGCATCATATGGTTAGTTTTATGTTTAAACCAACACCTTAGTCACGAAACAACATCTTCATTGGACGGCATCTTTCAAGTACACAATGTTTGATGTTCATAGAGGAAAAAAAGATTATTCTTCAACTCCTTAGAACCTACATTTTTCTTTTTTTCTGGCAGGTGGCTCCTGTGAATTCAAATATACCTTATCTGGAACTGTATGTCTCTAAACTCAATAGGAATAGGGAACACTGACATATTTCATCAACTCCCACAAGTCCTTTCAACTAAACGGACACTTAACATGTAGCCTGATGATCACAAACTTTTAATTCAATACTCCCTTTTCCTTCATTAGCATTTGACACTAGTCTTCAACCCAAGAGATTTTTAAATACTTTCAGAAATAGCTTCACACGGGGCGCCTGGGTGGCACAGTGGTTGAGCGTCTGCCTTCGGCTCAGGGCGTGATCCCGGCGTTATGGGATCGAGCCCCACATCAGGCTCCTCCGCTATGAGCCTGCTTCTTCCTCTCCCACTCCCCCTGCTTGTGTTCCCTCTCTCGCTGGCTGTCTCTATCTCTGTCTAATAAATAAATAAAATCTTTAAAAAAAAAAAAAAGAAAGAAAGAAATAGCTTCACACATCTGCCTTCGGCTCAGGTCATAATCCCAGGATCCAGGGATTGAGCCCCTTGTCCGGCTCCCGCTCAGCAGACAGTTTGCTTCCCCCTTTCCCTCTCCCTTTGCCCCTCCCCCTGCTCATGCTCGCTCTCATTCTCTCTCAAATACATATTTTTTTAAAGATTTTTTTTATTTATTTGAGAGAGAGAGAGAAAGAGTACAAGCAGGCTGACTAAGCACCCAAGTGCCCCTCTCTCACAAATAAATAAACCAAATCTTAAAAAAAAAAAGGAAAAGAAAAGAAATAGCTTCACAGATAATGACAGATACAAAAATAAGGAATGGATCTTAAAGGGGAAAGTAGGAGACACAGAGGGTGAAAAAGGGAGATGAGTTAGGGCAATCAAACTCACAAAGAGGCTAAATGTAAGAGCAAGGCTACTGCTTTAAACAGAAGTGAAAAGAAAACCTTTCCATCTATGGACCGAAAGCCTATCTTCATCTCTATAGTAGGATGCTGGATGCCATGTTGGAGAGGCAAAAAAACAACTAGGTTTTAGCATCTGTGATCCTGAAAGTGAAATGAGGAATAGTTGGGAAGTTAAATATTTTACAACTGAAAACAAAATGAACAAAGTATAAAAAGGAAAATCTATTTGTAAATAAATATATTTACAAAGAAGGAGAATCATTGGGCATTTGAGATTAAGAAGAAATTTTGGTGGTTTTAAAGTATAATACACCAGAAAACAGAAGGTGAAGAACAGAGCAGATGACAAGCAAGAACATTAGGATGGGTTCAATGTTTTTCCCTTTTCTTTTCTAATGAATGTCCGCTTCCAAATCGGATAGGGCATCATGTGCATAGAAGACAATGAAACCAAGGAACCCATGTGTGAGTGTGAATAACCTAAGACTATGGCACACTGTCATTCAGTGTAGCAAGGAGGAGGCGTCACTATAGAAACAGTAAAGCTGTTGTTTGTGAAAAGCTATGCCTCTCCCATGGAGAAGAAGTCACTTTGGAAAACAGACACTTAGCAGATTTGCTGTGAGCCAATTTTAAAAGAGTAGAGAACCGTGACTTCTTCTCAAGTCAAATGAAAAAATACCTAATGCACAATTAATAATTACGTTTCTCTGACTTTGAATTTTATCATGTGAATAGTGGGAATTTCTACTATCAAAACCACTAGTGGAGGCATTCTCGAGGGGTGGAAAAACAAGTACAAATCTTTAATTTTACAACTGGCTACATAATTGCTTTGGGAACATAGACCAGCCTTTACTTTAAAATGTATTCTTATATTAAAAAGAGATGGCTAAATATCAATATGGCTAAAACTGAGGGAGCCCAACAGAATGAGCATGGTTGGTCCCAATGGCTGGCTACTAATTATCATTCTTTTTTTTTTTTTCCTTTGAGAGATCTACACATACACATAACCCTACAGGTGGCATGATAGCTTTGTAAAATAAGCTAACGCACTTGCCAATATCAAATGACAATTTAGGATTAAATATGTGTAAATAACATGAATATGTAAGAAGTCTATTTTCCCACCTCGTTCATTTTAAAAATAACCTCAACTAAAAAGGTATCTTTGACAAAATGTAGCTCTATTCATTTTGCCCAGACCTAGAGATAGGAAAGGAACATGAAAGGAAATCTCAAAAATGCATTTGTGTGACAACACATCAAGCATCTAATTGAATAAAAATTATTCAAATTAGATTTACAATAGATTGCACAATTACTAATACTGTAAAATTAAAAAGCAGAATAGGAAATGAAATAAGACATCCTTTAGAACTTACTGACACATTTAGATATTTTAAGTGGCTTGGCTTGAAGACAAATTTTTTTTAAAAATGTAGTTTAGTACAAATGAATGCAAACAAATCCTGAAGCCAAAGGACAAACCCAAAAAAAATGCTTCAGGATACAAGATGAGAAAGGAGATGTTATTATTTAAGGAAAAATAGCTACAAAGCACTCAGCTCAATGCACAGTGGCAGGGAATAGAACAAACAAGAGATTGGTTATATTGTGCTACCGAAGTACTAAAGAATAAATCAAAGTAAGTAGAATAATGATAAAACACTGGTTGGATTCATTATACTTACTATATGACTAGTACTTTGTTAGGAAACTATGGTGAGGGCATTCCTTTTAATGTCCACGAGACACGAAACACAGCTGCCTAAAAAGCCTCTGGGTACAATCATCCTATGAAGTTCAAACATCAGACATCATCGCTTGTGACAGCAACGACTCCAAAATAAAGGAAAATTGATGAGGGGTGAGACATGTGCCTCTCAAATGGGATGGTCCACTCTCAGTAATGAAAGCTGGCAATCATGAAGAAAAAGATTTTGAAACCTCATTGGACTGTGAAAAAAATAGCAGGAAAGCAAATAATTATATTACTGCGCAGGAAAATAATATAAAATTTAAAGCAAAAAAATCTAGGTTTATTCAGGTATCTTTCAATCATTCTATTGTATTTAATATTTCATAGTCCTGGTATGAATAATCATAATTGTCTGAAAACTATTTCAAGGTCTCCCTTTTCTGCACAAGAAAAAAGATTCCTATCTACAATACAAGAAGAATTAACTAACAGGGTACTTATTTGACATAATATATATAAAGCACTAACCGTGAATGTGTGATCTTGAACAAACTGCTAAACATTTTCACACCTCAGCAGTCTCCTCTAAAAAATGGGAGATAATAATTATTTCGAGTTTTAAATAAAATAATTCATGTAAAGTACTTAGACATGTTTGACAAGAATACTTGTAAACTAGTAGTAGTTAGAAGGTCATCTACAGGCAAAAATAGACAAGGCAAGAAACAACAATTGTTGGAGAGGATGTGGAGAAAGGGGATCCCTCCTACATTGTTGGTGGGAATGCAAGTTGGTACTGCCACTCTGGAAAACAGTGTGAAGGTCCCTTAAAAAGTTAAAAATTGAGCTACCCTATGATCCAGCCATTGCACTACTGGGTGTTTACCCCAAAGATACAGACGTAGTGAAGAGAAGGGCCATATGCACCCCAATAGCAGCAATGTCCACAATAGCTAAATCGTGGAAGGAGCCGAGATACCCTTCAACAGATGACTGGATTAAGAAGTTGTGGTCCATATATACAATGGAATATTACTCAGCTATCAGAAAGAACGAGTTCTCAACATTTGCTGCAACATGGACGGCACTAGAGGAGATAATGCTAAGTGAAATAAGTCAAGCAGAGAAAGACAACTATCATATGATTTCTCTCATCTATGGAACATAAGAACTAGGATGATCAGTAGGGGAAGAAAGGGATAAAGAAAGGGGGGTAATCAGAAGGGGGAATGAAACATGAGAGACTATGGACTATGAGAAACAAACTGAGGGCCTCAGAGGGGAGGGGGGTGGGGGAATGGGATAGACCGATGATGGGTAGTAAGGAGGGCACGTATTGCATGGTGCACTGGGTGTTATACGCAACTAATGAAGCATCGAACTTTACATTGGAAACTGGGGATGTACTGTATGGTGACTAACATAATATAATAAAAAATCATTAAAAAAAAAAAAAGGTCATCTACACATATTTATTTGCAACTAACTGAACTATTAGATTATTGTATTTGCAATTCTGATTTGTGATTAGGAAAGCATTTTATATTAGTAAGGGAAACAATATGTAATTCCAAAGCATGTTGTTTGAAAATATTTTACAAAAGAAAGTCATGATAGACATATAAAAGTGGATTCTTTAACAGGTATAAAAAAAATCAGTTTTTAAGCATTCTAGTCCTAAAACTCTAGGATTACTTCCAATGCCTTCATAAATACTTAAATTGTAAATAGTCTTGAATTCATAACCATAAAAATAACGCAAAAGAAGAGAAATCATCGCATATGTCAAATATGGAAAGTAAAGTTCACCATTGTTAGAATTGGGTAAAGCAGGCTAGCTTTATAGGTTTATCCAAGGTAACTTTAAACAATGCTTTAAAAATACATGGCCTGTTCTTAATTTACTTGTTGTAGCATTTTATGCATAACCTATTAAATCTTCATGCCGTATAATCCACTCTTTCTTAAGTACAATCTGCTTTTAAAAGCAAATTTACACTTTTCTAAAATATAACTTCCTGCTATATTGCCTATTTGGTCTAGAAAGCCAAGTCACCAAATTCAAAAACAAGTAGTTTTCTGTCTCCATGAAACATTGGTTTCTAAGAAATTATCTTGGTGGCAGTATAATTATTTCTGAAACTAACATTTATCTCATGTGCCACAGAGAAACTCTGGTTAACATTTTTAGAAATCTAAAAGTAAACTCTTGGTTGTCATAATTTGCCTTATCCTTCCTTAGTGTCCTTCCACTCCATAAACAGTATTTATTTGTCATCTCAGAATCCTGCCTACTCCTCTTCAATACCAGGCAAATGCAGCAACAAGACTTGATAGTGCGGTTTTGCTCATGCTTTCTACTCCCACATTAACGTAATACTTCCCCTCTACCTTTCCAAATTTTCCTCAGTCATCAAGGCTGGGCCCCATTTCCACTTCTTTTTTTGAGGAGCAACCTCCTAGAAATCCTAGAATCCTAGGAATCCTAGGAATCCTAGAGATTCCTCTTTCTGTGTTCTCAACTACTGTATTTACATTTCAATTCCATATTACCTACTATATAATTGCCCTCAGAAAACGACACATATGCAGATACGGCTTCCCTCAATCAGAAAAGCACTTGATAAATACTTGTTTAATTTTGTATGCCCTCAAAACATATCCAGAAAGCAGTTACTCAATGGTAATTTGTTCACTGTTTTAAATATAAGGCAATGGCAACTACTCTTTTACCATGACACTAATTAATGGGAAAGCTGTCCAGTTATAGGGCATAATTTAAAAATATATAAATCCCATAAAACAAAACTGTTTTCAAAAAGATATGAGTGCAATAAGTTCTATCTGCCCACAATATCTTAATTAAAGATAAATAATGCTGACCTCATGAAGTTCTCAGTTTCTTTCTTATGATGATGTCACAGTACACATTTTTACAACTTCACACTATCTAGAGATTGACTTTCAAACTCCTTATCATGACATTCAGTGTCCTTTAGTATCTACATAAGATTAAACTCTCTTCCTCATTTTTCTCATCTTTTTTTTTTTAAAACATGCTGCACATATTTGGTTGAGCCAGGGTACCTCACTCTTCCCTGAGATCAAGACAGAACTTTGGTTCCTGTCGTTCCCTCTGCCTAGAATGCCCTTCATGTATATCTGTATCTGTTGTAAGGCACTGCTGAAATGTCACCTGCTTCAAGAGTGTTCACCTAACCCAACAGTTGGAAAAAATCTTCACTCCTTTGTAAAACTCAAACACACTGTCAGCTACTTAGAGACTTGCACTGTGTTTTACTCATCTTTTTCTTATGCTTATGAAGCCACAGACATTCTGCCAGATGTATAATCAGTGCTAGTGTGTGTGTGGGGGGGGGTGTATTTGTTTGTTTGAAGGAATTTGTCCCAGTTTCAAGCATCCAATGAATCTTAAATACCTTCATTTTCCTTTTTCTAACAAAATAGGCACATTCTACTTCCTGAGTCAGCCTTTTCCAAGTTATAGACCATAAAACACTAGTCACATTAGATACCTCCTGAAATAATGGAAGTGTCTTACGGAAGAGTAATGAAACATATTAGCTTATTAAAGAGGTAAAGAAGTCCTCTAGGAAAGAAATCTGGAAGTGGAAAGATTTGCTGTTTTCATTCCATGTTTTCTTGTCTGTTTGCCTTTTCCCATCTCCTGGGACATAGTTTGGGAAGTATTGGTCCAACCTCTGCAGAAGACCAGCTCCTCCAGTAACATAACTACACACTTACACCTTAATCCTCTCCCCTTTCCCATCTGCTGTCCCCTCCATGTGGAGGGCTTTTGCTCCTAATTGGTCACCTACTGAACTCCTAACCAGCACTCAAAGTAGATCTTTTTTTTTTTTCAGTAGTTAAACAAATTTACTTTTCATCCCCATAAAGTCCATCACAGGACTGGGGGACTCTTCCTACTCTCCATGGAGGAGGTGCAGCATTCCAAAGTGCCATGAGCTTCTGGTCCCTGTTTCTGTATGGGCTTCCACAACTGAAGCAGGAAAAGCATTAGAGTCTTGTACCAACAAAGACTTCAGCCCAGAAGGTAGACCTTAAATATCATACTTGACTGTTCTTTCACTTGGCCTCTATCAGAATCTAATTGCTTCTTTGCGTTCTCACAGCACCTACAATATAGTTGATATCACATCATTATATATTTCACGCTTGTCCTCATTCTTAATTTATGTGGGTACAATGCTCTGCATTTACCAGGCCATCTAAAATGTCTGTAATACTGAAAAGATCTCGGGAATTAGACTGATTGTCTATGGATGTGTGTTGGGAGAGTGGGTACGTGGTGGTTATGCTCATTGGGGCAGCGGGGGAGAGAAGGTAAAACGAGAAACAGCATAAGAAAAGAATCCCAAAGCTAAATTGGCTTTTGCCTCATTATAATATTTTTATTAGGTAACATCATGTTGATAGTTGACCAGACCATCTATAAAATAAATACTTTTCTAGACTGATCAAATTTACAGTGTTTTAGGTCATCAAATAGAAGGGTGGCCTTGAAAATAAAGGGTATATGCCATATCGATGTTATTAATAAAATTTTTTTTTCTTCTCTGTTTCCCCTTCTTTCCCACCTCCCAAAACATTACTGCCTGAGAGGAAAAAATTCCTTTACTAGAAGCTTTGTGAATTAAAAACAAACAAAAAGACAGGTTATGTGCTGTTTCTCTCAAAAACATTTTAAAAACATTTATAATCTTGAACTCTATTGCTGTCTGTCTCATTAAGCCTTGAGTGCCATAATATCAGTTCTGGTTTACAAATTCTTATCAGCAATAAATTTGACTAAACTGTATCTCTTCTACCACTTCTTGGTCTCTCAGCTGGGATCAAGGGTTACATGTACCTCTCCTGATAGTACACTCTCTATACCATGATGTACCCTAAAATTTCCCATCCTCTGCCCCTTACTTTGCTACCTCATATCTCTCCTACTGTTCTCTGATGCTCTCCTAAACCCTACTTCTTCCATGAGGCATTCTTTGGTATGTCAGCCTGAGTCTTTCTCACTGTCCAACCTTCTTCCAGCTGATGTGCCCTATCCCAGCATACAGTATTAATGTGTGTGTAGGATCTGTCCGCAACTCGAGAAAACTTGGATGCAGAACTTAAGAACTGGATGAAATGTTTATCCCTGAAGTTCCTAGAAAAATATCAAAGTATTGTACATAAGTAGTACACTAACATATGTATATTAAACTGAATATTAAGAGAACATACTTAATTAACTAGGCTATTCTGAATTAAATGCATTTACTCACTTTTGAGCCATGTAACAATAATTTACAATACCTTAAAGAATTTGCTCTCATTAAGGTCCAAGATATTTCTTTTATTGGATAGCTTAAAACTATAGACGTTTCTGGACTCAACATTTAATGGAGAGAAACTGGTGAGAGAGAGAGGATCCGAGTAAAAATCAGGATTGTGCTTTTATACTGCCGACTCAGCCAATATTCCAGGCACCAGCTGATGTTACTGAACCTAAGACGTTTTTAGTTTTATCAAGGCCTTTTGGTCCCCTGGTTGGTACAAATACTTAATTTCTCTTTTGTTACTTCAAAGAGTATAGGAATAAAAATTGAAACAAATGGGAGGAATTGTAATAACATAATTTGTTAGAGCCTGTGAGAGTAAATGGAGGTTTCTGCTGGGTTTATGGACACCTGGGACCCAGAAAGAGCTGATATTTCTTTTTCATGAAAGTCTTTTCTTTATCTAAAAACTCATTTCTATTTAAGGATATCCTGCTGGACTTTCTCCATTTCTTCCATATGTCCCATGCCCTACCCCTGTAGGAGGGATCCTCTTGGTATTGTAAAACATACCATTTACTTCTCAGCGAAGTCCTCCAGCAGGAAAAGCTTTGACTATGGATCGATTCCCCCACCATGTTTAAATGTTCGCCAGGAACTCAGGTACAGTTATCAAACTTGGCCTTCCTACTGTCTCTGTTCTGTTGACTCATTTGCCTTTGGCGGAACATTAAAAAAGGGACTTGTGTGTTTAGTTCTGTGTTTTTCGAAGGGCAAAGATGTCACTGAGCTCAGTCTCTGATCTGTGTTTTTCAGAGCATACCTGAGCAACTTCCAAAGGGTTTCTCTCTCTCTGAGGGCTTATCGAAGAGGAGGGGAAAACTGGGTGAGAGGAATGTCCCTTCTCTACCTGCCCTCCAACCTTCTGCACAAAACATAAGCAGAACTGAAATGGGAAAGGGACCCGTGAGCGTGTGTTGAGGGCCACATAGGTGATTCCCCAGTGTCCGCAGCTGCAGCTTACACTTGGAGCCTCCTGGGACTTGATTCTAAGTGGCTGTGAAAAGCCACTGAGGGGTTTGTGTTAGCCAGAGGCCACGAAAGCTGCCATCCCCAGCTGAGTGATTCTCTGTTCAAACTGGGCATAAACCCAATTTGAACAGAGAATCTGTTTTTCTTCCCTCATTTCAAAGGGCACATTTCTGAATACTTCCTCATGAGTAGGGGTAAACTGGGAACAATAATATTCATTTATAAAAGAAATCGTAGTGTTAATTATTATAACTGAGTGTTAGTAAATAGTGTGATATGGAAGTGTATGGGTGTCTGAAGAGCCATGCATTCTAGTCCCTTCTCAAGAAAATGCACGTTTATCAGAAATTATTTAACATTCTGAAGCTACATTCTTTAAGCCTAAAAGTGACGCCAAGCTATCTGGATATTCTCCAATTCATGCATCCTGAGATACATATATCCCTGCGATACAACTGCTATCCTTATTCAATACAGTGTTGAGGTAATTGGATATTCCCCACTTCCATTTTTTTCTTCTATCCTGTTGTGTCTGTGCCCTCTCTCTCTCTCATTCTCTCTAACCCACCCACCAACATATACAGTAACACACACACACCGTAATTTTGGACAATTCCTTAAATTATTCCAGACATTCTTCTAGGCAATGCTTTTTTTTTTTTTTTTTTTTTTCCCTCCTAGATTTGTGGTTTTGGCACTTCAACACCAAGTTCACATCCTGGACCATGCCTTCTATTAGTGGATGTCTGGGCAGACTCCCAATAAAGCTAAGCAGTTTCAGTATCATTAGCGGGATGATGGTATTTCAGTTCCTCTTCCTTTCATTCCTCTTTAGTTTACTATCGGTGCCACTGAGCTTAATGAACCAAACTGCCTGCTCATGCATTAAAAACGGAGATGTGCATTCTGCCATGGGAAAAAAAATGCTATGTTCTATTTTCTACAGCAGACACTTTTTAGCAAACATAGAAAAGGAAGCATGAGAATATTTGTATAAAAGGGAGATGTTCATAAAGCATTTGAAACTTTCAAATAAGGAATGCACTAATTTGTAACTGTAGAGTGCCCTCATAAATAGCATGCATTCATAATAATATAAAATCATTAAGAGTACTCTTAGTACTAGCTACCTCTCTACTTTACTACTACAGTAATACTAATATGCTAATTACTAACAAACCATCAGAAGTGATCATTAAGTAACAGCTGTGTTATAAAATATTACCTAGACCTTGCATTCATATCATTATTTCACATCATCTCTGGTATTTGAAGTGTACTAGACACTGGCTTAGAAATAAAAGCATACCCAAAATTACTAAAAACCCAAATTGTAAAATCTAAATGTCATTTTTCTACATAACAAGAATATCAAAAATTACATATTGTTGCAGACCTAAAAGTCAAAATACTGCTTTTAGTAAAGGAGTGAATACGTACATAACATGGATAATAACCATACATTAAGTTGTATAGGTGGCGATCCAAAATTTTGGCCCCGTATTTCATGGTACTCAAGTCACTCTGACGTATCAAATCACTATGACGTCGTCTTACTGAATTCGGCTTTTGCAAACACCTCTGGCTTTATATTAAACTAATTCATTTTACCACTTGCATCTCAGTGAGAGGGAGGTGGGAGAGTAGGTACTCAAAATCGTCATTCTCATCAACTACATGTTCACATAATTTAGTTATGCAGCACACGCAGGAAATGGACCCTTGAATTTTAGAGAGGCAATTTTTGAAGAAAGGTAAGCCTTAGAAGAGTGTGGATTTTTGCTAGCAGCCCCAGCAAAGGAAATACATGGCAGGGTTCAGAAAGAGAGGGTAGAGAATGGGAAAGATAAACTGAAACTATCTTGCAATCTTGCTTCATTCTTTTAGTAAACAAATTTCTATCTGCTTTTTCCCACCAAGAAATGCACTGCACAGGGTTTATGAGTTTTCCCAACATTTAGAACCCTTTAAAAGCAGTCAGGGCTCCTCCTTATGGAAGCCGTGATTTTCCTACAATAATTTTCTATAATTGTGCCAAAGAGCTAAAAATAAAAATGACATAAGAAGTTTCGCCACAGTGAGAATCACAAGCTCAATTGTAGAACTGAGTCATCATCTTCGCGTTTCAGGAAGATATATCCAGGTTAGGAAATTCACTGTGCTGATTGCCTTCCTCCTGCCTGTGCTGGTTGAGATATAAAGTCTATGGTATGGTTATCAATAACTGCTAGGAACTCTGGCCATAATCGAGTAGATAGCTGTAAAGTACTATCATATTGAGAAAGTAAATGTGGTAAGAACCGTAACAGGCTGAGGTTTATTGAGAAAGTCCTGATTACTGTGCTGCCTGAGTACCTCTGATCTGGGGCCAAGGCTGCACAAAAGTGTTGCAGAATATCGAGCCTTATTTAAACTAAACATATATCTAGCTCTCTCCTTTTTATTTCTCATCATGCAGAATATAATTTTTTGGTTTATCATGAAACTTCTGTCATTCCATCCTCTAAGTCCTTTGTCACACTTCTCAAGGTCAGGAGGGAGCCTCAGAAAGGAAATATTTGTGTTGATTGCTTCTGTGATGCATATGCCTAAAGGTGCTGCTAAATGAGCCTTTTGTATTTTCAGTGAAGTGACTAAAGGTTGGAGGGAGAGGGGCTTGTGAATCTTGTTAACAAGCAGTCCCCTGGAGATCCTGGTCCCTTGTGCCCCTAGCCCTTTGTCACCTATTTGAAAACAAGAAGTTTGCCCTCCAATTGCCACTATAGGGAGAGTAGACACTCTGGTTTGGAATTGAAATAAAGCATTCAGCAGTATAGGAGTCAACATATAGACACTCTCTTTTCTTTTTCTGCCCCTAGACTATTACATTCTGAGAAAGAGGCATATGACAAAAAGCAAAGTTCACTCCTGCTGAGATGCTTTTCACCATCACTATGTACATCAGTTGTTGTGGAAAGAATAGTACAGTTGCTTCAATTCTATGAAGCTGGAATAGTGAGTGAGGCATAGCATGTGGATATATAAGTGTATTGATTTTAATCAAATATGCTCCTCTGGGTAACTGCTTCTTGCTTTTGTTAACAATCCAGTAAACAGAAAGATAAGCAAACATAATTCATCTATAGCAGCTAGGGTCTCTATTTTGTATTTCTCAGTGGAGACCTGCCGTCTGGTGTATATATTAGGTTTTATGAATTATCATGTCACTAATGAAAGATGTTAGATGTTCCATATACAGAAGAGAAAAGGACTTATTCCCTGCAGGGTTATAATCTCACTTTTTTTCCTTTCTCCATGGCATTATGATTCTACTGCTCTCAATCTATGCCAATGAGGGTATTTTTCCCAGCTGCATTTGTTTTTGATCAGATTTTTATAGCATACCGTAGAATAATTTGCATATAGTGAAAGCCACCCGCTTAGAAGTAAAGTTCTAGGAGTTCTGACACACACAATCTGGGAACCTAAAATGCCCTTAATACTCCCCTCAGCTTGACTCAATTTGAGGCAGACTTCTTCCTGACTCTAGGTCACTGGCCTCCCTTTTCTTAGAGCATTTACTTAAAAACAAAAATAAAACTGGCAATTGTAAATTCGGTCTCTGCCCTTTTGAGATGTAACTCTTCCCAGCTCTTGCCAGTTTCACACCTCAGGAACGTCCTTCTCTTAGTAGTTACCCCTTTGAAATGCACACATCAAGAAAAATAGCTTCCACATCTGCATCTCCTAGTCTCTATGGGAGGGGAGGAGCCTAACTTTGTGAATTGCCAATCAGGAAACACAGCCAGCCTATTCACACTGACCAACCTCCCTTTTAACATCCTCCAATCTTTTCCTACTAGCTCATCCCAGTGCTTAAAAAACTCTCCTGCACTGATTTCGAAGGAGTTGAGTTCATTTCTCTCCTAACTATAGCCATTTAACTCCATCCAGTGCAATTTATCTTTGACATACAACTACAGTCAAATTACAGAACATCTTCATCACTATAAGAACTTCCTTTGAGCCCCTCAAGCCCCAATTCCTGGCAGCCACTGATCTAAGTTCTGTCCCTAAAGCTTTACCTTTTCCAAAATGCCACAGAAATTAAATCATACAATATGTAACCTTTTATATGTTTATTCTTTCACTTGCATGATATTCATCCATGTTATTGCATGCATTCCTCGTTTCTTCTTTTCATTGCTGCATCCTATTACATTGTAAACTACCACAACTAATCTGTTTCAATCCATATTTTGAATTTAAATTTGACTCTCCTTATTGTATCAATATTTGTCTTACTTAATATAGTAAGTATTGTGTTTTCCAGATACATTTTGAATCAAGATCGGATTCACCCAAAAGATCCTTGCTTTTCCTTTCCAGGTTGGGTGGAGGTTTTCCATCGTTTCAACTGGAAAACTTCTCATATAATAACTATGCCAGTATGTGAACAAATGATCCAGCCACCTCTTTAAAAAAATACCAAATCTTCTATAAAATTTTGGTAAAATGCTATCTACAAATTGCTTAAAATTAAATGTCAATATCAAATTTGTTGACATTGTATACTGTTCATTTGTTCTAAACAGATATCATGTCCTAATTATCCATTCAAGTCAAAATTGAGATAATTCAGCCAGAAAGTACATTTTAAAGCTGCTTGGCCTCCTGGCCAAAAACATGGCAATAACAATATACCAAGAGAATAGGAATGTTACATAGTAGAAGGCTATAAGATCAATTTGAAAAGAGTATAAACCTCTTCCCTATAAGCATATTTTTAAAGAAAATTCCTGTTGTTAGATGTGGGCTAAACTCACATATTTACATATTTTAAATATATGAACTTCATGATCTTAAAATTCATTATCAAACCTATATATGTTATGGGATTTTGTTGGTTGGTTACTTAGTTAGTTAGTTAGTTAGTTAGTTAGTTAGTTAGTTAGTTAGTTTTGGCTGACTTTTTCATCTTTAACTGACAGAGAGTGGAGTTATTTGTACATTCTGAATCCTGGGCATCAAGAAACTTCTATCTTCTATAGCTAGAGAACAAATTCCTAAAAAATGTTTGAATGTACTGGCAGTCTCCTCACTTTCATTCCAATTTAAAAATGCAAAGATGTGAGCGACATATTGAAAAATTAAAATATATAAGAAAGTGGTAATTAATTAATGACTTTTCCCTATATTCTCATATTACCCTATAAATTTAATTGGCTAGTTTTTTTTAATATTCATGGCCAATCTGAAACAACTTACATTTCATATATATGAGAAGTACTTGACCAATATAAAATTTTTTGCCATTTTTTATGTATCCAAATTCAGAAAATGTCCATTGTATGCAAAATTCAAACTTCTGTAAATTACCCAACAAAGAAGCTGGAGTTGGCTGCCACCCAAAATGTAGCTCTATTTCTGTAATTTTTCACTGTATAACAGTGTTTGTGCAATAATTACAACATATCACTGTGTTTGGGATTTATTATTTTGTAAAGTAGATTAAAAACTAGAAAAATTAATTTAATTTTGATCTTATTTTTTAAAAATTCTTAACAAAACTGGAAAAAAAGAAGATATATTTGTGATAAGACATATAAGTCTCCTTTAAAAAAAAAGTAGACACATCCGAATGGGTAACAGTGTCAAAAACTGTGAGAATTTGGACTCAATCAGAAAGACTTTGGGCTTCTGCTTTTTTAATCAACACTCATTTGCCCTTTTTGTTTTATTTTCTAAATATGCATCTTGTTTATAAATGGAGGTTTTACTTAAATTTTAGCATTTTTAAACTCAAAATTATATAAAGTTAAAATAAAAGCTAAAATCAAGTCAAAGTTGGGATTATGTAGTTTATATTCTGTATCATTTTTCTATTCTTAATTGGCATAGACAAGTGTGTGTCAAGTCTTTTAAATAGGTAAAACATTCTTATATCTGTATCTACTATTTTATGTACTATAGAACAGATAAGAAGACTAGCTGTAATTCTACCTCCATTCTTCCCAGAATTTGGTAACACAACAAATGACATCTCATATGCCCCTGGAGTAATCATTATATATGTCTATAGAGTATAATAACAATGTTTATGTTATATAAGTATATAAAACCAAGGCAGACACCCAAAAACCCATTTCAAATTTGAAATATCTTATTCTCAGAATTTCTGTAGCTTACATAATAATTTAGAACATATTTATAAATTCTATAACGTATATATACAATTAAAATTGTTTTATAAATTATTAAATATCACCTATAAAAACATTGATTCTTGGTGGATATTTGGAAATCAGAATGAGGATTTTATAATATGAAATGCTTTTATGAAAAATATTTATTTAATTTGTCAATGTGCACGTCTGACAAAAGATCTTTTCACTTTCTATTCGATTTCCAAATCCTGTCAATGGAAGTTAGAAAGAAATCTCACAGTTCACAATCATCACAACATAGAAGAAAATTATTATTATTTCAATGTTTCAATTTTCTAAAAAAAGTTAACATTTTCTCTTTTTCTATCTTTTCCATTTCTATATTCTTCTCACATGTATTTGTATTACCTTTACTACTCCCAATGTGTCTTCAATATCCTGAGATATCTAGTGTCTCAATAAGTTATTTATGACCATGTACTCTATAGGACTTCAAATTCGAGGATTCCCAGGTTTCCCTATTAGTATCCATGGATATATGCAGAACCTTCTGAAAACTCCACACATCTATATTAATTCCTAAGGAAACTGCTGGCCTGTATTAATCACAACATGCAACTCCAGTTGATTTAAAAAGTACTGTGAGGCAGGTGTATTTTTCTCTCATTCTCACAGTCTGATATTATTTATTGTCATTTCAAAATATGTGGTTTCCACGCTGATGTAACAAATATTGATTTGTACCTTTTTGTATTCTACCTTCTGGTTTTTTTGTTATGCTTTCAGGATCCTTCAATGAAAGGTACTATGGTTGTCACTTGTTTGAAAGGCCCTTCTCCTCTCTCTTTGTACACTCCATTCTCTCCACAAACAGCTGCATCACACCTGTCATTCGGAATGGCAAAGATGTCTTTGGCTGATAAGCCTATGCCTCTGGCACACAGAGTGACTTCAAACAACTAATTAGCAGGAGTTGGGACACAGCAAGGTTTGGTGCTGTCCATCAAGCATGCAACCACCACTGACACCATCAGCAAATCTGTCAAATGTGGTTCTTCCTGTGAATAAACCCAAGGCCACTTGTTCTGTGGTAAAGAAGAAATTGGCAGAACATGTGTAATAAAAAGTAAAAGAGGGTGATGGCCATCCTTTATACAGAGTTAAGTAATTGAAAAAAAAAAATCTTAAGCTAGTGGAAAATCCGATACCTGATTTATAGCTGTTGCTGGAATACTGGGAATCAAACTGAAACTTCTCCATGAATCTCCAATGGAGCAATTCCCAATTGATCGAGTATATTTATTTAGCCTCTGGAAAACACTAATGTGCACTTTCTGTAATAATAGGGGGCTATCAATTATTATAAATAAAATCAGATTTGCACATTCACATACAGATGCAACCTCAAATCACATCTATTACATATATTCATGTAATATATATGTTATATATAACATTCATTTAAAATCTAAATCTGTAGGAATGCATCTATAAATATGCATATCTGAGTCCACAGTTAAGGGTTTAGAAATTTTTAAACCAACAATATTGAACATGAATTGAGAAACATTATATAGTCATTGTTCTTAATAATTAAAAGTGTATGTAGATATCACATTAACTAAGAATGTCAAGTTTGATAGGTACTGTCATTCTGTATTTTGAACCAGCATGAGGTCTTGATAGTAGAGCCAGGAAAGAGCTCTAAAGTGAGAAGAGAACTAACCCGTGGAACTTTTCTCAAACCTGTGATAACTTCTCCCAACGCCCAGCCTTCACACATGCAATCTTCTTGAGAAACATTCTCATTTGTCCACAACCACAGTGATCACACCACCCCTGATCATTCACCTGGTAGACTTCTTCAAGACTCACATTAACATTAATGTTTTTCCTCTACTAGGTTAAATTGGCTCCTGTTATGTGTTCTTGAATCTTGAACATATTGTAGGACTGTTTGCACTTTATGGTAACTTACCATTAAGAGTGTATCCCCTGTAATACCTGAGACACAAGGAAGCATGTGTGCCTCCTCAGCCTGATGTACTTAGCATATCACATAACAGCATCTCTGATATATTTGCTGGATGAGTATTTGTGGAAGGCAGGCAGGTAGGGATTGTTAACTTAAGACTCATAGATTGGTTTCAGCATAATTATGGAAAAGGTCAACAAGGAGAAGATGGATAATTTCCTTCCCCTCCAGAGAAGAGTCTCAACATCATGTTTATGGGCAAGAAACAAAGGAAGGAATATCTAGTACCCAATCTCTGTTTATCTGGTTTAGGGAATGTATTAATGGTTCCATTTTAAAAATTAAATCAAACCACATCAGAAGGCAGAGACTGTAGTACAGAGCTGGTCAAATATGTATATTTTTATATTTTCCCACATTATTAATACCTCCTACAATTTCCAAACATAAGTTCAATAGTGTGAAATAAAACAATATTCATATGTTTCTAGAAAATATACATAGGCATTAGACATGAATGTACATAGTGTCTATATACTATTGTACTATAAATGAGTTCTTAGTAATTTGTTTCAAATTTATATATACTTACTTGGTAGCTAATAAGTGGTTAAAAAATTTAAAGATTTAGAGAAAATTCATCCATATATAAGTTACATATAACAAATACATATCAAGGAGAGTTTTCAACCAGTCATTAAATCCTGTTCATAATGGTAGTTAGCAATTGTCTAGGGATTTGTTAGAAATCATTTGCAAGGCCAATCTGACATAAAATAGCCTGTAAGATCTTTGACTTTTCCCAGCTGGACATGTGAGAACTTAACTCTGAACAAGTCTGCAACCTATGATATGTATTTTTTGTTGTTATTGTTATTTTGCCGAAGTGCAGACTTGGATCCTTTATGATAAAGGATGGACAGAGGAATAAATCCTTATCTAATGAGTGAGCTAGTCTGTCATCTAGCATACTTTCTCCACTGATTATAATATATGCAAAGTTTCACAGTAAGTGACTGAAGTGTAACACAGCTTTTATCATGTTTGTTAACTTACTTCATTTTGGAGGGTAATCCTATATGTTACTGAGAATTTAAATATTTTGATATATGAGGACTTATTCCCAAAATATATATGCATGTATGTGTATAATATGTGTCTGTGCGTGTGTGTATTTTAAATATTTTTACCTTTGGGGTTTTAGAAAAGGTTGTTCTTATGAAGAAAGAAAATGAAAATAAACTGGCTTGTGAATTAATTTATTATTATTAGTGAAAATCTATTAATTTAAATTACCTGTATTACTGCCAAACTTTGTAACACATAAAGACTTATTGCTAAATGATTCGCCTATTATTTTAACTTAAAAGCTGATTATTAACTGTAATATCTATTCTAAGGACCGAACATGTTTATTTATTGGGAGTTAAATGTGTTTGGGTCACACAACTGTATAAAACACCAAAAACAGGAAAATGTAAGTGTGTGGTGTAATATTCATATATTAAATTCTATTTATTTAGATCCAGACTGTTACAAGTTAAGGTCAATCTGTGATAGGTACAGAAAACAGAAAAGGAAAGGAAAGACAAGACCAAGATTAAGTAAGACAAAAGCAAAAGGCTTTGGCTTTACATCTTTCCCTTCTTATTAGAAAGTAACATAATGTTACCATTTTTGCTGTTACTCCATTTGGTATTATTAATTTAAACAGGAGAGTTCTAAGCTGTAGTTACAAACATGGAGAACGCTTGTTCTCCTCGCTCACTCAGTGTGCCCTTGGTTCAGTGAACTCATGCTCAAGGTATACCTGTAACTTCATCTTTAATGGTGAGAAAATTATACTTACCCAGAAGACTATGTCCTAAGTGAGGTTATGAGTGTGAAATGCAAGACACACAATAATAGTAATAGTCTAATACATTTTAGTTCTATTCTCTTCCCGCACGCTCTTTTCACTCTCCATCTGACACATTTTTACTCTATTAAATATTTCTATCAAATGACACAATTGGAATGTTCATGAAATTCCAATGATAATTTAACTTCTGTGTAACTCCAAATCCAGCAAAACCTGTGTTACAAATTCATGTAAAAGGTCAGAAATATTTCCCTTATCAAAATTGTTTTCCCAGTTTTGGTCGGGAGATTTATAGTAGCAGTCCATCCTGGGATATCTTGATCAACCATCTGCACCCATGCATTTCACACTTGAGATAACTGCCACATTTCCAAAGTCTGGCGGCTAAAATTCATACTTATTTTAAAACTCTTCCACCAATCTCCCTAACTCTTAGAGTTAAGATTTCCATCTGACATTGATTTTTGGATTTCATTGCTACAAGGGAAAAGTCTTATCTCAAGAATTCATACACTGAACACTAGACCATTTTGTAAAAATACTTTAGCTCAAGCATCAAAAACAGTGACAGGGAACAGCTACTCATACTGAGATGCAGTCTTGTGTGAATTCCAATAACTATGAGACATTTTCCTACAGATTGCAGAATATAGACACTGAAAGCTCTATCTGCTTCCATTCTATGCTATTTCATGGGTAAAGGGAACCGAACATAATAGAAGGGAAAAGACAATAAAATTTATAGATCAAAGATGCTTAGTAAAGGTAATATGCATTTATAGCATGAAAACAATGTGCACTTATTCATTTATACGCTTCTATCTTAACCATTAAGGCACTTTGTCTATCCAATGACAGAAGACCTGCCAGGAAGACGAACTTAAATATGATAGTTCATTTAAATTCCACACCCTATTTAAAATCTAATTTAAGAAAAATTTCAAATATGAACTATTTTCTCTAACATTTGCTTGGAAAATTTTTATGCAGCTTGGAGGTAGTCATTAGATTACTCCAGGATCAGAAAACCCGGATCTCATTCTAGTGCTATCACTAGCTCTGTGACCTATGGCAAGCTACTCCATCTTTCTTGTCGTCAAGTTATGCTTCAGTAGTATGAATATATAATCTCTATGGTCCCTGACAGCCAAATAGCCTGTGAATTTTTTTTGACTTAAATATTATCTTAGAATAGTTAACCTTGTAGTTTCTGAAACTGTGTTGTTGTGGTTATATTCCAACTCCATTAATTACTACCTGTGTGAATTCAAGCAAATTATGTAATCTCTGTGAGTTTCAGTTTCCCTATCTGTAAAATGGGAATAATAATAATGGGATTGTTGTCAGAATTAAATGAACTATATTTTAATGATTCAATATGTAAGCCTTTTTATATTTTAACATATCTTAAAGCAGGATACATATTAAAGAAATCATAAATAAGCACTTACCAGAGTTTAATCAACAGCATTTTTCCCCAATGGTAAATGAAATTATAGCATGTGTTCTACTAAGATGTTACACAGTAACATCTGAACACCTTAGATTAGACAAAATTTGGTAATTCACATGAAATGCTTGGGGTAATATCTGATTAAAAAAATTACCCAATAGCCGATACTAACATTTCTCTACATGTAAGCAATAATTGTTACATGTAAGTTAAGCATGATAGGTAAAGTCTGATAATTTAAGAATGATTAAAAGCCTGCTAGTCATACAGCCTTTGTTCCATTTTGTATCTAAAGTCGTAATACAAACTTACGAACTACATTCAGAGTAATCAATATCAGTTAACAAAAAATATGACTTTCTACTTGGACAGTATAGTTTTATTTAATTAAATATTTTTTTAGAGACATGTTAGGAACCTACCATTCTTTTTTTTACTTTAGTAAGGTGACTAAGGAGGGAAAGTGTAAATGGTGAGAAAATAAAAAATAGTAATATATTTACCAGACTTACCACATTATTCAATATAAAGGAAAAAAAATACCAGCATAACACAGGAACCAACTTTGTAGATTATAATCACCTCTCATTAATTCTCAAGAATGGTTAATACTAGATTAGTAACTTTCAAGGGGCAGGTTACTGCAACTATCCCCTTGTTATTGGTCTACAGATATTAAGCATTTATCCAGAAACCCTGTCTTGCAGAATGCTTTACAGCACTCCAAAGGTGGCATTACTTCTGTTTCCAAGTTTTATTTTCTAAGAAACATCAGAGATTTTCTCTCTGCATTAAAAAAAATGTATACTTACTAAATTAGGTATATTATGGTGAAAAGCAATTTAAATTCATCAAGGACAAAATGTAAATGATGGCCAAATATACACATAAAAAGCCTGACATAGACCCTGGCACAGAGCAGGTGCCACATAAGTGTCAGCTGTCAACATCATCATCTTTACTTAGTATCACAGAGCACTAGAGAGGGAGAGGACCTTAGAGATGACCTAATCTGAAACCGTTCAGAGTATAATGGGCCTGGAATATAATGGTAAAGTGAGAATTTGTGGGATAAAAGTATTCTAAAATAATTTATTTTCCTTTGTTTATCAATATAACACAGATTTACTTTCACCATTCTTTGATAATTGGAATCATAATATAAATCAACGTGATAACCCTGAGTATGATTTTTTTTCTTATCCACATTCTCTAGACAAATAAACCCTGTACAAACTGTGTTCTTGTGCTTTGGGCCTTATAAAATATCTAAGGAAGAATAAAAATATGGTTCACAGAAACTTATTTTACTTATAGCTCATTTAAATTCTCTACAAAAAATAAGGAAATATTCAGGATTTCAATGACTTTCAGAACATTCTGTGTGAGCTTTGTAAATATTTACATGGGTGTTTATATATGAATAAAACTTATTTATTTCTGCCATAGAGTGTTATTGTGTTATTATTGGATGAAATAAGGGTGATTCATGGGAGAAATTTCCATGTTCTACACACTTGAAATACACATAGTAATGATGAAAAATCAAAGGGCTAAATTATAGTTCTTCTCTCAACTGTCAAGTGATTGAGATTTTGGAGAAAGAGAGAAAATAAAAAGCAAAATAGGAAGAAGAATATATGCTATAGGTTAGAGGGATGTTTCTGAATAGTTAGATCCACACAAAGAAAAAGAAAAAATGTGAAGGAAGTATTAAGGAATAAAACTGTCCAAAATATTACTTTATCCTTTTTCCACCTTGATTAATAGTTTGTTAGAAAAGAAGGTGCTTACTCAATCAAATTTCTATTAACCAAAGTGTTTCTCTGACCTACATTACCACTGGGAGTTTTGAGAATGACAGATTCCTTTACTTGGCAAAAACAATAATAATCAAAATATTTTCAGTACCTTTAAGAAAATGGGGGGGAAAACCTAGCTTCAAGGAGAAAATAGAATACATAGGAACACACTAACACTCACACACACACACACACATATATATACATATTATCTATATCTATCTCTCCATCATCTATCTAAAATCTATATGTAAAGACTATAGAAATACATGAAACAAATATGTATGTATTAATATTAGAGTTAACTATTGACACACAATTCCTTAAAAATTGATCTTCTATTGTACAATGTGAACATATTTAACACTACTGAACTGTAACTTTAAAATGATTAAAAGTAAATTCTGTTATATATTTTAAACCACAATTTTAATAAATTAAAAGAAAGATAACAGATTTTTACATCCAGCCATGTTAGAATAATTAGTACTAGGATAGCCTTCCCAATATTTAAAAACAAAAAAAAGAATAAAGAATAAAATATGGATCTTCTACATTTTAGATTGGATGGACTCATTAAAGAAAAAGAAAAGTAATTTTTATTTTAAATCCAAATATACAAGGAAATAAAGGATCAAGCTGAGAAAAGGCAAAAAAGGGCAAAGATTAATGGAAATTCCAGTTAACCTGCTCATATTGAGCAACAGTGTCTTCTTTATCTTCCTTAAGGATAGGGAATGAAGCAAATCAGTCTTTCAACAAATAGATGTTCCTATCTTTGAGCTCAACTAATAAAAATGAATCAATTAAGAATCTTTAACTCCAAAAGGAATTGCTCATTACTTTCTCCAAAACTAGGTAATAATCAATACTTTGCATTCAATGACAAGAACATCATATTTAATAGTTGGACTATGACCAAAGAGGAAAAATATTATTTGCCTTTTGTTCTAAAATTAAGTTGTTTTAAAAAGTACTATCATAAAAATATGAAAATAAAAGAGGATGGCAAAGAAAATATTTATAATAGTTAACTCAGACTATATAAAATCACTAGGAAAATGCAAATTGCTCAGTACTAACATGGTCTCTATAGAGATACAGCATACCTCGTAATGGCTTTCTTCATTCTCCTGAATGTGGAAACCCGCAGAGCTGGGACATTTCTGAGGAGTGACAGGAATATTGTCACTTTTGCTGTGTGAGTTACACTGAAAGAGATTACCAAATAATTGTGACAAACTACTCCACATTTAGAGTGTCTTTTGAGAGACATGGTTGTTTGCTAAGAGTAATTAAAGGAGTACCATTTGAACTAGCAAGGGTCTACACTCATAGGAACATGCATTAATATGGAGCCTTTTCCAAAAAAAGATTAAAAATGTCTCCAGGCTAAACAAATTGTCAGAATGTTTTAAGTGAAACTAAAGAATCTCAAATCTAGTTATTTTATTTTTACCCTTTTTTTTTAAGCAGTATCACTATGTTTATGATTTTAGTAGCTAAATCTTGTATGGTGCTACTATTTCTGTGAGGTATTATCCAAGTGCTTGATATATATCACACACATCTCGACATAGATATTACTATTATCCCCACTTACAGGTAAGGAAAATTAGGCATACAAACTATTCTTCCCAAGGTTGGGCTGCCTACCCAGGTTTCCAGGAGCATGCCCCATACCTTATCTACTACAAGCAAGGTCTTTATAAATGATACATTTGAAAGAAACAAAAGTGAAAAACTAAAAGCTTAAGGTCTTGAAATATTACTTCACTTTTCTTCTGTACCAAATTTCAAGTATTTTTTGAAACAGGTTAACTAAAATAATTCACGAGGAAAAGGATGTGAATTGTGCAGTGTAAGACATTAAATTATGGTGTGACCTTTCTCCATAAAAATATTAAAATGGTTGTTTTCCATAACCCTCACAAGACTTTTTTATGTGAAAATAAGGTATTATTCACTTCCTGTTATCCTTGTTTCTTTCTTTCCTAAGTCTCTTATTAGATTCAAGGCAAGGAACATTTGTAAGTATTGCTGTTTGGCCATTTGTTAAACATAACATTGGAATTTCTAAGTCTTCTACATTAATGAAAGATATTGTAGTGCCTCCAAAAAAGGTTCACCACTGGTATACCATCTTTCCTCTTTCATAAGACTAACATAGGAACAGATTTGTATGACGTAAGTAGGGAAGATAATATTTTTTCAAACTAGTATGGCACATTTTCAATTAACTAATGAAATTCTACTTTCCCAATACCAAAGAAAAATCTGTTAGAAAATTACTATCAAAGACATTTTAAAAAGCAAACTAATTTTTGAGGCTAGTGTTCAGTATATTTTCACCTCAAGACCACTATTTTATATATTTAAATATTTTTAAACACATTACATTCTTTTAGACTTATTTTGAAATAATTTTAAACACAGAAAAGGGGCAAAAACACCAAAAAAGAATTCTAGGATTCCTTTTATTACTTTATTACTTTATTATTTCAAATATATCAATCGATTATTTCATTGTTAGTTGAAGGGAAATAGCAATACGATAGAACTAGGAAGGCATGACTCTCAAACTCAAACCCCCATTAGAAACCCTTAAGCATGAAAAAATATATATTTTGTTCCTGTCCTCTGTACAAACAGTATCATTTCAACCATGTTCAAAACTTGCCTCCTCTAGGAACTTTTCATGGGTAAATAAATAAATAGCAATAACCATTTTATCCACTGCTTGCAACCTAAGTAACTTCTAGACATAGTTTGTAGAATGCTGCTCTGCCAGTTTAATTCTTGGGATGTGCCTAGGTTTGTCTGAACGTCACTGTTGATTATGGACTATCTTTCCTATTTCTCCACAGTGGCTTCCTTTGCTTTCTAAAGAAAAAAGCTTCGACCTTAAAACAGTTATTGTCATCTATGATGTTTCTCAGACATTTTAATCATTCAATTCCTGTCCCTAGCCTCTCCTTATACCTATTCATACTGATTAATCTTTTTAAAACATCTCACGTCTTATGCAGTGTTTCTCCCTAGAAACATTTCAATTCCTGTGGCCTGGTAGTGGCTCTCACCCTGGCTGTATATTAGAATCACCTGGGGAGCTTTAAAAAATACCAATAACTGAGCCCTACCTCACACCAGATGAATTAGAGCTCAGGCAAAAACATGGTTTAAATACCCAGGTAATTCTAATGTGCAGTCAGAGTTTAGAATCCCCGGGTTAACACTTCTTTGTCTGGTGCTCAGGACAATAAAGCAAATTTTGGCCTCACTCCTCTTTTGATCTGATCTCTTGAGCTCTTTAGCATTTGTTCTTTCTTTTCCTTATTTAATGTCATATGTTGGGAGTTGTTTTTTTCATGGATTATATCATAATGCCTTTGAATGTGAAAAAATTCTAAATTTGTATAATACTTTATACCTTTACATACAAGATTTTTTGTATTATCTACAAGAAACCTCTGCAGAGAGGTAGAAACATAAACCTTCTTTAACAGATGGGGAAGACAGAGGCTCAGATACATTCTGTGGCCTCATGCAATGATTTGCCAAGTAAAAACATTCCTAAGTGACAGAACTCAAGCTATTTCTCTTCTGCCATATCTCCCTTAAGGAGGTCGTTCATTTGCTCATTCATTCATACTCTGTTCTGCTTGTTTGTTCATTTGTTTGATCATCAGATATTTACTGAGTGCATGCTATGTGTCAGGATTTTATTGGTTCATTAAGATATGGCATTTAATATCTGTAATATTCACTCCAGCAGTGAAACCATACATAGAAATAAATAACTACCATGACATGTGAAAATGCCACATGAAAATGTATGCACAGGTTGCTTAGGGACAAAGAAGACAGATGACTAGGCTCTTGGGTTTGATATGTGGGAAGAATCTGAAAAGATGGGCCAAAGAGGGAATCATGGTTAACACACATTCACGACAAAACAAACCGCATATGCAAAGGCTAGAAGACATGAATTCTTGTGACATGGTCTGTGAGCTGCAAGGATTTTGACAGTGTGTTAACAATGGACCCTGTGAGGACTGATGTGAGGAATGGGACAAGTTATTAGAGCATTAAATTTAACAGGGGATCCAAGATGAGAAGTTACAGAATTGGGCCTAACACAAGGGAGGACTACCAAATAATGGGATAAGTGCTTCCCAGTGGTCGTGCCAAGGGTGAGCCTGAGTTACCTTCCTCTCTCTCCCAAGTTCAATAAAGAAATATAAGCAAACTGGGTGTGTTTGCAATACCTGTGACACTTGAGTAAGTCCCTCCATCCCAACAAGATCTCAACCCTAAGCCTCTCCTGTGCCTAATTCTAGGGTGGCCGCTGTTTGTAAAGCAGTGAATGGCACCAAAGGAAAAGTTTAACCCAACTTTTCTTTCTCAATTTTTAAAATTTTTGAGTATTATGATGTAAATAGCCTCTGGGGATTATAAATCTATAAGCCTGAGAAAAAAAGAAATTTAAAAATAACTCTATAAACAATATTTTGAGATCAAATATTATAAATAGCCAAAACTTTAAGGAAACAAGTTCTTAAGTGAAGAACAATTTAATCACTATGAATTTTCTCTAACAAGTTTCTATTTCAGGGACAGCTGTAGCCTGAAATGGAAAGAAGATTTATTATAAATGTCTCAAGATTTCACCCACTAAAATTTTTTTTTCTGTTTGCCAAATTTGATATGAATAACTCTATAATGAATTATGGTTAGGATGAATTTGCTAAATCAGATTTCATACTGCAGACAAATCACTTGAGAGGTCCAGAGCTCAATAACAACAATCACATTAAATGGAAATCACTGTAAATACATTTGTTTTATACTTTAAAATCCACTTGATGTTTTCCATTACCTACGATTAATAGTCTCTATTTTAATACGTGGATAAATCTTGCTTCCCCCAAACATCCACTGTAGTTCTTAGGAAACTGTCATTCACTACCTACAGAAATACCTACTCAAAAAAAAAAAAGAGAGAGAGAGAGAGAAAGAAAGGGAGGGAGGAAGGGAAGGAGAAAAGAAGGAAGGGGAAGGGAGGGGAGGGGAGTGGAAGGGAGGGGAGGGAGAGAGGGAGGGAGGAAGGGAGGGAGGGTGAGAGGGTGGGAGGGTGGGAGGGAGGGAGGGAGAGAGGCAGGCCCACTGGTGGCCTACTCAAACTTGCCTCATGGTCAGTTATATTAGCTTTTTCATTTCTGACAAATTTCTAAGAAGGGAGTTCATAGCTATGATATCAAGAGAAAAGTATCAACAGTGGCAAAAGCAACAAAAGTTTTGTGAAAAATCACATAACCATAACTAAGACACAGCTTTTTTTTTTTTTTGCTAAAAAGGGGGTTCTTTACATTTTCTATCGAACTCTATAGCAGCAACAATATGCCCTTTTAATCTATTCCTCCTACCTTCTTATAAAATCAAGATTGTTTGCTAAAAATCAATGGCACTGTTATAAATTTTATACAATCATTATAGAGGCAGTAGCCTTGTATTTTTGTGCTATAGGTTTCATTAAATAATTCCATTTGTTAAAAACTCCCACTGAAAATGTTATTCCTACCCATTTTAAGAAATTCTTTTTGTGAAGAACTGTAAAACATTCTTAAAACTTTTGATTAAAAAGAGCTCTAAGGTTAATAAGAAATTCACATTTACAGAAAAGAATTTAAAGAACTGTGTGTACTTGGTGTCTTAAACTTCTCTCCATTCATTCTTTTGAGGACCACATGTGTCAGGTTTTCAACACCCCCATTCCACTGAAACTGCTCTGCCATAACCACAAATGATTTCTATATTAGTAACTCAAAGACCAATTCTCAATTCTCATCTCGACACAATTGATAATTCCTTTCCTTTTGGACATATTTATGTCACTAGCTTTCTAGGACACCACACACTCATGGTTTTCTTTTTACCTCTGTGCTCTCTTTCTGGAATCATTAACTGTTCATGTTGTCTTTGTTGTTATTTTAAAAAAAAGAAACTGCAAAGTATAGAGAAAACGAAATCTAAGTACTTTCTCAGAAAGTATGTTTTCTGATAATGTTCTCCACTAGTTCCTGACTCTAAAATATTTCCTCAGATAGACAAATGAACAAAATTATTTATTTTTCTAAGATTTTATTTATTTATCTCAGAGAGAGTGAGTAAGAAAGAGAACAACACGAGGCGGGGAGGAGTAGAGGGAGAGAGAAAGGGAGAAGCAAACTCTCCACTGAGCAGGGAGCCCGAGGC